>NC_058131.1:134469976-134602167 GCF_016433145.1 Gracilinanus agilis | reverse complement strand
AAACTGAGGAAGGAAGGAAGGAAGGAAGGAAGGAAGGAAGGAAGGAAGGAAGGAAGGAAAGAAAGAGAAAGGATCTTCAATATACTATTAAAATCATATTAGACTATTTACCACTTTGGGGTTGGTAGGGAGAGAAGGAGAAAGAGAATCTGATCATAAAAAGTTAAAGTTAAAGCAGAGCAAAGAATAAAATAAACAAATTAAACTAAACAACTAAATTTTACTACATGGGCTTGAGAAGTCAAAAAATTAAAAACAAGAGAAAAATGCCAAAGAATATGAAAAAATTCTGGTCAAGTAAATGGTTGCAAGAAATCCAACACCATAAGAATACTAGTTGAACAAATAATACACTGAATGACAGACCAATTATATCAAGGGAAACAACTAAAACTATAACTTCCTTTAAAAGCTAACAAGTGACAAAGTTGGATAAAGTTGCAAATTAATAAACTAGCAAAACTCTATATGGGTTCCTTTCAGATACAAGCCTAGCAAAATAAAACAAAATTATATTGATTTGAAGTACACATCAATACCATCATTCTGCTACTGGATTTATACCAAGGATGATTTCAATGAGCCCACAGAAGACATATTTATATCTGTTATATTCATAACATGGGAAATGATGGATGCCACCTTGAATGACAGGGAAGGAAGTTGGAAGACATGGAATGTTTCCAGGTGCCATGAGCCAGGGGCAAACATCGGTTGGCCTGACAGTATAAATATCCCTGATAGCCACTTGGAAGGGGTCTTTCTAGGTCTCTCGAGGTCTCTCTAGGTCTCTGGACTCTGGAGGTCTCTGGATTGGGAAATCTCTGAGTGGGTGGTGAAGGGAGGCAGGGAGGTCTATGAAGAAGAGGGTAGGAAGAATCTAAATATTTCCTGAAGACTGTGAGAGCTAGTGCATCATCAAACACTGATAGTGAGAAAGCTGAGAGAATAAGATCACCAACACAACTGCATCAATAGCAGTCCCTATTCTCTTGGCTTGGCTGTGGCCAGGCTGGGCCAGAGGTAGTGGAGAAAATAAAGCTCCAGTTTCTACTAGATCAATAGCCTCCAGTCCTGATTGTCAACTAGTTATAGATAATAGATTGATAGGGTCTCCAATCCCCAATCCTCTTGTCCTGTTTATCCTTTCCCTGATTATAGATGAAGAAAGTTTAACAAGTACCTTCCTGAATGGTCTTTATATCTTGACCCTTGGGGAGGGAGTCAACACAGTCAGATACCAAACGTAATCCAAGGTAAATCAAAGCCATATATTAATTTATCCAATTCCAGGTTGGACCTGAAAAGGTTACACATCCATCTAACCTCTGGAGGGTCCTCCTTGGGCAACTGTTAGAGGAAAAGGGAAATTATAACAACTATCAAGGGTGATCGGGATTGGTGTTCCTCCATCATCTGCAGCTAGATAGATACATTCATATCACTGTATATCTATATCTCCTTAGGACCCCCTTATTGTTTATAACATATCATATTAATTGTATTCAACTATAAAAATCAGTTATTTTATCCAATTTTCAATAGTCAATAGAAAACTAAAAAGAAGATACTAATAGTAGGATAATGACTGTTACTAGGATCAAGACTCCAAATAAGATTAGAAAAATAATTTTTCTATGCTAATCATAACTACTGGCATCATATAGTAATTCAGGTTTGCAAAATACACTATTCTCCTTGATCCCTATAATATTTTTGTTTTCAACTCTTCTTCTAATTATATAGTTCAGAAGTCATTTATAATCATTTGAATAAGCTCCAGTTTATCAATATCTTTATATAATGAGGCATTCAAAATAGATCATATTCCAGATAAAGCCCTATTAGAACTAAGTGAAGTATAACTATTACCTCCTCCATTGAACATACTATTTTCCATTAACTTTTTTACAGATATGCCCCACTATAAATTTAACAATATATTTGCAACCAAGTAAAACTAAAGAATTTTTTGAAATGCATTGATATATTTTGTTTTTATATCACTTTTATTTGCAAATACAGGATGTCCCAAAAATGTTAAGATTTTTGGGACATCCTGTATAATCCTGCCCCTTCTCCATGTAGTTAGATGTATCTTATAAAAAAGAATAAAAAATAAATGGAAAAATTTTCAGTAAAATCATCCAAAACATCAATCATGTCTGAAAGTATATATGATATTACATGTTCACAGTCTACTATTCCATAAGTGTAAAAAGAGGGAGGCACGTTTTTTCAAATCTTTTTCAAGACCAAGAAAATCTAAATCCTTTTCAAATAACTTCCTTTCATGCCAGTTGACTACCAATAACATATTTTGTAAACTATCAGAAAAGAAATGACTGATATTTAGGTAAAGTACAATTTTAGAATGTTTAACTCATAACAATGGATATTTTTACAACAATTAACTTTTGTCTGTCCAGTGTTTATTATAATTGAATGAATATGTTTTGTGTTTCTGTTCCTTTCGGTCTTCAAATGGTTTACAGTTAAGGAAGATTTACATCAATTGTTTTTCTTTCTAAGTTGGGTATCTTCTTTTTCTACCCATAAACAGCACTTACCTCAAAGATGCACCATGGTATAGTGTTATAAAATGAAGAGTCAGGAGATCTCTATTCTAGTCTTAGCCCTGCCATTAACTCTGGGTCTATGTATCTTGAGCAACTCACTTTACCACTTCAGCTTTAGTTTTCTCATGTATAAAATGTATGACCTGGAATAGACCATGTCTAGAGCTTCTTGTATCTTGATATTCTATGACTCTATACTTATATAATAGGAAAGTTAATTTGGTGGAGAAAAACTATTACTTATGTTACTTATGTATTTAAAATGTAAAGAATGCTTTAACCTAAAATACATGCAATTACTATTCATTTAAAAAAGCAGAAACAATATATTTACCTTTATTTCCAAGTTATTTGGCAGTCAGTTCTAGGAGCCCTCAGGATTGATTTAACATCAATTGAAAAAATGAAAAAACATGTATTACTCAACTCCTTCCTAAATATTGAACTCTCCATGTGCAAGAAAAGCAAAATTTTGTTTTGATATTTCTTCCCAAAACAAAATAAAATAATAATAAAAATTCAATATAAACAATCCTCACAATAGCATTCATTGCATTTTTTTAGTGTTTTAAAATAAGCCACATTTTTAAACTAGTCAAACACAATGGAAAATAAATCTTGAGAAGACATCTTCAGTAGAGGAAATATGAACTTTTCATTCCATCTATCTATAACACTAAGAATAAAAATTTAACTCTACAACAGATACCTTGTTTATTTCTTTTAGAGTCATGAAAGATAGCAACAACTAAAATATCTGAGGAACCAGGGAAGCAGATTTTTGTGCTGTTTGATGAATCTCAGAAAGTCAAACACTATTTTCTCTTATTTGATTTGGGGGAGGTATCCTGGACCCATATTTTCATGAGTGAATAGAATTTTGAGTTCTATACTGACATAGAGGCAGAGCATTGATTCTTCTATAATTTAATAGTTTAAAAGTACTCCTTAAGGAACTCAAAAATAAAATCATTTGTAGGTGGTTACACTACACAAGTATATGTGAGAGACAAAATCTGAAACTAGGTCTTTCTGACTTAAAAAGTAGCCTATCTACACTAAGTGTATCCAATGGAGATTCAAAATGCATTTGAACAAATCCTCATAAAGCATACTAAAAAATAATACTTGTTTTCAAGCATCTTAACTCATTGCTTTAATTATCTCTATTTTCTATTTACATGTTTTGGACTTGAGTAGAATTCCTAGGGGAAGCATCTAATGAATAGTAGAGAAAGGTAAAAGATTTAAAGTAGATTTAAAAATTAGTACAATTATTTTAGCATAGAATATCTAATTCAATTAATGTTGGTGCCTATAAGACTTAAAATTCTGGAAATTTATCAAAGACTGTTTTATGGACACATACTTTTCCAGACAACTTAGCTTAACAAACACTAAAACAATAATCACTCATCTCTCTAGCAGTTTAAAGATTACAAAGTACAACAGTTCATCATAACACTGTGAAGTAATGGTATCTATGAAGTACCTTAGTCACATTGCTATTAAATATTAAACCAGCACTAAAATCCTTATCTCTGTATAGTAGCTTTTTCTATAAAAAATGCCATATTATCTCCAGGGTCTAGATTATAAACCTAGATTATTGCTAGAATCCATTCTCATTCTAGATGCAATGATTCAGTATTTCATTCAAACAGCCAAAATATTTCATTCAGTCTTGATTAACTCCACTAATTCTGCCATATTTTTGTCATGAAAATAATAAAAATGCCTAATTACAATTACTGGAATGGTAGTTAGACATTAAATTATTAACATGGGAACCCCCTGAACTCCTCCTTTATATGGTAAAGATCATTCCCTATCCACAGCTTCTTATTCTGCATTTTCTTGTCTAAGTCTTCCCACACTTTCTCCAAAGAGATCCACCTGATACACTAAAGTTTTTTTTCTGTTTCTTTTAAGGGAAACCCTTTTTATTGTTATGGCAACCCTTTCATTTAGTCACTGTTGCAATATAATCAACTCTCCTTATAGGTAGATCCCTACCCATTACTCCTGTACACTGAGACCAAATAGAACAAATACAATCCCTCTTCCACATAACAACCCTTCAGGTATTTGAATACAACTATGACTCCCTGAAACTGGCAGCAAGGTGGCACAGTAGATAGAGTGTAGGACCTGAAGTTAGAAAGATCTGAATTCAAATTAGAACTCAGATATTTATTAACTCTGTGACCCTGGGCAAGACACTTTCCTCATATTTAAGATGACCTGGAAAAGGAAATGGAAAATCATTTCAGCATCTTTGCCAAGTAAGTCCCAAATGTACTCACAAAGAGTTGGGCTTAACTGAAAAAGACTGAACAACAGCAACAATTAAAAGTCAATCCTAATCAACATTAGAATTACACAACAATATGCTTCTAGACAACAATGAAGTGTTCTTTTTCTTCTTGGAATATACTGGTACATTTCATTATTACATCACCATGGCATCACAAAATCCTGAGGTAAATAGAAGCACATCAAGTCAGCACTGAAGCTCTCTTGCACAATGTCTGTGTAACATACAAATGTCTGACCACAAGTCTATGAGAACTGGCATTAAGTGTGAAACCGCAAAAGTTAGCATATTAGGACAAGTATAGAATGTAACCAGGGGAGTAAGTGTACTTAACAGCATGTATTATAAGTATATTTTAAAAGTTATGCATAGGTTTCTAGAAGATTACGTTCCTGCTAGTTTAAAAAACAAGTGCCAGTATGTCTTTTAATTAAAGGAAAGGTAGCATATTTATATAGTATGCTTGCAATTATTCAATTTGATTTACTTCAAAAAAATCTATTATGGAAGAACGATCTAAAAAGATTCAAGTGCACAAGAAGAAAAGTGTTAGTATTTTAGAGAATTATACTGAATTCTTCAAACTAGATTACAGCGTAATCTGCCTCACACCTGATACTTGAATTCAAAGAATGACTCAAACAATTCATTATAATTATCAAAAAATATGTGATTAGTTTTTTCAAAGTATAAAAATGTCCATTCTGAAGTAGGAAAAATGAGTTATTTTGTCAACTGAACTAAAGGTGAAATGTTAGGCACCAGAGGTAAAGGAAATATAATACATTAACCCAATGAATCTCCTGTGGGTTTCCAAGTTTAATAGAGTGAGTAATTTAACAAGATGAAGCTTGAATGATGTATTCTATCTGAAGAAGAGTGTCTTAGCATAATGAAGTATTAACTGCTTTAAAATTCAAAGAGGAAAGGAGAAAATGCTATCATCCTAAATTCACAGCATTTGTAGTAAAGTCCAAGAAGTTCTGAGTTGACCCTTTTCCCTAAGAGAATTTCATGTTCACAAAACAGAAGCCAATTTCTACAGAGAAAGAAAAACAAATCATTCTTTTGAAAACCTTTCATTTGCTTTGTGAGGAGGAGGTACAGGGAACTGATGAGGAATAAAAAGAAAATCCTAGTAGCACTGTTGCTATGTTTCCCCCTTCCATAGATTGTAGAATAGAAAGTTAAAAGTTGCATTGGAAAATAAAAGTATTCATTTAAATATTCTGACAAGTCACCAATTTAATAAAATCATGAAAGATGATTTGGGAGAGGACTAGAAATCCAATTTGTTATGATCCCTGAGAAGCACCTGAAGAAAATCTGAATAGTGCTCCACCTCATTCTTTCATACACAGTTCTTAATTTTCATCCTTTTCTTCCCTCTTTAGTCTTCTAAATGGAATCCATTTTTTATTTGGCTTCTGTCCTGAGTCCTCTCTAATACAGTGGCAAATATTATCCCTGTTTATGCTTTATCACAGTTTATCTGGTAATATGATCAAAGTTCTAGCAAACAAGATTATCCCTACTGTTAGATCTTTCAAGGAATCCTGTATAATTTTGATATATACAATGGAATGTGTAGGTGTGGAATTAAATAAGGGTTTGCTAAGATAGGCATAAAATATTTTCTTAAAAAGTAAATCTGGTGAAAGCAACATTTTAAACACTGTACACTATATTTGTATTGGAGGCAATCCTAACAGATCTTTATTTTTGGGAGACCACATTATAAGATAGCCTCATGCTTCAAGCTAGCTATCATCCTTTCTGAAGACATTAGTGCCAGCTGAAGGATAAACTACAACTTGGTAGCAGATGTCTCAAATCCAGAATAAACAGTACATTCTTCACAAGCTGGAAAAGCCCATATGAAGGATGCTTGTGTCCTAACAGAGAGAGACTGTATAGAAGGACATTTGGTATCTGTAGGATTCTGGGTTGGAAAATTAGGGTTATTAGTAGCAAAATTAAAAGTGAGGGCTGTAAGACTTAATTATTATATATAAATTTAGATTTTATGGGAAGGTGCATTCCAAATTCCAATGTTACTGTAACCCTGTATCAGAATGGCTATTGAGATACAGATAACATCCCAAAATTTATTCATTTACCGACATCATAAACCTCAGTTACCATGGACTATTTAGAAGAATTTAAGGAGAAAGAAGAATGAATAATGAAGTCCATCCTGCAATTTAATGACATACATTTCCCATAGGTAAACATTTGTCCTATTAGGTTTCTTCCTACAAAGATTCTGATAACTGCTTTGTGGTCACTGCTGAAGTCATGGGTTAAGATTATTTCCTGTAGAGATACTTTTACAGACTCAGTGATGATTGACTCCAAATCCATTTGTTTCCTACCTCCGAATAGGGAAGGAAACTGCCCCAGTTACTAAGCAACTATCCAAAGATTAGTTTACCTTCAGTCCTCACATAAGAATAGTATGTTGTATTATTATTTTATGCTGTAATATTAAAGTTATAAAGGATTTAAATCATTAAATAGCTGTATGTCATATCATTTATTGCATACTCAAAATATATGAATTTCTTATATAATTTTAATATGTCCTTAATTTTATTTGACTAAAATATAGGATGTATAATAAGATAGATATTTTTAAAGGTTACCTTTTAACCCAAATCAATATCAGACTGGTTCCAGTAATGTAACAAAATGAAAGAAAAAATTTTAAGTAGTATGAGGGGAAAGTTGTTTTAGGGACAGATGGTTCAAAGGTAAGGCAAATTATCTTTGAATGTGATCCTGTCCCTGAAGTAAGCTCCCTTAAGGGTCTTTGCTTTTCATAGTCCCCTCCTTAAAAGCCACAGATTCTAAGACTGTGCCAAGTCCTTTTTATTATCTTTTTTTGATAGTAGCAGAAACAGCTCTAGAAGTGATGCTGAGTGACAAAAGGAAAGAGAATATAATGAGTTGATAAATGCTAAGCAAAACATTTAGAATTTCCATATGAACAAAATGAAATACAGAAATATTTAAGATGCAAGCTATTAATTTAACATGCAAGATGCCTCTGTGAGGCTTTTGAAGTTCTTCATAATCCAGCCACCACCTGACTTGCCAATATTTACTTTCTTTCACATACTCAGGTCCAGTGACACTGTACTCAATGATGTTTCTGGCACAAAATACTCCATCTCCTTACTGCTTGCATTTTCACTCACCATTCTCCATATCTGGAATCCTTTCCCTCCTCCTCTCTACCTTCTGGCTCACCTGGTATTCTTCAAATCTCAACTCAAGTCCTACCTTGGGCAAAGAGTCTTTCCTAATCATCTTTAATGTTAGTTTCTTTCTCAGAGGAATATCTCTAATTTGTCTTGCCTATACAAAGTTGTTTACCTGTTATCTCTCCTGTTAAACTGTAAGTCCCATCGAGGTCAGGGACTGTTTCTGCCTTTCCCAAGGTATGACACAGTGTCTAACATGTAATAAAACCTTGATAAATACTTGCTGACTCAACTATGAACAAACAAAAGATCAGTAATTTTGATACCAGTGAATATGAGATTTCTCTTTATTTTATCATTTCAAGAAGAAAGATTAATTAAAAATTAGGTCATAAGAAGTAACCTATCTATAAAAATATTTCCTTCTTTTTTAAATATAGGAGAGATAAATGAAAAGAGGAGGGAAAAATAGAGAAAAAAGAAAGGAAGATGTGTCAGAGAAAGAAAAAAGGAGACAAAAATTTTTAAGAAAATTCACTCCCATTGTACTCCAGAGTTATTACTGGAGATTAATATTATAAACTACATTTCTTCTGTGAAAATCTATCAACAAGTAGAAGAGCAACTTAAATGTTTTCACAGAAAAGACATTGCTTTAATTTGATTGTTTAAAACAGTTCTCAAAAAACTCCAGAGTATAGCTTCAAATTCTATTGGGTTATAAGGCAAGGCAATTGCAGGATCTACAAGAGGAAAGAGAACTTAAAGGAGGAAAGATTATTTAGGTTGTAATGCTGTTACTATCACAGTTAATGATCAATAAGCCTTCATCAAGTACTTACTAATTGCATAAAGCAGGGATCAGCATGGTGAAGAATGCAATTTTCAAAAATCAAGGATACAAACAAGTCTTGGTCAAATGAAAAGGGTCAGTCTAGTGATAATCATAGCTTTTGCTTAGTAATAAAGGATTTTAGCATATGTAGTACTTTAATATTTGCAAAGCATTTTACTGTATATTCAATATCTCTAAGGATGAGTACTAATTGTATCATGTGCCCAAACATCACAAATCAATGTGATGCAAAAGATGTTAGGCTTATCTATCCACGCTGGAAAAGCAAAACAAATGAAAAATTTCCAGACTGACATCTAACCAGATAGAAAAATGACTGGGCTATTCTAATTGACCAAGCCCTGTATCCTTGGATTTTCTAAGCTGAACTCCTGAGCATGCCTATGGAAACAGCCTTTTATGACATATTCTTGGATTTGCCACTTGTTCGCATCCAGCATCCAAACATCATAGGTATTTTTTTTATCATATCTCTAGCCTAGACTTGCTAGGGTATTGCAAAGACTAATTAAAAACTTATTGAGCAGTAGTTCTTCCCATTAATTCCATTTTACTCTAGTCCCAAACTTATGAGAACAACCAATCCAAAGGGATATTACAAGGAATGGTATATATTCATTGGAGAAAAGGAGACAAAACAGTGAACCAAAAATTAAAAGATAAGGAAGTCAATTGGGTGATTACATGAGCAAGACACAGTCAAGGGAAAAGAGAACCAAATATACAAAATCAAAATAATAATAGTGTCTTGTATTACGTTGTTTTTTTTAATGTATCTTCACATACATGAGAGACATCATGTTGCAGAGAATAGCAAAAAACTAGCGGAAAAGAGAAAAGACTATCATCAAAGTGGCTGAAAAATTATATGTGAATGCAATATAATATAAAAACAAAAAAGCAGAAAAACATAGGAAGAATTATATGAACAGATACAGAATAAAGAAAGCAGGAAAACATGCATAATGACTACGAAGAAGAAAAACAACACTAAGGGTGGAAAAAACACTCTTCAGACCAATTGCAAAGACCAATCTTGATCAAGTATACACTTCTCTTATTTAATTAAAAAAGTAAATTACTTATTTGGAATGTGGTGTACAATATCAGGCACAGTCACACTGCTAGTTTTGCTAAAACACTTTCTTTTTTTAAAAAGGAGGGTTCAATGGGAAGTGAAAATATATAGGAAGCAAGATAAAATGTCAGTGGTATCAAAAATCAATAAAATTGGAAAAAGTAAATTAAATTTAAGAAGAACAAAACAATCTAATCAAAATAAGCCTGTTTTTAGATCCTGGGTCATACTGCCTAATTTGTTTTAGGTTAACACAGGGACTAGAAGCAGGGATTTTAAGACGTATTCATAAAGAACTTATTCAATATAGTCCCAGAAGAAGAACTTTGCCAATAAAGCCTTAAAATAACACATGGTCAGTGCTTTTGCTTTTAAGATGTTCAGTAGTGGAAAAACAGAAGAATATAAAAATAATGACCTTCATATTTTTCCCTCCTGGCTTGATTTCCATGCACTAAGATAAGAATCTGAACACAAAGATCATTTCCCTTTTGTAACTTAAAATGGTAAGGTAGCTTTTGAAATGACAATGGTATGGAGCTATAATACAATCGAGTAGTTTCAAGGAATAGTGCCAAGGGTTGAATGTGAGGATTTTGGTGGAGTGCCAGGAAAGATTCAACAGAGAGCCCTTCTAGATTATGAAGAGACTACTTTAATAAGTCTGGTCATAAGAATGATAGCCACAATCTGTCTTTCACATCCATTCAAAGTTTATAGTTTATCATCTAGAATATTTTTCACTAATCAAATAAATTCTTCCTGAAGAATTTGTTTTTGAGAAACATTAAGAAGCTTCCAAGCAATCCTCCTTATTGTTCTATTTCTTGTTCCTCAAATTTATTCTAGGAAGTAATTTGTTCCTGGTCATCCTCAATCTTCTTACAAAACTTAATCTGCGTACATGCCAGGGAGTCAGTAATCTTTCCCAAGACATTATACCCTGTCACTCTGCTCAAAGGTATTGATGCTTAAAGAAGATGACATCAAAGGAAGATGCTTCTGTCTCAAATCAATAAGCATATAATTTTCTGTTGTACTATTTTGTTTCTGTCATTTTACAGGACACATCCACCTGTGCAGAATCAATATCTCTATCAAGACTCAAAAAAGAAAAAGAAAATCTATCTCCATTTTCCAAACAAGTTTAAACTGTAAGTTATTTCATCAGCACTGTCCAGTCTTTCGATTATACTCATAAATGAAAAGTCCAAGCTTACTAAATAAGTGAATAGTATGGAAAAGTATTCTTTTTCTTTTTCAACTTGATGACATGAAGTAGTATTTTGCCAAGTTTTAAAAACTAAAATAATGGTCTATAAATTAGTCTAATTAAAGTACATGGAAGCACTAAAGAAAAGTAGAGCTATGAATGTGAATGACTTAGAAATAATTCCTTCCAGCTATTATTTCACTGCTATGGATGCTATAAAACAAATTTAGCCCAGGATTTTTTGTATGCAAAGGCAAATTATATTTATCATGTTGGTAGATGTACTCTGACAACTATTTTCTTCATTTCACTAAATTAAACCTCACTATTCAAAAAACAATTTATCTATTTAATTTGGAAACTGTCTTATAAAAACAAATGGATCTTAGTTTCATTGTTATGATCATAACTGTCTAAGTGCAAATGCATCCAAACATTTTTAAGGGAAAACGAGTAAACATAAATGGCATCTTATTTAACTAGCAACCTGTTTTGTGCAATTGAAATAATTTATTTCTCAGTCCCTTTATAATACTCAAGCAGGACTCTTCAATCCACTATTGTTGGGCATGCTTCTGAATTAATTTCCACCTGGAAACTTACAGAATGAAAATTCTAACAGTGTGATAAATTAAGTTGCCAAACGAAATGGATTAGAGATCAGTGAAATTGCCTGATAAGCTGTCAGATCCATTTCAGATTGGAATTCATCCTCTTTCTCCACCTGTTCATTAAGCCCCAAGTTCATGGCAACTTCAGTGACTGATTGCACGTTAACAAGCTGTTTATATGGGGAGGTGTAGCTCACCCAGTCAACATTTCTATACTTACACGTTCATTTACGCATAATTCTTTGATAATATATTCTGTCCACAACTTCAATATGTAAAAAGATACCTCTACCTTGAAGTTTAATTTGGGGCATGACAGAGATGTAATGCTTCATAAAATTAAAATTTAACAAAGCAAATCAGATTGTACCACAAGGTCAACAGAAGCTATGGAAATTTTATGCAATAAATTTACTTCTTTGAAATGATAAAAGAATGAGAAAAATAGTAAGGAAGTTGCTGCCAATGTACTGCAAAATATTGACTATTACTGTCACCCATTCTCATATAAACATACAGGGTTAATCTAACTGGACAGAAGCAGAAAAATCTATTCCTTTTTCTCACTTCAAAAAGCTAAACATCCTTTAAGCATCATGTAGTTTAATCAATCATGTGTCAATCAAAAAGGAAGCTTCTATCTTTTGGAGCTTAGTCTATTCCTGTTTCTGAAGTATCCAATAATCTTAAGTATATTCCTATTATTAAAGTAGCACTCATTGGATCATCTTTAAGCATACCCAGACTTCAATGGATAGGAAGGTATTGTGTCATAATTACACAAATAATGAAAATCAGCAACTTCCTTTAAAACTCTCGGTCTTCTCATTTTCTGAGGCCTTCATATACTTCCTTTGGTCCCCCTTAGAGTTTTGCTGGCAATTTAGCCAATTGACTTTTCCTACATATCACAGAATATCCTTATTTTCAAAAATTAATAACCTACATAAATTAATTAAATATTCACTTTATTTCCCTCAAAGGGTCAACTGAATGATCTTGTGCCATACAGAAGAGAACTCCAAAATGGGCTAAAATGGACCAAGTAACCTTTATAGTCCCTTTATTAAAAGTCAAACTTACTTCATAAAAATAATTCTTCTGTACCCATGCCCTTTCTCAGATTTGCCCCACAATTCTAAGTTATACCATATTGGTTTTAGTACTTTTGTTTTTTGGCTAGTAGGCAATTCTATTGAGCACCACAGTTCACTTACAGTAGAACTACAGTTCCATCAGGGCTGGAAATGAAGCTGCTTCTTCTTTCTCAGCCTGTAGCAGTTCACTGTAATATTCGAGGTATATGGCAGCTGGGAGGATAGGGTGTAGTGCAGAGGTGCAAACAACCCTGCAAAAGGCTAACTGCAGAATTTCTGGAAGTTGAGAGGGTTTAGAACCCTGACTAGCAGCAGTTGATCCCAGAGGCTTGGTCAGAGCAGAAGGGTCGACTGAGCTCGGTCCTTGGGCTGAAACCTGGCCTTGATTCTGTGCCTTTTCTCTTGAGATTTTGTAGCTTAGCTAATTCCTCTGGATCTCCCTGACCTTCCCTATTTCAATCCTCCATTTCCTTTCCTAATTTCCTGTGGGTTTGGGAGAAGGGTGGATTTGGGTGGTAGCAATCAAACTTTGAAGACTTAGGTTTTCCCCATAGATAAGTAGGGGATACAAATTATCTCTTGATTCGTTGTATATAACTTCCTTAACCTTAAAGGCAACAAAACCTCCCAGGACTGAGTGAGGGCAGGCCCTGTCTCAATCTCCCATTCCTGTGACCTTCCCCCACCTGGAGCTTCTCCCTAGGTGGTTGTTAGAGAAACCTTGTATCCATCTGTCCTTTATAATCAACCCTGAAACTTAATAAACCCTGTTGTTATTTAATCAAACCTTTTGCTAAATCATTGGTTGAACAATAAAAGAGGGTAATGAGAGAAAGAAATACTTTCTCTTTGGGCCCTGAGGGGAGCTGGAGGCGTCCATCTTGGAGGAAGTGGTGATCTCTATACTTCCTCTGAGAAGCCCGTCTATTTCACAGACAGGGAGGAGTCTCGGGACTCTGTCTGTGTGAACCTGAGAAACTGACTAGAAAGCCTTCTAGTTAGTTTCAAACCATTTCTGACTGGCCCCAACCTTTTGTCTGTAGAAGTGCCCCTCCTACCTAGAAGGGTTCAGCCTGTTTCCCTTCAGTGTCCTCTGTCTCAAGCCTGTATACCCACTTTGTGTCTCCCTGTTGCAGCTGCCTGCCCAACTACCACATCCCCTCCCCTTGCCGCTCATTATACTTCATCGTCCTATATTTCCCTAAACTCAGCCATTCCATTACATCTCTCCTACCACCTCAATCTATTACCTCCACTATTGCACCCTCCTTTCCCACCTTCTGACTTAGGGACCCACAAACCCCATCCACATGCTTTATTCCCATATTACAAGGGTCATTCCACAAGGAATGGGAATAGGCTTTTTGCTTCAAATTGGTTTAATAATATTCTACCCAAGCTAATGTCACCCCAGAATTTCAATGTTTATTGTCAATACAAGTTTACAACTACCCCCACTGGATCTGAGCCCTTCAGCAGAACTGAAAGCACTGAAATGATAAAAAAGGCAGCAAAGTTTTATGACAGCACAAAGCAATACAAAGGAACATTGACATAAATATGAATGTTTGATCAAAATGAATGGAAATATAGAAAACCTCAACAAATAATGGAGAGAAATAGATCACTTTTACTTTACGTACTTATTTAAAAACTGATTCTGCAACCTGACTTTCATGTTATTATAATTCTCTCACAAGGTAAACCTTATTATTTATTAATTCCTTATCTTTGTATAAATTTGAAATCTTAGAAATTAAATGGTCAGTCTCCTTGTCAAAACCTACCTAATTCATTGTCCAAGTATATCCACTCAGTTGCCATTATTTTGGAGAATTGCTCAAACTCAAGAGTTTCCTGAGATGTTTCAAATAAACAATCAATTTAATATTCATATATTTCCATGAAGTTATTAATATTTTCCCCATATTTTATGATCATGAAGATATTATTTTAGTGGAACAATTTTCTCTTCTTCTATGTTCAAATTAATTCTTTCTTCACCTTTAATTAGTTCACTTATTCCCAAATATAATTATTACATCAGAAAGCAAACACTAAGAACACTGAATGTCATTTAACATACATTTGTTGAATGTCTACTATGAGCAATGCACTGTTTAAAAGCTGATTTTATTATAGGAATTAAAAAAAAAACCTTGTTGGGAGTTTCCATCCACAAGTGGCAAAATGTGCTAGCATTTGCCCCCTCAAAATCCTCAAAAGTAACATACATAGGGAAGACAAAATAATATTATAACATATAAATATGCAGTTCTACATGTATTCTATAACTACTACATATATTCTATACCTGATTCTGCTCCATTTAACATATGACTTTTGGTACTGTAAGAAAATCACCATTTTCCCTGTATTTTCTACTGTTTTTTTAAAAATAGGAATGAGTATTGTATTTTGTTAAAAATCCTTTTCTGTTTCTATTGATAAAATTATATTATATTATTTTTGCTGTTTTTATTATTAATGTGATCAATTATGATAGTCCAGAATTGAGGGGGCATATGAAATTTCCATGTGGAGAGAGATTACTAGCACCAGTATCTTAAGCCATAAGCATGTGATCTTGTTGTTCTATCCTTATTGTGCCTGTTCTCCTTTTAAGCAAAGTAATCTCAAAGATGGAACTCACCAAGTGTGCATACTCCAAGGATTCAGCCCTCATGATAGCTATATAAACATAATATTAATATGATGTAATAATTATAATCATCATAATTAAGATCAACATCATATAAAATTGACTGTAAAGTCAATTAGCCAGTTATGTCACTGTTCTTTTTTATTTTTTGCCAAAAAGTTCCTTTCAAGGGTTCACAATCATATTATCTTCCAGTTCTTCCCTAAGAAGGTCCTCATTAGCAAACCTTACAAAATTCAGCCCTAATTCTTCCTTGGTATCTCACATTAGCAGAGTAAGTGGAAGGAAATTTTTTGATGCAATGCTTTTCTACAATATTCTAATTATACCTTCTTTACCTTTTATATTAATGGATTTACTCCAAAATTGCTAACAGAAAATTGTTCAACTCAATAAAATTTACTGACCATCAGATATGTATAACAGACTTGTAAAAGTTTCTGTTCCTAACAATAGCAGCCTTCTTATTAGATGGTCACTGCAAAAGTTATGGTTACTCTGGAAAAAGATGTGTCTTTGTTCTCTAAGAGAAAATGTTTTAAGGTGCTCAGCTCAAGACAGTATCTTTCCTTAAGTCAATCATAGGGATTGGAAGAGACTTTAGAGAACATGTGGTCCAACTCTTTGAATTTACAGATAATGAAACTGGAATCCAGAGAGGTAGAGTAACTTGCCCAAAGTCATCATTGTTTTCAGATGTGTCTGACTCTTTGTGACCTAATGTGGAGTTTTCTGGGCCAAAATACTCAAGTGGTTTTCCATTTCTCCAGCTCATTTTCCAGATGAGGACAAGCAAACAGGGTTGAGTGACTTTCCCAGGGGCATACAGCTGGTAAATGTCTTAGACCAGACATGAAATCGAGAAGATGAGTCTTTCAGACTCCAAGCACAGTACTCTATCCACTGTACCATCCAGCTGCCCAAAGTCACATAAGTATTAACCAGCTAAGGTAGTATTCAAAACTAAGTTCTTTGACAAATTGAGGGCTTTCACTGTACCATGGCGCTTCCTAATAACCTAAGAATCATATGGAGCTCATGATCTTAAGGGTGTTTGAGGGACTGTGACTTCTCCAAAGAGTTATTCTGAAGCAGTACTAGATCATAAGCTCCATATTGAGAGTGTGATCATAGTTCCCATTACACACAATGCCCCAACTTCTGCCTTAGTGTCTCAAGTACTGAATATGTCTGTCCTAACTATGATATTTTTAACCTGCTCACTTCCTTTTAGAATCTGGTTTACTCTAAAGATTCAGTTCAAACACTACCTTTTTTCAGGAGGTCTTCCCTATCCTAGTCTCCCTAATTGCTAAAGTTACTTTGTATCTACTTTGTACGTCTTTTATAAAGAACAATACATGTAAATAGTGCTTCTTCATTGGAATGTAAGTGCCAAGAGAACAACTACTATGAAATTTATTTTGCATTCCTAGCAATTGCCACAAAGACTAACATAGAGTAATTGCTCAGTAAACATTACTGATTAAATTTTGTGTCATCTCCAGTCTGCAGTATGTAGTAGGTGTTTTAGAAGATGTTTGTTGAGTTTGGATTCAATAATTTGAACACTATAAAATCACTGATAATCAATATAATCTACAAATTGTTCTATTTTAAGGTTTTTTCACAGTTGGACACTTAATTATACCCCCAATAAGATGAAAAAAAGAGGATGAAATGGTTAATTAGAAGGAAGGGTGAGGATTGCCTTTGCGAAGTGGGAAGAAAACAGGTTATCTTTATGGTTAGTTTACCTCTAAAGTAGATATATTTTAAAAACAAAAACAATTACATGTTAGTACTAAACACCAAATAATTTCCTAAGGTTTCAGTTAAGTATTTTATTCTTGGAGTAGAGAGGTGGGTGTTGAATAGTTTCACTTTTAAAATAAAAGGAAGATCTTTTCCCCCCTATATTTACCTGTAGCTGGAATATACTCATTACCTTTGTAGTTTTACCATTTGTTTTTTCATTAGTCAAAAGATATGGTATTTAATTTTTGCACAGGAATAAAGTAATTGCTTAGATGAAAATTTTGCCATTCTTATTCATAATATTTCTAGTACCCTGTTGTGGCACTTACTATTCTAAATATAAGCAATTCACAAATCAATGAAAAATTATATCTTCTGCACAATTTTTTCTGTAGCTGTTCTACAAATTTTATTACTGCTAATAGCATAATGGCAGAACATGAATTAAATGGATTACATTCTGCTCTAGCTCTCTGAAAGACCAACAATATTTGAAAGATAGGCTTGGCACAAGATTATGTAAAGACCTGGCTATTGTAAACAAATTCTAGTTTATACTTGCTTGTTAAGATTCTTTGCCTGTTCAGTATTTTCATAACAGAGAGTAAATTTAAAATTTAATGAAGCATTAGAAAATAAAAGCATTTTAAGTTAACTAGTACTGTGATTGTACCTTTTTTAAATAGAATGCATAAATATATTTGTGATTAAGTTTAACAATGTTTGAGCTTTTAAAAAATATTTTGACTACCTTTTTTTCCAATAATTTAATGAACTGGAAATGTTCTAGTAAAAGCATATCGCAAGTTTAGGATACACTGAAACATATATTGATCAACTTGTATTTAATTAAACTATTATAATGCAGACCTTTGTGATCACTTCTCATTCTGAAATTCAAGAATTTTATAAAAATGGAAATAAAATGCATAGCACAGAAAAACCTGAACTATATTACATATATAATCAATTCAAACCCTCCAAAATACCAAATAATAGTAGAAGATTATCATTCTTAGTTGAGGCTATAATGTCTAAAATTAGTGTAGTGTTTGACATTAACAATTGTAAGAAAGTGATTTCTGGAAATTCAGGGTTTAATATAAAAGGTAACATTTAACAGAAACAAATTAAATATGTGGTCACACATGAGTTAAAAAAATGAACTTTACGAATGAAATATGGGAGAAATATGGCTATCAACAGTGCAAAATAGAAACTCAAAAAAGCTAACTGAATCTCAAGCTACATTGAAAAGGATAGTGTTAACAACACAAGATTTAACAGTCTCATTATATTCTTCCCAGCAACACCACATATGGAATATTGGGTTCAGTTCTGAAAAGTACATTTTGGGAAAACATTGGTAAATGAGAGCACTCAAAAGAGGACAGCAAGGATGGTAAATAGATTTGAGAACATGCCAAGGAATGATCAGTTGAAGGAAATGAGAATGTTTAGCCTAAAAAAGAGATAATTCAGAGAAGGGATTAAGATATAAGATATATGCCTTAGTCATAATCATAGTCAATAATCATGTACTAAATGCCTACTGTGTTCCAGACAATATGCTAAGAGTTGGAGCTACAAAAATGAAAAGAGGCAATCCTACCCTAAAGGAGTTTACAATCTAATGGGTTATGACAAAGCCCAAAGGGGAGCTGAAAAGTGGGGGGGAGGGGTAAGAGGGGAAGTTACCAGAGAGAAGGGCATGGTAGAGAAATATCAAAGTAGTCTAACCAGATGAGAAAAGAGGAGATATCTTAAAATACTTGAAGGGCTATCATGTGGGAGTGACTTTTTTTTTTCTTGGCTCAGAGGACAGAATTAGGAACAGTGAGTCTAAATTGGCAAGAGTAAGACGATAGGGGGACAAGGGGTAGATTTGAAATTTTCTAAACAATTAGAGCGTTGCTTAAAACAGAATAGACTGCAAAGGAAGACAGTGGATTTCCCCTTTCTACAGGGATGGAGAGCTTTAAAAACTTTAATGACCATCTGTAGGGGATATTGTGATATGATTGTTGTTTGAAAAGGATGCATTAGAGACTTCATAATTCCTCTGATTCTGTAAATGCACATGTATAACTAAAGTAGGCTTTACCTATTAAGAAAGTTTGTCCAACATAACAAGGCATGACCTGACATAACAAGGCTATAACTAGGTATAAATTTAAGTGTTCATGCCTCCTTGAGAGGAAATTCTTAATGGTCTAAAGAAAATTACATTACTAAGAAATTCCTTTTCTATTCTATTATTTTTATTAATTCTTTCAACAAGCATTTACTAAGTATTTACTACATAACAGGAACTGTTCTATGTTCTGAGGTTACAAAGACCAAAAAAACAAGATTTTCTGCCTTCAAAAAAGACCTAGATCCCAGGTAGTAAAAATAATGAATCCCATGAAATAGATATATGCATTCATACTATTCATGTTTATAATTGTCTAAAGTATGGTCATTTATTTAAGACCAATTGAAATATGCAGTGGAAATTTGAATGTGTCCACTTCAGATTTGTTCTTTATATTAATGGAGGAAAGGAAACAAACATTTATTAAGTCCCTTATAGAAGAGCTAGATGGTGCAGTGGATAGTGTGCCAGGTCTGGAGTCAGAAAGGACTGAGTTAAAATCCAGTCTCAGATATATATTATCTGAGTGACTCTGGGCATGTCACTTAACTTCTCTCTGCCTCAGTTTCCTCAACTATAAAATGGGATAATAACAGCACCTACCTCAGGGTTTTTTTTGGGGATCAAGTGAGATAATATTTGTAAAACTCTTAGCACAGTGCCTGGCACATAGTAGGCATTGTATAAATGTTTATTCCCTTCTCTCTTCCTTAATGGAGCCTTTGCTGCACCATCCATATTTGCCAGGACAGGAACTGAAAAAAAGAACCAAAAGTTATATAGTGTCCTATTATAGAATTCCATGAATTTGTTAATCATGACCATTTCTGCACTATATTGTTGAATCTTCTTTAAATTCACACAATTTTATAAATTAACTTGAATTTGTCATTTCTGTTGTGTTCTTCAAAAAGGATTCCCATTTATCTAATTAGGGAATCATTTCTTTTTACATATATATATATATATATATATATATATATATATATATATATATATATATTCCTCAAGCACAGTACGAACTAGAAGGCAGGACTGACCATGTTTTGATAGTGATTTTAAATTTTCTTCTAGGAACAATATAAGAAATGGAATCCAGAATCTTTAATTCCTGAAGCCAATTGCTTTGACAGACCATGGTTTTCAGTGCCAGTTTTCATATAGCATTGCAGTCAGTAAGAAATGTTCATTTTTCTTTTCCCATATGGGCTGGTAAAATCCAGAAGAGAAAAAAAGTATTATTTTACAAAAAGGTTAATAACTATAATTTTCTGAACTCCAGATGCTTATATAATCCAGATAATTATAAATATGTATACTGCTTAAAGACTAGATAATCCAATATTTGAAATGTAAGGGTAGGGTTGATTAAATCAACAACCCACACCCCATTTAAAGTAACTAATAACTTGCTAGCCTTGGGATACCTAGTCAGGCAAGAACAAACTTACTAAATCAATCAGTCAGTCATTAAATTATTTTTTAAAAGTCCACAATCCATTTGAAAGGAATTAAAGCCATTGGATGAAATTAAATGATTCTGTGTTGGAAGTAGATAGACTAAAATGAAGAGATTTCAGTTATACTTAGATAAAATAGAAAATCAGTTAAAAATCCAACTATTCACATGATTGACTAGCCTAAAGGGAAAAGTCCTTGAGCATCTTTAGACAGATAACAATTTTTCTTCCTGCCCAAAAAGAATCTAATTAATGTAATTAATCTATAAATGGGGAGGGGAGGGGGAGAAGAGCCTTTCTTTCCTTCCTCTCTCTTTTCAATAGAGATATTGGGAATTTCAAAATGCTGAAAGATTTTGTACTTCCTATGAAGATTCAAAAAATTGCCCAGCAGTTGCTGTACTGGGAGCCAGGGTCATATTTGACGCATTGAGGAAGGACTACTTCAGGAATCTACAAGGAGCCGAGCAAAAAACGAACACCAGATGTAAGGGGAACTTCATAAGGCCCATAAATGATAGGAAACAACTTAGGGCAGCTCCTTTTCCATACCTGATCTCTACAACTGAGCCTACTTTCTCTTGGACTTTATAAGTACTTGTGGGAGAATATGACCCTAGTTTTTTTTTAATACCTACTATTCTTAATATTGTTGTTTGCTCTTATTTTTCACAGAGGACTAATGACATCATAGGATAATGTCTTGACTTATGCATGAATTAGATTAAGTGAGGCAGAGATGCACAAGTCACCAGCCTTACTCTCTATTCCAGAGTCATCTAAGTCTAATGGCAACATAAAAGTAAGGAAAACTGGTGATGGTCCACGATGAAGGGGATGACCTTTGTATCTTTGATGTCTCCATAGCACCTGCTGTATCTGACTTTATAACCATTGTAATAAATGTTCTTCTTCTACCCATTCTTCCAGGGAAAGTTTTTGAATGCTTGGGGTAGCCACCCCATAAATCACAAACAGCCTTGAGGTCTGTCAGTTACCCTCAACCTGGTTTAGCTACTAAGACAGTTTTGCTGGGGTGTGGCTGCTGTATATACTACAACCTTTTGGAGCCACAAGTGAGATTTGAGTACAAGGCACCAAAGATAAATGAACATCCCTGAAAAAGGTTTAGCAAGCCCTCACATCTGAGGTGCTAATCTTCCTTGTATCCCTGTTCTTAATATATCATCTTGATAAATGCTTCTAAATGCTAATTCAGTCAATGAGGAAAGCATACTGGTGACCTATATAATATTATGGAAATCACTCTTAACCCGTCTGGAATACCCCCAGATCCCCAAGAAAAGAAATAGCCAATTGACCACTGAGGAATAAGATTACCAGAGCAAGTAAGTATTGAGAGAGCAAACCCAGAGCCTATTTGTTACAAAATATTTAGAGAAGTAAATGGATAATTTGATAGTTTATACTTGAAAGATCTGCTCAAATTCACCAAGTGCATTATAAATAAAAATAGTGATTTATGAAAGTTTTCAACAAGTGCCTACCCCCCAAAAAATTTTAATCAGAATACAATAGATAAAACTTCAGAATAAACCAAATTATTTGAATTAAGGAGAAGATTTAAGTTAGTATTAAAATGCTTATGTTTACATTTAATATTCCTTTTAATTACTTTGGGCAGCTAGGTGGCACAATGGATAAAGTACTGGGCCTGGAGTCAGAAAGACTCATCTTCCTGAGTTCAAATCTGGCCTCAGACACTTGGTTGTGGGACCCAAGTCACTTAATTCTGTTTTCTCATCTGTAAAATGAGCTGGAGAAGGAAACAGCAAACAACTCCAGGATCTTTGCCAAGAAAACTCCAAATGGGGTCAAGAAGAGTCAAACATGACTGAAACAACTAAACAACAACTAATTACTTTGTAACTAAATTAGTTATAAAGGATATAATGCAGATAGTGTGACTTTTCTCTGCCAAAAATTTGGAGAGGGATTGTGACCCTACAGTAAATCTTGAAAATGATTTATTAGTAAAAAGCCTCCTCAAAATAAACAAGTCACATAATCTAGTAAAACACATGGAAATAGCCACTGGCTGAATACTTCTCCTTATCTTTTTGCCAACACCAACTTCCTGCTCCCTATTCCTGTTCAAACCTTTTAGAGAACCCAGAATTCTCATTCTCCTCAGAACCTGATTTTCAATATTGTGGACTGGCCCCTACAGACTTCCCTTTACCCTGACTGCTCATGCCCCTCAGATGAACTGAGAACAACCAACTATAAAATTTTTTCAGTAAAATGATCAGGCTCTACTATCTTTCTATCTTGGCCCCCAATGGTCATCTGGACTTTAACATCTGCTCTGCTGCTTCACTTCTCAACCCCCTAGGCCTATGGTGGTGAACCTATGGAATGCGTGCCAGAGGGGCTCAGAGCCCTTTCTGTAGGCATACACACCATTGTCCCAGCACAGGTTCCCCAGAGTTCATTACTAGAAAGTCAAAGGGTCAGAGACAGGCTTCTCCCGTCCCCCTCACCTGAGGATATTTCTCATATCATCTCACTGTCCTAAGCCACTCTCCATACATCCTGCTAATATACCCTAAAGGAACCCTGGGGTTTGCCATCAACCCCTGGAACTTTGGGCTTTTCCATCCACACTGAAGTTGAACCTTCCTCTACTGTGCTATCACTCTCAATTACATCGTTAGCTTCTTGAGAGAAGGGACACTTTTGTTTTTCTATTTGTACCCCCAGGACTTAACATGGTACTTAGCATATAATAAACACTTTGTAAATGCTTTTTTCACTTATTTCTTCATTCATTCATGCACACAGCTAAGGAACAACAAAAAAATATCATTTTGAATCAAAAGCCCTAAAGATGTACCACGTAAACTGATAAATTGTGCCTGTAAAAATCAATAATGGAATAGCATATTCATGGACAATGTAGTATGAAGAAGGAAAAATTAATTTTATTCTATAGGAACATAAATTATTTTTCTAAAAGATTATAGCAAACATTTGGGAAAACATAGTCATCATACTGAGATGAGACAAAATAATTAAAAGTTAAAGTTCAAAATGAAGAAAGATAAGCAAAATAAAATATGTAAGTAGGAAAAATCATTCTAATACTTTACCGTATAATCTAAAACCCTTCAGAACTACTTAAGATAGTTAAAAAGCAAAATAAATCATCAAAATTGAGGTAAGTAATTCTGAAAGTACAACCAGTTATGTTGGTATATGGACTGTCAGTTAGTCTTCTATGTATAGAATTTAACAAAAGCAACAATTTCTTTGGAGTATTTTAAAGCAAGGAATTCTACTTATTTTAAAATGTACATAAATACACTAATATTACTACTTCTTCATGTCAGTTTGGAAACCTTTTGTAAGCAAGCTAACAAGAGGTTCAATCTGCTTTCAAAGTTTCTTAAGCAACATAATTATAGTGTTTCAACTGCCTTCATTTTTAACCAAATCTTCCTGAACTATAAACAGATTGGAAGGAATTACGTAAATAGAGTGTTCTGAGAGGCCACATTTAAGAACAATGAAAACTATCTAAAAGTAAAATGGGCTATTTCATAAGGTAATGACTTTGCCAACACTGAAGTTCATTAAATAAATGCTACATGACCACTTGTTGGCTATATCATTGTGGGAATTATCTTTTTCTTTAATAACTCTTACCTTCCATCTTGGAATCAATAATATGTATCCAAAGCAGAAAGACATTAAGGGCTATTCTTCCTTCAAAATGTTTCACATCTCTCCCATTCTTTCCATGCTCACTGCCACCAGCATTGGCCATCATCACCTTGATGTGTAGACGACTCCAGCCTCTTGATTGATATCCTGTCGTCAGTCTATCTCTCCTGTAACCATCCTAAACATTATTGCTACATTTCTCTACCTCAAACTTTACCTCCCTAATCAAGAATCTCAGATGGTTTCACACTGCCTACAGATTACAAATTCAACAGTCTGACATTTAAAGCCTACTACAATTGTTTCCCTGCCTACCTAGCCAAACATTTCTTATATATTCTATAGGAACATAAATTATTTTTCAAATACACACAGTACCCATCGTGAAAAAGATGGAGGCACCAGGGATGTTACAATATAATCTAAATGGTTATGGGTATACACACTGGGTTGTAGGAAAGACTGGACCAGAATAGGGAGACCAGAGGTCACAGCTAAGCTGCTGATAACTGACAAGAATGTCACCAACTGTCACCAGCTCACCACTAGGCCAGAGTTTTTGGAACCAACGGGCAAGGTAAAAGGTTTTAACAGTTTTAATTATGTTTAACTAAAATAAAGGTTGGATAGGGAATTCTACACTAAAACCTAATGGGCAAAACCACAGGGTAAGGGGGAGGACTTAACTTCTCTAATACTAATTGACCTAGCCAGGCTGGGCATAAAGGAGCTGTTCTGGAGTCTCTGGGGGGCTGCTTCAAACCTGGTTCCAGCCAGTCTTGACCAGCATAGCTAAAGGGTCTGTGGGTAGCTTTGAGGGTTTCTCATAGTAATCCACAGATGATCTCAGGATGCCAAAAGCCAAGGTGGTCCAAGGTACCCAAGGAGAGCGAGTGTGCTTGAGATGCTGTCCAGCATATCCCAAACTCCTCCTCCACCACACAGGATCCCAGGGAAATCAGGATGCAGGGTGTCCTTAACTCTGAGATCTCCCAGGGCTAACAACAGTTTGTGCCAGCCCCTAATGGAGTCTCTCTCAGGGCACAAGCACCTACTTCCTGCTCCTTCATTCCATCTTGGAATGTTCCAGTCCTTCCTGCTAGATACATCCTTAATACTTAATTAATTACTAACTAATCTTCCTCACAACACCATGAAAAGAGCAGACTCAATTTTAGAAAGCAATGTAGTAAGATATAAATGTATCATACAGGTGGGGCAAATGAATAACTAGTATTAGTTAGAGAGGGAGAACACGAAAGGTCTAATGTCTCATTTCTCATCTCAAGTTCTACCTTCCCTCTAAGACCTTCTCCAACTACTGCAATTTACACTGATTTCCCCTTTTCCTATATTTGTATAATGCTTTTGTCTCTACAACAAATTTTGGCACTATGTTGCCTGGAATTTACCTTAGTTCTTTCTTATTCATATTTTTGCATCTTCAATTACAATTAAAACCCTTGGCAAGCAGAACCTATGTCTTAAACTCCTTTTGTAGTCTACTCAGTGCCTACCTTGCACAAAGTTTTATAAAGGTTAGGAATTCAGCAAATATTTGTTGAAATTAAATATAGTGAACATAATTTGGCTCAGTACCCAAATGTAATTTCTAAATATTCTACTAAACCCAGTCGTATCAGAATATAATTGGAATCATATTAATTGCTACTTTGAAATGTCTCCAGAATCAAATTTCACTAAAAACATAACACTCCAGAGACATACTACGAATCAAGTTAATAGGTCACTGCCAACTATATGAGAAAAATAGGAAAATCTAAGAATGTGAGCTCTGATTGGTTAGGACCAAGTTTATTTCTCTGAAGTACTATTGTCTAGTTGAATACTATATTCACCACTACTTTCCACTTTTCCATTTTAGATAATCTTTGAAAGGCTGCTTGTTTATCCCTAAGGACTTGTGAATTGTTATCAAGCATCTTAACATTCATCCTATGAATTGCTCTTACGATAAGGTTATTTTTCCAGCAAAAAAGAGCTGTTTTCATATATGAATAAAAGGAACACGCACAAAATATCCAATTATGGAAATATCTTTATTGTACCAACAACCACATTGAATCAACCACATTTGAGAAACTGTACAGTGCTTATTAGGGTACCAAGTTGCTCTCATCTTTTCAATTCAATATTCCTTGCTGATGGATGACATGGAACACCAAAAAATTAGCAGGATCATTCAACAATCAATAAGGGTTTATTAAATGCTAATTATTTCCAGGTTTTGTGCTAGTTGCTGAGGAAACAAAGACAAAATTGAAACAGTCCTTGCTTTCAAAGAATAATATTCCGTTAGGAGAGACATAAAAGGTATCAAGGACCTATATTAGAAAAGTCCGGCAATGGTAGAGAAAGATAATTGAAATGCTACACTGGTTTCTGAAAAAAAAAAAATTAAAGTAATTAGAGGAAAGCCTCCAGTGAACTAAGTGGATGCTCTGTATGAAGGGTTTCTAGAAAGGCAAGGACAAGACTAATGTAGATTGAAAATTGGATCATTTGTAATACATACCAGTGGAAAGAATAAATAAATAAATGAAATAAAATATTCATTTGATATAATGAAAGATCATAGGATCATAGATACAGAGCCTGAAGGGGTCTTAGCAACCATCTGTTCCAAGACCCTTATTTTATAGATTAAAAATTCAAGCCCCAGACTGGTATGACTTTCCCAGGTTCACAGAAGTAACAAGAGCCAGGGATAGGATTTGAATTCAGATCATGTGACTCAGACCTAGAGCAAGTCTGTATCATTATAAGTGTCTTATAAGTGTCTTAAAATTCTCCAACACATGTCTGATTTTTGCAAACCTGTTTCTGAACCACTAAGAGAGGAAAATCCTATTTCTCCTGAAATAGAAAAGACAGGCCCCTCTATTATATCTCAGGTGCAGAACCTCTTCTCTCGTACTCTGAACCACCTCGTTTGCACTCTGCAACTCCTGGCTAACCTTACCTCCCCTGTTTCTCTTACCCCACAACATATCACAGCCCTGAGGAAATGTTGTCCTCCTACCATACCTGTTCCTATCCTTGCTGCCTCAATATCCCCACAATCAACTTCTCAGAAACCACAACCATTGAATGATTCCTATGAAGGCCTTTTCCCCTTAAGGGAAATGTCCACAATAGCACATGATGGGGATGTGGTTACATTAAAATAACATACGCCTTTTACACCTCAAGATGTAAAGAAATTAAAACAAGATACTCCTAGTTATGAGGAAGAACCAATAAGAGTAATAAAAAAGATGGATGATATTTTTTTTTCACTATGATCCTTCTTATAAAGACATAGAAAAATTGGTCCAGGCTTTCCTAACAGAACGTGAGAGGAATAAAATTATCTCTCATGTTAACAAAGCCCAAGGATGCAATGCAGCACACTGGCCATCCAAAGATCCTAAATGGCAGTATAACAACCCCAGAGAATATGCAAAATTACATCTTAGCAGGGATGCCATTCTCAAAGCAATGCAAGAATGTGCCGAGAAGCCACATGCCAGGACCAATTTAAATGCCTTATAAAATCCAATGATGAGACACCCTCCCAATTCATGGATAGACTCATTGAGCTGGGAAGTAGATACATGGAACTTGACATTTCTATTGAAAAGGATATAAAACAAATAAGGGAACAAAAAAGGATATAAAAACAAATAAGGGAACTCTTGTAAAAAGGTCCAAGATTACTTTAAAACACATTGCCCTACGTGGCCTGAGATGGATCTTCATGAATTAAGGAGAACTATTGTTTATATCTCTAAAGGCCGTAAAGAAAAATAAGAAGAGACTATAATTTAATGGAAAAGTTTCAAAAGAAACTAGACTCTTTAAGTAATAAAATTGATAAACAACACAAAGGACATGATCCTCAACAAATGGCAATTACCCCTCTCCAAGAATCTAACTATTGATCCCTTACCTGCCACTTCTGTGAGAAGAAGGGCCATACAATGATAAACTGTAGGAATTTGTTAAGAGTAATCAGAAACCAGTCAAATAATAACTATGGAAATAATTATAAGAATAATCAATATAATAATGGCTTCAGGAATGTCAGGATGGGATTTATGCAAGGGAGATAGGACAAAAGGAGCCAAAGAAGGAGTGGCTGACAGTTGGTAACATTTGGTGACAGTTGGTGATAATTGAGAGACTAGAGAGGATTCTGGGAAAGTCTCCAGAGGAGGTGGAGGAAAAGGGTTCTGGCAGAGGACATCCCAGCTCGGATCCAGTCCTGAGGGCTTCCCGAGGACCTTTCTCTGATACCTTGATTCCCTGGTCAAAGGCATCCCATCGCTTCTCACCCAACAAGACTTCAATCATTGAGTCAGCTAAGTTTTGGGACTTCATTTTGGGAGTGATGTCTTAGTCTCCTTCTCCCATTACCCAACCTTGCTAAGAGACCCTTTCCTTTATGGAAATAGAAATATTATGGAAATAGAAATAGAAACAGAAGGAGAAGGGGTGAGGGGAGAAGCTTAGAAGTGGGAACCATTGGGTTTCCCACGTAAGTGACAGACCCCATAGAAATAGAGAAGAGGGCACCCCAAAATCCCTCTGCCCTTCACCCCTTTCCCCAACCCCTAAATTGTGAACAATAAAAGCCATTCATTAGTCAGATAGCTTTCCAAAGTGCCTGAAAGACAATGAGGGAGAGGGGAATCACAGCTTAGTCTGGCTGCCTCCATCTTGAAGCCAGACCACCCACTGTGAAGTTGGTTGACCTCGGGGGAGGCTTGTATGAACCCCACCCTCATTCAGAATTGGATTGGGATACCCCATGCCTCATCTTATAGGTAAGCCTCGCTCCCAATTCCTGTGGGGCAGCACAACCATCCAGGTCACCCAGTTTCAGGGTGACACCCTCTAGAAGTCTACAAGTATATATTCGGTGGGAGGGGAGAGCTAGAAGAGAGTCTCACCCTCATAGACTCTCTATTTCCCCCCTTATATAAAACATTGGTCTCTGGCTCCCTATTATTACAGTTATTGGCTCTTTTTATTGTTATAGGAACCACAACTTTAGGACTGATAACAATTCTAGGAGTATGGATCAGGCAATTGATAACTCATACCAAATGACTCCATAGCAATATATCTTGAGTGGAGTTCATCCTTGAACCACCCAGGATGCTACTGCCCCTCAAGGGGGAGCCCAAGGAACTACCCAAAGATTATGAAGGTGTAAGGGGGAAGTTGGGGCACAGGAATCAGAGAATACAACATTTCATTTTCCAGATCCTGATGTCTTACTAATCGTTGTCCCTATCCATTGCCCCCCATACTGATGAGCCCCATGTAACATTAAAGATTGGTAACACCTATTATGAGTGTCTCTTGGACAATGGAGCTTCCAGATCTATATTGAAGAGAACACCTGACCCCGATTGCAATTCCATAGGATCAATAAATGGACTGGGGGTACCTGGGACATCCCAAAAGGTTCAAAAACTTTCCCCTAGGATGGTGTCCATAGGAGCTCTGAATGTGGAGCACTCTTTCCTCTTGATGCCTGGCTCTCCTATAAATTTACTGGGGAGAGATCTTTTATGCAAGATTAGAGCCACAATAACTTGCTCTCCAGATGACTCTATGTCACTGGAATTGCCTGAGGAATCCTTAACTTTTTTCCCTATACTTCTTTCAGATAGTCATGATATGAAGGAGTCTCCCACGTTTAAAATCCCAACCGATATACCTGAGTCTCTCTGGGCCACATCATCTTCTAATGTTGGCCTACTTAAATTGGCTATCCCTGCCCAAATTAAAACTAAATCTAGTCTACCTCCTTCCATTCCTCAGTACCCTCTCTTGAAGGAGGCAATAGAGGGCATTACCCCAGTGATAAATTCACCAATTGACCAAGGCATCATAATTCCCTGTAAATCTGAATACAATACACTCATCCTGCCTGCTAAAAAGCCAAAATTGGGGCCCGATGGCAAGCATCTCTATCAATTCATCCAAGATTTGAGGGCCATGAACAATCACGTTATAAAGAGACATCCTGTAGTTTCCAACATAAATACTATTATTTCTTCTATTATACATACTTTACAGTAGTAGACTTGTGCTGAATCTTCTTTTCCATACCTATACATGAGGATTTCAGGCATATCTTTGCTTTCACCTAGAAAGGTTCACAGTAGGCCTGGGCTCATTTTCCTCAAGGTTTCATGAACAGCCCTACATTGTTCACACAATTGTTGACTGCTGATACAGATGCCATTAAATTTAAATACAACTGTTTAATGTAATATGTGGACGGTTTGCTCTTGGCCTCACCAAATGCTAAAGCATGCCAAGAGGATAGCAAGCATCTACTTAAGAGAGGCCACAAATTTTCCAAAGACAAAGTTCAGTGGTGTCTCTCCAAAGTACAATATTTAGGTTTTATTTTAACTGTTGGGTCCCATTTAATTTCTCCTGAACGTATTGAAAGCATCCAAAAAATTATGTGTTCCTACCACTAAAAAAACAATTAAGGGCTATTCTTGGAGCAACAGGATTTTGTTGGCAGTGGATCCCTTGCTATGGGGAAATCACTAAGCCCCTTGTATTACTCACAAAAAACTCAGTCCCTGAACCACTTAAATTGAAAATGGAACACCTAACAACTCTTTCAAATTGAAGACAGGCTATCCTTTCTGCCCCTGCTCTAGGCATCCCAAATTATGACAAACCATTTACCTTATATCTCCATGAAAGTAAAGGACTGACTTCAGGTATTCTAACTCAACTTTTGGGACCTGATCAATGCCCAGTAGCCTATTATTCAGCCCACCTGGACCCGGTAGCTTCAGGAGCACCACCATGTCTTAGAGCAGGGGTCGGCAACCTTTTTGGCCATAAGAGCCATAAACTTCACATTTTTTAAAATATAATTTTGTGAGAGCTGTACAGTGCTCACAGTGCATGCTCCTGTAACAGTGCGTGCTCCTGTAACAGCCTGAAAAAAAATTGATTTTATGGCTCCTGCAGAAAGAGCCATATCTGGCCCTCAAAAGAGCCAGATATGGCTCAAGAGCCATAAGTTGATGACCCCTGCCTTAGAGGAATAGCTGCCAAAGCTTTATTAGTAACTAAATCTGCTGATCTAGTATTAGGATGCCTTCTGACCATAATGTGCCCACACAAGGTCACGGCATTGTTATTAAGACATAGGACTCAGGCATTTACTGATCAAAGGATTATGACGAGATAACCCTATTAAATAATGAACATATCACATTAAAATGCTGTGGAGTTCTTAATCCTGCAACCTTGCTCCCCGATTTGCCAACTTCCAGAGAACTTTTACATAATTGTACATCTTTAGTGTCCACTGCTGATAAACCTCATGATGATTTACTGGACACCCCTTTAGATAACTCAGATTTAATATTATTTACAGATGGTTCTTCTTTTATAAGAGATGGTGTTCACTATATAAGAGTTGCGGTAGTTACGGAATTGGATACTCAATTGTCAGCTTCCTTACCCTCACATGTAAGCACACAAGGTGCATAACTCACATCTTTGAAATATGCCTGTATCATTGCAAAGAATAAAAGAGTCACAATTTACACAGACTCCTGTTACATATTTGGCATATGTCATGCCGTCAGCATGTTATGGCTTCAGAGGGGATTCTTAGCATCAGCTGGAAAATGTATTGCCAATGCAAACCTTATTACTGAACTTCTTTCTACCATCCAGCTCCCCGAAGCCATAGCTGTCATTCACAGCTCTGTACACACAGGTGGCACTGATCTTGTCTCCAGGGAAAACAATCAAGCAGATGTTAAAGCCAAACTAGCAGCCTTAGAAGGATTTGAATTAATTATGCCACTAACAATTACTGATGGTTTGGATCTACCCCTTTCACATAATGACAAGGAAGTGGGAAAATGGAAGCAGAAATTTGAAGCAAAACAGATAAATGGAGTATGGGTGTCATCTGAAGGCAAACTCCTGCTCCCTAGAGCTTTCTGTAATCAAATTTATCACTCCATCCATAAGCATGGTCATTTCAGCACCCAAGGCATTGTAGACTCTGTTAAAAGAGTATAGATAGCACCTGAATAACTACAATTGCCTCCAAAATATATACAGTTTGTCCTACCTGCCAAGCCCTTAATCAGCATGCTTCTCAAGGAAAAGCCTTCAGTGGACATCCTCTAGCTTTTGAGCATTTACAATTTGATTTTTATCTCTATGCCAAAAGTTGGACATTATAAATTTTGCCTGGTCATAGTAGATCAGATAACCAGGTGGCCTGAAGCATTTCCTACTGCTCAGGCCCTAGCAGCTTTTGTTACCAAAGTCCTTTTGAAAGAGATTATTCTTCATTTTGGCCTGCCAGCATGTATTGATTCTGATAAAGGAATTCATTTTACTAATTTGATCTTATCACAAATTTATTCATGCTTTGGGATAACTCCTAAATTTCATTCGCCATATCATCCCCAGAGCTCCGGCCAAGTTGAAAGAATGAATAAAGAACTTAAAACTATGATTGGCAAATTGTGCACAGAGACTTGTTTAAAGTGGCCCAAAATTCTACATCTGGCCCTATTTTATCTCAGAAGCAGACCCAGAGGTGATTTACACATCTTACCATTTGAGATGCTATTTGGACATCCACCTATTCAGGCATAGCCATTTACCCCTGCCTTTACCTCATTATTAGAAGGGGATACAACCATTGCCACTTATATCAGGCAATTACTAACAAAATTGCGAGAACTCCATGATTCTGGAGCTGCTGTTCAAGCAGGCCCCATAGACTTCTTGCTTCATGATTTGAACCCAGGTGATAGTGTGTACATAAAGAATTTCAAATGTACTGGGTCGAATGAACCTTGTTTATGATGGACCATTCCAGGTCCTATTGACTACACCAATAGCCATTAAAATTGGGGAAAAGGACTCATGGATTCATTGTAGTCATGTAAAACCAAATAAAATAAGAGTACCCTCTATTGATAATGAATAATTCTCTGTACTAATTATAATTGCCTGTACTTATTATATTTGACTATTGACTGTATTTGAATATTGATTGTACTAAGACTTCCTTATTGCTGGCTTTGCATTATTTTGTTGCACTTTATTTGGTTGATCCTTGAACTTGAATGATACATATATTACCCCACAACAGAATATCTGTATTAGTGACCTATATTGACCTGATGTGCCTTTTATAACATTTTGTGCCTTTTGTCATTCCTTTTCTATTTTCTTGAATGTATTATTATTTTATCTACCTCATTTGCATTCACATTGCTTTATCTACCTCATTTGCACTCACAATGTGGATCATGGCAAGTTAAAGAGGAAATGAATCTTATTTTTGGAAATTAGCCTCTATACTTTACCTCTGTGATTGTGAAACTACACATTTTTAATATTTTGTTTTTTCTTCCTACATGTGCCATACAGTATTTGATTTTTTTCTCTCATTTTTTTTACATTTGAAGCACATGTCACCAGTATTAAAAAGATTTTTTACTTTTTTGATTTTTACAATAGAATAAGCTAAGATGTCCATTTGCCTAGCATATAAATACATACCTAAAAAGCTTTGGACTATGGAAACCTGCCACTAGTTATTTAATTATTATGAGACTTTTGCTTGATGAATATGTCTAATCCAAGGAGAAACAGACCACAAAGGAGCACAGAAGTTGACCTGTGAAGTGCCAAACGAGCACAAAAACAAAAAAGAGACCAAACCAATTCTACAGGGATTAATGACATTCTGTGCAAAAGAGTGCAAAGACTTGATCATGTGTGAAACTTGAGGTTGCAGCTCTTAACATATGTTAAGATGTAGGACTTCCTTGTACCACACTCTGTATCACGTATACACATCGATTGTTCTGGCTCCATTATCCTTGAAAGTGAAGAAAAGGATCAAACTAGGAAATGCTATTTCCCATTTGTTTCGAGATCTAGTCTCTTTTTCTATTTTTTTCATGATATGACAACTTATTGTAGCCCAGGCTGCTAAATTGGGTTAATGAGTGATTGTTGTTGCAAAGCTTGTGGGACATGGATTGCTATAAGAACCTGTTGTGATTTGTGAATTTTTTTTCCTTTTTCCTAGAATTTTTCTTTCTTCACATTTTTAATAGTCTATATTTCCCTCAGATGTTAGTTTTCTTTTTTATTTCTTTGGATTCTTTGATGTTTTTGATAATTGATTCATATACCTTATGACTTGACTGTGTATCCCTCTGTGATTCCTATGTGTATCCCTGTATCCTCTTCAGGGGCGGAATGTGTTATTATTCTCCTGAGGGGGAACTATGTCAATGCTGTGAATTTGGATTTGAATTTGACCCTAATTTAGAACAGAAGACTACCTTCCAGAATCCAGAAGGTGCTATGATGATGCCTGCAGAGAATACCCACTGCACCAGAAGATCCAGAGTGAACTTTGAGACATGGAAAATTTGAACTTTGGGGAGTTGAATGCATTTATTTGGAATGGACAGTCTTATGCCAAAAAAGGGGACTGCCCCCTAATTGGCTTTTTGTCAGTTCACCTAACATTGGTTTTGTTCTTTATCCCTTTAATTTCCCTCTCATCCCCAAATTATTGGGAAAAAACTGTGATATTTATATATATATAGTTAAAGTTCTAAGTTAGTTATGTTTGAATGATGCATTGAGGAGACTGGTCTCCCAAAAGATCACAGGGGGGGGGGGGTATGTGTAGTTAGAATTATCTTGAATCCCCCCTAAAAAAAACTACATTACCCAAACTTCCTTTCTGTATTACCCACAATTCCTTTTCCTTTCTGTTTTCATGTGTGCTTCTATGTGATTGTATATAGTTTTTAGGGAAACTCGGTTCTCTCTCTTCCATGTGAATTGAGTGGTGACCAGTACTTATGGCCCTAGCCTCTCTCTTTCACGTGATGTGAGTGGGAAAGGTTCCCTGTGTTCTCTAGCTCTCTAATTTAATATTAATAAATCCGTATAAATATCATACTTTGGAGACATTGAATATTAATTTTAAAATCTATACTGTGAAGAGCTACAAAAAAAATCAGCATTTAGGGAGAGGAGAATATGGATAGTCTAGGAAAGGAGCACTGCCTCAGGCTTAAGAATTTCTGAGGCTAATATAAAAGTAACTGCAATGTTAATAAATAAGACTGCTATCCTCCAGGTGACAAGAGAGGTGTTAAGAAATTAATGAAATAGCTACATGATTATGGATTATTAAAACAATACACTGGAGTCTTGCTATAATATAACTTGCTATCATGGAGAATTTTGTAAAAGGCAGGCACCTGCTAGTTCCAGTCCAAAGGGGACTAGTTACTAGACTACTTAAAGTTGTTCTCATGACATGAACCTTGAGGGAGACATCGTAATAAGGCTTCAGTGTAATTTTCTAAATTAGCAGAAGTTAAGGAACAGCAGACAACTGATTTTATGAGCCCAAAAACACAAATATATTTGAAAAAACAAATTTTTATTAAAAGCTTAAGAGAAGTGACAGCCTAGAAAATAAATTAGGCATCTCAAGACCAATGTTCTGGTCCTGGGTTGGCCCTCCAACCTGTCATGTGACTTTGGACAAATCACAAGCTCCCTGTGTCACAATTTCCTGCTCTGTAAAATGAAGTAGTTGCATCTCTCAGATCCTCTCCAACTCTAATGTTTTGTTGATTCTATAACCTCTACTTTAATCAGTTGAATTTAAGTTTTACCTCTAACTTTATTCTTAATCTTTTGAAGAAGTTCCAGAGTTGCTCACTAGATCTGTTTATTATCCATAAAAGATGACTAATGTTCCTTTCCTTTGGTTCTATATATACAAAATACACAGCTCAAGATTCTAAATAGTGTTCATAAAATTTTCCATTTGTTTTTTGTCTCTCCAAGAACTTCTTGATGGGATGAAAACATGTACAAAATGAAATCACTAGACGAAAAAAGGTAAGCTAAAGGAGCCCTTTTTTTTGAAATAAATAAAGGTTGCCTTTAGTTTTGTCTTTTTAAACTATATTACCAGAACCATATTATTTTTCATATCCCGAAGCCTTATCAATGCAGCTATGACAGAAGGTATAGCAGATTACCCTGAGGAAAACGAAATAGTAGAGCCCCATGTAATTTTGTAATGAAATCCACAGCAAGACTCCAATGTAATCAGAAGGTAGGTAAGAAACAACAGACAACTGATTTACTGGGCCCCTAATGCAAATATCGTGAAATGAGAGGCAATAGCCTAATATATTAGAAAGAGGGCTAAAGTAGGAATTCAGAGACACAACTTTGAGTCACAGGAACATGAACATGACATTTCAGAGCAAGAAAGAGGTAGAAAATGTCAGGCCACCATCATAAAAATCAAATTTTTGGAGAGGCCAGTTACAACATGACACACAATACATTATTTTTCAGACATTTCTGATAGTATTACTAATACAGACCTCCCCTGACTTGAAGTCTCTCTAAGACTTAACTTTCCCACTTCCATTTCAATTCTTAGATTTTGGTACTCAGAGAACCCTAAGTTCCTGATATAGCCTCTAGTTTGTTAGCTTGAATATTATTTTGGATTTCATTCCCCTTTCCCTGAATTTGGGGTATATTAAGGATAACTGTCCTTTAACCCTAATGAATGTTTGATTATCTACATGTAAGTTCTCTTGCAGAGCAAACAGAAATATCTGATACTCTTCAAACTCTTTCCTTCACATTTATGACTCAGACAACATTATAACTGTTTAATGTCCTCCCGGACCCCTAGTATGGGGCTTTAACAACATCAGAGTTGTAGCAACAATTAGAAGGAAAAAACTCTGCAAAGCTGACTAAACTCCAAGGGATGTTTTGACTGATGAAGACAGCTATCCTGCCTAAAGCCTTCTGAAGTTCCTCCAGGGAGGGCAAAGAACTAAACTGGTTTTTAAAAATATATTAAAGGAACTAGAGAAAAGCTTCTAGTGTATTGAATAGAACCTTTGTGTAAAGGATATCTGAAAAGATGGGGACAAGAATGATACCATGTGATAGCTCGACCACTTGGGATCTGAATCAGTGGAAGGAGTACCACAGCAGTACAATAAAAGGTTCTGTCAATGTACTGAATAATCATAGGATCACATAGAAGTGAAGCCAAAATATACCTCAGTGACCATCTAGTCTGAGACCCATGAATCTGCATCTTTAGATTCCTAATTTAGTGCTCTTTCCACTATCTTAAGCTATTATCTCTCTTAATTTTTTTATATAAAGGTCATTTTTCAGAATTACACATATATTGGGAGCCCAGAAAGTCAGTTGCTGCTATTCCCTACCTAACTTCTGCTTATATACAAAATCACATGGGAATCTACTACTACTGTTTCCTTCAAGGTCCATGTCATGATAACATAGTATTAGTCTAGAAACTAGCCCCTTCTGAAGTGGAGCTAGCAATCTTCTCCCATATTCATGGACATTCACACCTAGGGATACCCCATAGAGGCACCCACCAAGAGAATCAACTGTCTTTTGTATGATCATTCACTTCACCAGAAATAGTCTCCTCCTATGTGATGTGAAGGGTCCTTTCAGGTGCTAAAGGAGACTATTCCCAGACATACACACATTCCCCAGTAGAAATAATGATATTCCTAAATCAGGGCTTGGTATGAACTATTGCTGTTTTGGTGAATTAGATTTTTTGCAAGATTTGGCTACTCATCTGTCATGATATAAGCCCAGGAATATATGGCTGCCATCCCACATACTAATCCAACAATGTGTGTGCATCAAGTCATAGCTCTAGTCATAGCTCTGTCTGTGGTGAAGCCATTAGAACTCTCCTAGTCTCACCCACTCCTTTCTCTTAGGCAGGTTTCTACTCATGCAGAGTTCCACACAGCAAAAGAAGTCTCCCATTAAGTGTCCTTATCATAGCTAAGAGCACCTGCACCTCTCTATCCACTCTCAAAATGATCAGTTCTCAAACCCTGTTCCTGATCTTCAGTCATAATATGCTTCAAGATTAAACTGCCAACCTCATGAATATTATTATAACAATAATGATGAGTCAGTTGTCTGACTCTTCATGACTTCATGAACCATAAGTTTTTCTTAGCAATGATACTGGAGTGATTTTGCCATTTCCTTTTCCATTGTATCCATTGGATCCTCTTTTGGCAGGCAATTGAAGGTTAAGTGACTTGCCCAGGGTCAGACAGCTAGGAAGTATATGAAGCCAGATTTAAATTTAGGCCTTCCAGACCCCAGGTCCAGTGCTCTACCACTGAGCTACAGCTGGCTAGTGGATATTATATGCTACTTAGGGTGATGAAATAGATTTTTAAAAACTTTCTAGCCCTGCTAAACTCTATATGTCTAGTTATACCAATTTCTTTATGCGACACCCCATTAATTTTTCAAAAATTTTTCAAAATTAAAAAAAATGAAATTTGTACTTCTGGATTTGCCAAAGAAAGGTAGTCATGGTATAACTAACAGATATATTCATTTATTCTCAGAGTCCAGCCCAGAATACCAAATTTGTCCATCATCTTCCAACATCCACATCAACAACAATTCCAGCCATTTGCCAAATTGGAAAAATGAAAAACTTTAGCTTTATTTCACACTTCTCCCTGACATGAACTCTACATATTATAGCTAAACTAGTTTATTAGTAGTTCCTACAACCTGATAATCAATCTCCTACTTCTATGAAATCATGCAATCCATTTCCATGCTAAAATGCACCCTCTCTTTAACTCTGCCTTTCAGAAGACTTACCTTCCTCGAAAGTACAGTTGTACTTGAATGAAGCATTTTTTAATCATCTTTAGTTGCTAGTGTTCTCTACCTCCTCAAATTACCTATGATTTATATCCATGTATATTTTATATTACCCTAGTAGTCTATAAGCTCCTTGTCTGCAGTACCATAATTCCCAGTGTCTGGAAACACATAATAAACCAGCAAAGAGTTTGTATGAATTCAAGGAAGATGGAGTTTATATTGCAGTGAGAGGTCTCTTCTTTACAAAGAAATCTGTAATATTTCTTTGACTATAGATGCTTTGTCTCCAGATTGTCCACCCTGACAGTACCTTTCACCAATCTGTTTAAACCAGTCCAAGGTTTTCCAGTACTTTCTAGAGGTAGAAATATTCCAAGATCAGAAGAGGCAATCATCTCTGTCTCTATCTTCTTGTACAATATCAAATGTCTACCTCTCATATCACCCTTATCTATGCCCCAAACCTGCATAAATTTTTCCTACAAGTTGGCCCCCAAAGAATTTGCTTTTAAAACTTAACAGGGCAAGGAAAATAACCACTTACACTCATATTGGTGCCATCTTGATGTGAAAATAGAAAATTTTCTATTTGCCAATTATGATTGGCAACAGTATGCCAATCATAATTTTCCAACCTAATCATAAGAACCTAATGCACTTCATTCAAACAGTGTTACAGTTCAGTCAACAACAGAAACATTGATCATTGTTTCTGGCAGGTCCAACTCCATTACTACTTAAGTTTCCCTAGCATCACAATATGCATGCAGATATTCTAGGTCATGAAAGACCAAATGGATCATTCACCTCCACAAGGAGTCTTCTTTTTCGCCCCCAGTAATCTTTGTCCCTACCTCTCAACAAGTTTTAATGCCTAAGCAGCATTCACAAAACACCTATTCTCAGATCTAATTATCTGCCCTCCAAGAAGACACAGTGTCAGTTTTCAAGAGAGAAGGTCAGTCTCTCGGGGCAGCTGGGTAGCTCAGTGGATTGAGAGTCAGGCCTAAAGACAGGAGGTCCTAGGTTCAAATCTGGCCTCAGACACTTCCCAGCTATGTGACCCTGGGCAAGTCACTTGACCCCATTGCCCACCTTTACCACTCTTCCACCCAGGAGCCAATACACAGAAGTTAAGGGTTTAAAAAAAAAAAAAGATCAGTCTCTGATGAAATCCTGCATCACCACTTCTGTCCATATACTATAGGTAGTATTTCCTACATGCAATGAAAGGGGAACCTCTCCAAGACATTTTCATTGGACACTTCTGATGGCTACAACTACAACACAAAATTGGTTGTGTATGTCTAGCCATACAAATTACATGTCAAGGATCCCTTGGAATAGCAGACTGAATGCATTGCTTAGCAACTTCCACCCTTTCTTAGATGGCGATAATAATGAATTTCATCATGAACCTGCCCCTATTTCATGTAAATTATGCCATCTAGTGGTAATACACACCCTAACCAAAAAGTCTTGCTTCCCTATATTAGACCTCCTACCATAGTATAAATTACCCAGATAGTTCTTTTTCTTTAATCCAGAACTTAATTTCTGTTATTTTTTAAATTACTAATTTTTTCTATCTCCCTGTTGCCACCCTTAATTTCTTAAATTCCCATTTCTATTCCACCATTCTGGAATGAACTTTTCACAAAGGTAAAGATTCACCTTTCTACTGTATATCTTACTCAGTCTAACAGGAATAAAGAACATACAAACTAAACTAAACCCAGAACCTATATTGACATCAAAATTATTGAGCTACTACTGTCTACCACAGAATTTTGTCAGATTTTGACATACTCCTCCACTCAGAACTCTCTTTTATGGATGTTACCATTAGTTTTTGTTATTGTTGTTGTTTCCCCCCAGTATTTCTATAGTTAATGACTTAGAAGCCACTCAGACTACCTTGCATTCTATCCTATAAGTAGTCAAAGTGAAATGTAAACAGAGGGGCACACCTGTTCTATACAGTGGTAGGAAATTCTTGAGTAGAGGGGATCACGTCTGGTGACCTCCCTATAACCTCTGTACCAGAAGACCTTTCCAGAAACAAGCAGAGATATTCTTTCCCCATAAAACAAGTGATTAATCCCATGATTTACTGTACAGGATTATTCTCAAAGCTCCATTCCTGGAAATGGAAATTCTTGGAAAATTATGATTGGCATACTGTTGCTGTCATTTTCTATTTTCACATCAAGATGGCGCCAATATGAGTGTAAGTGGTTATTTTCCTTGCCTTGTAAGTTTTAAAAGCAAATTCTTTGGGGGCCAACTTGTAGGGAAAATCCATTTCTGTTTCTACTAGCTGGAGATGATTCTTATATTTAAAAGCAAGTATACATCGAACCTCCATTAAATACTCCTACAGAGCAAGCTGACATAACCCATCTTGAGTTCCATATCTGAAATCTTTCCACCTTGCTTGGGCAGTCAAAATTCATATTTCATTGGCAATAGCTTTCAGGAATGAAGTATTTTCCTCAAACACAGGATGAGACAATGAAGTAGATTTCTTGACATATTTAAATAAACTACATAAATAAATAAAATACATAAAATATTTACTTTCAATGAAATATGTTGATAGAGATTTTACATTTATACATTAATTAATACATAACTGAGAGTGTTATTTACTAATTCATTCGAAGGTTTCTTGTTACATATCATTTTAAAAACTGAAATGAATATAACTTGTGAACCAAAATAATTGTAGTTAATGAAATTTCAGAGTTTTTCCTATATTTAGATTAGACCTAATATGGATCATATGATTTTTTGCTCCTCTAAATGTGAAGTTAAAGTATGAAGTCCTTATGGCTATATGTTTTGAAAAGTTCAATTGTTATCACACCATTCTAACTCTTGAATGACAGAATCCTTATTAGACAATACTGCAGCTGAAGTAATCTCTAAGCAAGCCTTATCCACTATCTATCACACTATACTGGTCAAAATTTATTTGCTTCTATTTAGCATATGAACTCCCTGTATAGTTAGAATACTAATTATAGTTAGCATGTGCAATTAATCTTTGGACTTACTTTCTATTCAATGACACAAATGTCTAAGTGATTAAAATGTCTCCAGACACTTTGATGGATACAAAGACGCATAAAATTTCTCTAAAATATTCACATGCTATATTATGCAAGGGTGAAATATTTTAAAATGCTAAATACCCAGTCAACATCTCTCTAAACACTGTTAAATCAAATATAATGTTACTCACCTGCATTGACTATGGCATCAATTTCAAGCAATGTGATGTCACCTCGATAGAGAGAAACTTTTTCACTCAAACTTTTCTTCACTTGTGAAATTTCCTGGACACTTTCTTCTATAAAACAGAAACAAAAAGTTGAAATATTTTAACTGGTACTCTTTAAAAGAAATATCATGAATTATAACCTCTCTTAAAGAAATTTAAATATATTTTGTTCTTAAAGCTAGGTTAGGGATTAAGTTCATATGAGTCTAATAGCTATGTGGCTGGTTAAAGAAAAGATGGGTTCAGTAAAAAGGGAAAGTATATCCTAAAACAACATCTTTAGTGCTTAGGTACATAGCAGCTATTCAATAAATGTTGACTGGCTGATCATTGAATTTCCAGCTATGTCAGTAACAAATTATAATTGCCTATCATTAATATTATTGCAAATTTTCCTGTTTTAATATCAAAAATATGTATTTCTATTTTCAGCTCTAGGTAATAAAAAGAAAGATATACAATTGACAGAAACAAAATAAACAACTGTGATGATAGGGCAAATCTGTCCTCCCTTCCAGTGATTTTTGAAAATATTATTTGCTTAAAAAGAAAAATGTTTGATAGGTATCCTGATGAAAAAGAGGAACAACATTAGAATCAGAAAGATCTGGGTTCCTATTCTGCCTATTCAGCATGTACTATGTCACACTGGTAAGCCATTTACTATCTCAGAGACCCATGCATTGTAAGTTACAGATAAATTGATGATCCACACTGGAGTTTCCAAACCATTATTTCCTTGTATAAATGAAATCGCAGGCCCATACCAATATATATAAATGTGTTGTGTGAATGTCTGTGTGCACACTTACACTCTTAAGATTCATCATTTGCTTAACAGTAATTACTAAGCTTCCCCAAGAAAGGGAAACTCAGACATGAGTTATCATTTCCATCTGTGACTCTTTCTCATTCAAATCAGTACTTATGATTCACCCTAGAGGGAGCTGCTGGCTTAAAAAGGGGATTTGAAAAATCTATACAAAGTCCAACACGTTTAATATATAGTATTTTTAAAAGGTAAAGCTTCATCTTCAAAACTTAAGTGTCTTTTTTCAATTTTAAAATGTTTTAAATTATTAAAAGTATGTATACTTTCAAAATATTTTTTCCAAAAACATTTTCCTGCTGAAAAAAGCTAAGTAGTATCCAAAATTGCATGAAATGATCTTAGGTAAATCATTTATAATACAGCTCTTTGCTCAAATCCAAAAAATAATACAAGCACAAGAATAATTTATTCATTGGGATTTTTTTTTAATTTTTGAAGGGGATTTGATTAGTCCACTGTCGGCAGGACATATAATTGAGTGGTGTGTGTGTGTGTGTGTGTGTGTATTTCCTTTCCCATTTATCAGAATGAAATGTATTAAGCCTCTCTCTACTTGCAAACCAAAAAATCTTAAGAGACTCTATTAAGTCTGGGACAGTGATGGGCAAACTTTTTAAAGAGGGGGCCAAAAGAAAGGAAATGCTCATCTATCAGTCTGTTTCTAAGGCAACTCTTTCAAAGTTTCATTGTATTGTGTCCTATTTATATTCGTCAGATCAAGAATAATGTCACGCGGCTGGATAGAACATCTCATGGGGCCACATCTGGCCCGCAGGCCATTGTTTGCCCATCACTGGTCTGGGGTATAGAAAATAAGGCACTTTGTTGCTCTCTAGTGCATCTTCCCAATTTTCCCTAGAACTATTTCTCTTTCTGTGCACAGGAACAAATAAAAACTATCAACTATCAATCAATCAATAGGTTTTTATGACCCATAGGTACAAAAAATATTTCTATAATCCCTTTTTGTAGTCACAAAGAAACTGAAATTGGAAAATGCCCATCAATTCACGAACAGCTGAAAAAGAGAATTGTTTTAGGAAAAACCTGGGAAGATTTATATGCACTGATGAACAAAGTGGAGTGAGCATAACCAGGAGAGCATTATATACAGTAAATGCAATGTTGTAAGAGTAACCAACTGTGAAAGAACTAGCTACTCTGACCAATACAATGATCCATGACAATTCCAAGGGACTCATAATGCAAAATGTTATCTACCTCCAAAGGGAGAGAAGTGATGAAACTGATTGTCAATTAAAGTATACTTTTTTTACTTTTTATTTTTCTTCCCTTTTTTGAGACATGATTACTATAAAAATATGTTTTACATGACTTCACATGTGCGATTATAATATTCTTGCCTTCTTAATAGATAGGGAAAAGACTAGAGGTAGGGAAAGAATTTGAAGCTTGACATTTAAAAAATGAATATTTAATTTTTAAATACCATTTATTAAGCATTCAATATATTTCAAATACTTTGATAATCATCTGGGATACAAACAAAATATAAAAGCAGATCATGTCCTCTCAGAAGTTTCATTCTGGTAGGAGAAACAATATGTTTACAATTGGTATATACAAGAAATATAGAACTGGTGAAGGATGATCTTAAATGAAAAGATACTAGCAGTTAGATGGACTAGGAATAGCCTTCTGCTTAAAATGCCATTTGAGGAGAAATTTGAAGGAAAACAGGGATTTTAAGAGGAAGAGGTAAGAAAGGTAAGAATTCCAGGAATGAGGAAAGCCAGTACAGAAGAGATGAGGAGATGTAGCATTGTGCCTGAAGAGACAGAAAATAGAGATAGTATGACTAGGCAATAGAGTATGTGGAGGGTAATAATGCATAAGAAAACATGAAAGATAGAACACAGTCAAGTCTCAAATAGCTGTAAATGTCAAGCAAATGTTATATTTGATCCTAGACAAAATAGAAATTCAAGTTTACTGAATAGGTGGCTGATACAATCAGACCTACACTTTAGGAAAAGTATTTTGGCAGTTATGTGGAGAATGAATTAAAGTGAGGAAAGATGAGGTAATGAGATAAATCAAAAGGCTACTACAAAGGTGAAGAGGATTAGAATATTTCATAAAATGTGTGGTCTTCCAATACTTTACTAGTAATTATGGTCTTAACTAAGATGACCAAAGTGAACCCTCAAGGTTCAAGAAGTGTCTAATCATCTCCATTCTAAAAAGCACTGAATGAAAAGTCAGTAATCCTTGTCATTTAATCACCAGGGTCTCAGCTTCCACATTTGTAACTTGAAGAGGTTTGGCCAGATGACTATAAAATCCCCTTGATTTATGAATCTATAATTGATCCCATTGACAAATCTTAGAGGGTAGCCTTTTTTTTTCTTTCACCTAGACAATCCCGGTTTTTCCTTTCATTCTAATTACTACTTATGTAAAAGTTGATAAGTAACACTTGATATTAGAAGAATAAGGTATACTCAAAAACTTAGAAGTCATACATATTATAAGAATTTAATATAGTTCATTATTACATGGAAAATTTTCAGGTCAAATTATGTTCTCTGAAGTGTAGCAACTCCTCACTATAGCAAGGGAATTCTTTTATTTCTCTCTAATTGATTCCCAATATTGCTCTCCACAGAAGCTATTCAAAACTTCTCCTCACCCTCTCTCTCTACTAAGCACCTTGACTCATATTATTGAAAAAACTTAGGCCCCTGAATGTAATATCCTTCTTATCACTTTCTCTTCAAATCAAAACTCCTTGACATCTCCTATTTTCTCCTTTTTATTTTCCTTACTCCCATCTACAACAGAGGTGGCCCTTTTCTTTAGCAAGACCAACATATCTATACTTTATTCTATCACCTGTCATCTCTAGCAAGTTATATCCCCAATTATCCCAATGCCACTCCAAATCATGGCTCCTTTTCTACTGTCTTCAAACATAACAAAACCTCCCCCAAGCTACTGTCTTACATCATTCCATCCTTTCTTGGCCATAAATCTTCAAATCAGACAACTTGAAAAAGCCATCTACGCTCATTGCCTTTACTTCTGATTCTCTCACTCACTTCTCAACTCTTTGCTATCTGGCCTCTGACCTAATCATTTCATTGAAACTATTCTATCCAAAAAACCTAATAATCTCTTTGTTTCAATCTTGTATTTTCTTTTTTCCAATTATAAATCAAGAAGATTAAAAATATATTATTAATTCAGGAAAATTATTACCAAGGGAAGTACCTCAATTTTCAGCCCAAATGCCTTTATATGACAAGTTATATGAAACATCTTAAACATCCCATTAGAATGAACTATTCAGTAGACAGGTCAATCTGTTTGTTCTCATTCAACCAATTTATTCATACTACTTTAACAGCGATATTTATTATACCTCTGCTAATGAAATTCTTAGTCACTTCCTTCTATCAGCACAGAACCTCAAATTTAATGAAATCAGATTAAATAACGATGCACTTAATAATGCATGCTTTTCTATGAAAAGCATTTAGTTAGACAACATATAAGAGATGAGGTACATCTACTACTATTTTTGGTATTCTTTTTTTTTTTCATTCTGAAAACAGAAATTTTGTTTCTTGTGAGTTCATGACTACAAATTCTGGAATATTATAATCTCTGAAAAGACAAAATTGCAAATGATCCAAAAGATAAGGGAAAGATTCTAAATGAATGTAAGCAAACTGCAGCACATTATAAGTAATTTAGCACAAAAGACATAATCTTGGAAATCTTTGATCAGGAAATTCAACAAACATTGTTAAATATTTGTTAAACTAAACTAATCTAGTTAAATTAAATTAGAACAAGGGATAAGACATATAATCTAAGTGCTCATTGGTACTATTGAAATGTTAAAAAGCCTAAAAGACATCCTTTTTGGAGGATTTATGGCAGGGAATAGACAAGAATCTCCCAGGGTGAGAAGTCTTAGAGGGGTTATAATCTACACTCATAAAAGATGTAATCAACTCAACAAAAATCATAGTATTGATATGTCTAATATCAATCGCTTCTCTTCTGAATAAGTACCATTAAATATATAATCATGAGGTGGCTTTGGAACCACAGGACCCAACCCTGACACATCATGGCTAAGCAAGTAATTTAGTCTCTCAATGCCTATGCATCTCTAGGACTATGAGTTTCAGATAATGAATGGAAGTAGTTTCTTACTCCAAGAGTCCCCTATATCAATACAATCACAAATCCAAAAGCCAATCCCTTTCTCCTTTAGTCTGAATTAGTCATTGATATCTATGTGACCAATTTCCTTCTACTTTTGTGTCTTACCTGTGGGAAGCCAATAAGAGAATAGATAAAAATCTGAGACCTCTTTTGACCCCTTTTGTGATCCTTGTGATTTCTTGTTGAAAAGTATTGTGGCCTTATTGAAGAGCTTTAGGTTCCTAGCGGGTCAGCATTTAAAAGGTTAACACTCTCCCTCTTTGGCCAGGAATGCAGCTGCCTGGTATAGCCAAGGCCAAAACCTTAGCAGGGGCAATTCAACCCTGAGAAAAATATTCCCTAACTTGGCTTTCTGATAAGAACACAGTCAAAATTCAGCCTTGGCCTTGGTCTGTTCTGAAGCCAATGTTCTGTGTTTCAATATGATATAATTTATAACTTCTGCACATCTGCAAAGTTTCAGGGGGTTCTTTTGTATGAAATGAGGCTTGAAATATATATAATAAACTCCATGCTCCTGGAGACAGAGGAGCAGCATGAGCTGATGAAAAGATCTTTGTGTCCTGTTATTTCCTCATCAACTAAACTGTCCTTATCAGATTATCAGAGATGATAAAAAGATCTCTACCTAGGGGAAGGTAAGAAGTACTGAACTAGGTAAACACATATACTGTTCGACCCTGAATGCCCCGCATGAGCTAAAATATGGATATGTAAGGAAAGAGCACAAATCAACCATACTACATGTGTCCAATTCCATAATTATCTCCCAAAAAAAAGAACCAAATAAATGTGTTATTTAGAATTCCTGGGGTTCTATTTAGAAGTATTAAGCCTCAATATATGTAGATATATGACAAACTTCCTGTGGACACGTGGAGGACTTTGAGACTACATTTTCTGTGATCCAATGGGTTTCCGGTTTTGGACGTGATGACATCAACCAACGTAGAGTGTGACTTAAATGGGGAGATGAGGCTTTGACTGCTCTCTTCTGGTACGAGGCAGCCAGGTGGAGGGAAGAAAATGCTGGGAGGTTTGAAATAGCTTTTATCAGGTGCATGGTCTTATATATTTTACCAATATGGCCATGGTAATTAAAATATTACTTTTCCTCATAATATCAGCTTTTACCATTTTTAATCATTACATAAACTAAAGGGAATTACAAACCACCCAATCATAGTTTTTTTCTAAATTTAGCTGAAATTTCTCATTTCTGGATGTTTTAGAATCTGCTTATCTCTATTTTACATTTGGACTAAAATAAGTTACTGAGGGGTTAAGTAGGCTGATCTAAATCACTTAGCAAATAGGAAAAGACAACATCTGATAACTATTCACTAAGTAGAACCCTTTTCTTTGAACTATGTTATATGTTGCTATCGCTAAGAAAAATCAAAACAACCCAGAACCTATATGGAAATAATTAAGTCTACTGAAAAGAGTAAAAGCATGGGAGTCAAGAAGCCTAAGTCCTAGCTTCAGCTCTGTCATTTACTATCTCTAACATTATACAAGCTATTTAAACTCTGAGCCTTAGTTTCTTCACCCATGTAAAATTGAACTAAATTATCACTAAGGTCCTTTCCAGGGCTAAAATTCTGTTCTATGAAGCTTTAAAGTGGAGCTGGTATATTGGCTCTATCTTCTTCATATACTTAGTTGGCACTGTGGATAAATTACCAGACTTGGCGTCAGGAAAACCTAAGTTCAAATCTGGCCTCAGACACTTACTGTGTGTCCCTAAGCAAGTCATTATTTGCTTCAGTGCCCACATATTAAAATGGGGATAATAATAATATCTTCCTCCCAGGGCTATTATGAGGATCAAATGAGATTTAAGTTATTAGTAATAATAACTTAAATTAAAAATATTAGTAATAATAACTGTAAAGTTATTAGCACAATGCCTGGTACATAAGAGGAGCTAAATAAATGTTAGCTATTATTTTCCATTAATAACAAATAAATCACCTTAAAAACACTCTGGTAAAAAGGGGAAAGGGTCTATATATATGCATGAATAAACACATGCATATATATGTGTATATATATATATATATATTTTTTTTTTAAGGTGGTAGACTTGCTATAATAGTGCCTCTGGCTTAGGAAGTTACTTAATTTTAAATTTGCTCAAATTTAAATATGGAGGTTGGAACTTGAGTCCAAAAAAGGTCTATTGTAACAAAACCTGATGTCTATAGAGATGTCCTTTACTCTCTGTCATGGTAATTGTTTTTAGAGCATCAAAAAGTAAAAGTTAACATAGCAAAAGATTTTTTTTCAAACTAGAATTAGAATCTCTGAGCTGCAATAAACTGAACAGATTCTCTTGAAATTTCATCTGCTACTTCAGGGAACTGATAAATTTATAAGTTACAGAGGCACCACCATTCAAGTTGGATTAACATGGAAATGAAATTTTCATATCCTGAATAGTTATTTGCCATTGAGAACTACTAGTTCACAAAGTTTTAAGTCAGTTACAAATATGATTACAAATCTGAAAGTTTTGAGAAACATTGATCTGTCAAAGTTTCCTTTTCAAGCTAGTTATATTGTGATGCTGGGAAAGAAGTTATAAACATCAGTGGAAGTGAATCTTTGATTAATCAAGTCTATGAAGAGATTAAGAGGAACTATTAAATACAATGCAATCTAGTATATATTTACGTTTTTATTTCTGCTTCTAAAACAATGCAGGATGGCTATAGAAAAAATTAAATCCTTAGAATTTTTTTTACATTTAAGATAATTTAAATTTCATGCAATAATGATGAAATTTTTATTCATGCATATGTGAATGAATAAGTGACCCATAAGTGATTCTAAGAGTTTTTAATGTCTTTATTTTAGCAGACACTTTGGAAACACTATGAGTACTAAACTAAAAATAAGTTCATCCTTGTTGAAATCACTTAATTTATAGCTAAAAAATTAGATTTGTTATCAATATAAACCACTGGAGGGACAGTCAAATTGGTGGAGAAGGCACACAGAACCACCCAATCTCTATCAAATTAGCCTCCAAAAGCCATGATATAACACCTCAGAACAAATTCTGGAGCAGTGTTACCCACAAAAAGATGAGGTGAAATAATTTTTAATCCAAAACAACTGTGAAGGCCAGCATAAAAGATGGAGTTCACTGGGGTGGATGTGGAGCCCCAAGCAGATACCAATTCAGGCCCAAACAAGGCAAAGGGCCTTGAGCACAGCTGAATCAACAGTAAAAGCTTCCTGAGCTCTCAATCATGGACTGTAAGAAGCATCAGATAACTGCTTAGAAAGAGATTACAGAGATCCCATTGCTGGCTCTGAGTGCAAGACTCTTGTCACATTGCCAATGTGCAAAATCAGGTCATGGTCCTCAGGCAGTCTCCTGGTGAGGAGCAACACCGGTAAATACCAGCACTTGCAGCCAACTGGTCACAGTTCCAAGGGGTAAAAAAGTGCTTGGCATTACTCAAGAACTAGAGCGCAGGCAAGGAGAGTATTAAACATACCTTTCCTTAGATCATATCACATTGGAAAAACTCAATACTTATAGATTTCCAGAGCTAGCTCTGAGGGCAGCTATACAAAGAACCTAAAGCTTGAAACAGTGCTCCCTTCACCACAGATACAGAGCCCAACATTAATAAGTTGTTGTTTTTTTTTTCATTAAAAGAATATAAAAACATAAGAAAATGAGCAAATGCCCAAAAAAGAAACAATAAAGAAAGTGAAGTTGGTGGCAGGGAAGACTAAAACATAAACTCAGAAGAAGACAATAAAGTCAATATTGCTGTATCCTTAGCCTCCAAGAAAATATTAATTGCTCTCAAGCCCAAAAAGAATTAATGGAGGAGCACAAAATTTAACAAATCAAATAAGAGAAATAGAAGATAAACTGAGAAAAAATGAGAGTGCTACAGGAAAACCATTGAAAAAAGTCAACGACTTGGTAAAAGAGGCACAAAAAATACTGAAGAAATTAATATCTTAAAAAACAAAATAGAGAAATTGGTAAGAGAGGAACAAAAATCCAATGAAAAGAAGAATTTCTTAAAAAGCAGAATTGGCCAAATCAAAAAAAGATATACAAAAATGAACTAAAGAGTAGACCTTTTTTTGTTATGCAAAACACACTTCCATATTGATCATTGTTGTAAAAGCAAACTCATACATAACCAAAACCCCAAAATAAAACTATAAATACACTGATATGAAAAAAAAAACTCTAACAGTTCTATCTCTGAAGGTGGACAGCATTCCCTGTCATAATCTTTCAGGATTGTCTCAGATCATTGCATTGCTGAGAGTAGCCAAGTTTTTATAGATAAGCATCATCCAATATTGGTATTATTGTGTACAATGTTCAATCAGTTCTGTTTATTGTGTTCTGTATCAGTTTCTGCAAATCATTCCAGTTTTTTCTGAAATCATCTCGCTTACCATTTCTTATAGCACAATAGTATTCCATCACCAGCATGCACCATAATTTGTTCAGTCATTCCCCAATTGATGGACATTGCCTTAATTTCCAAGTTTTGCCACTACTAAAAGAGCTGCTATAAATATTTTTGTACAAGTAAGTACTTTCACTTTTTTATTATTTATTTGAAAGAGGTCCCAAAAGGATAATTCTCAGGAATAGTGAAGCCAAATTCCAAAACTCCTAGGTCAAGGAGAAAATATTGCAAACAGCTAAAAAGAAACAATACGAATATTGTGGAACCACAGTCAGGATAACACAAGGATAACAATGCAGCTTCTGCATTAAAGTATCAGAGGGCCTAGAATATATAATTCCAGAGGGTAAGAGAGGTAGGTAGGACAAGTCAACCCAGAATCACTTACCCAGAAAAACTAAGCATAATCCTTGGGGGGGGTGGAGGGGGAGGGGAGGGATGGATATTCAATGAAAGAGAGGACTTTCAAACATTTCTGAGGCAAGACTAGAGCTGAATAAAAAAAATCGACTCTCAAATTCAAGACTCAAGAGAAGCATAAAAAGGTAAACAGGAAAAAGAAATCAAAAGATAATCAATAAGGTTAAACTTCCTACATAGGAAGATGATTCTTGTGACTCCTAAGAACTTTATCATCATTAGGGCAATTAGGAGTATAAAATGGCAAAAGGCAAGGGTATGAATTGAGTATTATGGGATAAATAATTTTTATACAAAAATAAAATTAAGGCATGAGAAAGAAGAATACATTAGGTGGAGAGGGAAGAGAAAAATAGAATGGAGTAAATTGTCATTCATAAAAGAGACATGAAAGAGCTTTTAGAGTGGAGGGGAAGATGGGGGAGATAGGGAAGGAAGCATATGAATCTTACTCTCATTGGAATTTACTCAGTGAGGGAAAAACATACACAATCAGTTGGGTATAAAAATCCTATATTACCCTACAAGAAAGTAGAAGGAGAAAGGGATAGGGGGAGAAGGAAGACTGATAGAAAAGAGGGGAAAATGGGGGAGTTGGTGGTCAAAAATTAAACGCCCAAATAGGTTGGAGAGTAATACATAGACATCATAATGGTGCAAAAAAATTTTACAAGTCTCTCTAATAAAGGCTTTATTTCCTAAATACAAATAAATATGTATATGTGTATGTATACATATATATGTATATTTATCTCTAAAGAAGGCTGAATGAGAAAAGAAAGAAATATAACTTTTCTCAGCAGTACTTTGCACCTTTACAAAAAATTGACCAGATAATAGGGCATAAGAATCTCACAATCAAGTGTAAGAAAGCAAAAATATGAAATGCATATTTTTCAGACCATAATGCAATAAAAATTACATTCAACAAAGGGCAGCAGAAAGAAAAAATTAATTGGAAACTAAATAATTTATCCTAAAGAACGAATGGGTCCAAGAACAAATTATAGAAACAATCAATAATTTCATTAAAGAAATGATAATCAAACAACATACCAAAATTCATAAGTCTAAGTCAAAGCTATATTTAAGGGAAATTTTATATTTCTAAATGCTTACATCAATAAAATAGAGAAAGAACAGATTGATAAATTGGACATGCAACTAAAAACACTAGAAAAAAGAACTACTTAAAAACCACCAATTAAACACTAAATTGGAAATCCTGAAAATCAAGGGAAAGATTAATAAAACTGAAAGAAAGACATTGCACTAATAATAAGAAAAGGAATTGGCTTTATGCAAAAATAAATAAAATAGATAAATCATTGGTTAACTTGGTTAAATAAGAGAATAAAGAAAACCAAATTACCAGTATCAAAAATTAAAAACGTAAAATCACAGTCAAGAAGAAATTAAAGCAATTACTAGAAGTCATTTTACCAATTATAAGGCAAAAAAATCTGACATTCTAAGTGAAATAGATGAATATTTACAAAATATGAACTACTCAAATTGACAAAAGAGGAACTAGAATACTTAAACAAGCCCATCACTAAAGAAGAAATTAAACAAGCCATCAAAGAATTCCCTAAGGAAAAGTCCCTATGGCCAGATGGATTCACAAGTCAATACTACCAAATATTCAATGCAGATGTAACTCTAATACTACATAAATTATTTGGAAAAATAGAGGAAAAGGCAATCTTTCCAAACTCTTCTTAATATACAAATATGCTATTCATACTTAACCAGGAAAGTATAAATAAATTAGATTAATATAGAATAGTATACCTGTCAGATATGTGAGAAAGGAATGAATTTAAGACTAAGTAAGAGAAAGAGAACATTAAAAATGTAAAATGAATGACTATGATTATATCTAATTGGAAAGGTTTTGTGCAAAAAAAAACAACAAAAACAATGCAACCAAAATTAGAAGGAAAGCAACAAGCTGGGAAAACATTTTTTATAACAAAACTCTCTGACAAAGTTTTAATTTCCCAAATATATAAGGAACTAAGTTAAATTTATAAAAAATCAAGCCATTCTCCAATTAATAAATGGTCAAGGGACATGAATAGGCAGTTTTCACATGAAGTAATCAAAACCATCAATAAGTACATGAAAAAGAGTTCTAAATCCCTCCTAATTAGAGAAATGAAAACTAAAACAATATTGAAGTACTATATCATACCTAGCAGACTGGCCAATATGGTAGCAAAAGGAAGTGATAAATGTTGGAGGGGATATGGTAAAATTGGGACTCTAATACACTGCTGGTGGAGTTGTAAACTGGTCCAACTATTCTGGAGGGCAATTTGGAATTATGTACGAAGGACTTTAAAAGAATGCATACTCTTTTATCTAGTCATACCACTGCTGAGTTTGTACCCCAAAGAGATAATAAGGAAAAATACTTGTACAAAAATATTTATAGCTGTGCTCTTTGTGATGGCAAAAAATTGGAAAATGAGGGGGTATCCCTTGATTGGGGAATGGCTGAACAAATTGTGGTATCTGGGGGTGATAGAATACTTTTGTGCTGAAAGGAATAATGAACTAGCAGAATTCCGTGTGAACTGGAAAGACCTCCAGGAACTGATGCAGAGTGAAAGGAGAAGAACCAGGAAAATGTACACAGAGAATTATATATTGTGGGACAATAGATTATAATAGACTTCTCTACAAGCAGCAATGCAATGACCTAGGACAACCCAGAGGAACTTATGAGAAAGAACGCTATCCACATGCAGACAAAGAACTGTGGGAGCAGAAACATAGAAGAAAGACATATGATCAATCACGTGGTTCAAGAGGGATGTGATTGGAGTTTTTATGTTAAAATTTCACTCTATTACAAATATGAATAACATGGAAATAAGTTCTGAACAATGATACATGTATAACCCAGTGGAATTGCTTGTCAGCTCAAGGAAGGGGAAGGGAATCATGGGACCATGGAAAAATAAAAAATAAATAATTTTTTAAATTCTTAAACCAGGAAGAGTTAAAACAGAGAAAGGAACTATGGATCAATTTCCCTAATGAACATTGATGCAAAAATCTTAAATAAAATACTAAAAAGGAGATTACAGTAGTACATCATAAGATCATATACCACGATCAGGTGGGTTTTATACAAGGAATGTAGGGATGATTCAATATTAGGAAAACCATCAGCATAATTGACTATATCAAACAACAGAAAATCCATATGATTATTTAAATAGACGCAGAAAAGGCATCTGACAATACAACACCCAATCCTTATTTAAAAAATTATAAAACATTGGAATAAATGGAATTTTCCTTAAAGTGATAAATGGCTTCTATCAAAAACCATCAGTAAACACAATCTGTAATGGTGATAAAGTAAAACCCTTCCCAACAAGATCAGATATAAAAAAAATCCCCATTATTACCACTACAATTTAATATTGTACTAGAAATGCTAGCCATAGCAATAAGAGTAGAAAAAGAAATTGAAGGAATTAGAATGGACAATGAGGGAACAAAGTTATCACTCTTTGCAGATGATATGTTATATATCTAGAAAATCTCAAATAATAAAAAAATAACAGAAATAATTAACAACTTTAGCAAAATCAGATTACTAAATAAGCCCACATAAATCATCTGCATTTCCATTTAACACCAATATAGTCTAACAGCAAGAGATGGAAAAGGAAATTCCATTCAAAATAACTCTGGACAATGTAAAATACCTAGGAGTATGCCTACCAAAACAAATCCAATACCTATATGAACACAATTACAAAACACTCTTCACACAGAACTAAACAATTGGAAAAATATTAACTGTTCATGGATAGACCCATTCAAAATAGCCAAAATTACAATACTACCTGAATTAACTGACTTATTCAGTATCATACCAAACTTCCCAAAAATTATTTCACAGAATTGATTAAATTACCACAATATTCATCCAAAAGAACAAAAGACCAAGAATATCAAGGGAATTAATAAAAGAGAAATATGTCTGAAGGAAGCCTGGCTATAGCAGATAACAAACTATATTATAAACTAGTAATCATCAAGACAATTTTGCACTGGCTAAGAAAAAAGGTGGTGGATTAATGAAATAGATTAGGTAATCAATACATTGTACTTAATGTTCATGCCAACTTAGTATTTGATAAACTCAAAGATTCAAGTTTGGGGAGAAAGAAATCACTATTCAACAAAAAAACTGCTGGGAAAACTGGAAGGCGGTATGGCAGAGATTAAGCATGGACCAACATTTCATATAATACACCAGGATAAAATCAAAATGGATACTTATCTAGAAATAAAAGGTGACACCATAAGCAAATTAGTATGAGATGAATAAGTTTACAGTCAGATTTATGGAGAAGGGAAGAATTTATGACCAAGCAAGGCATAGAGACCATTATGAAAAATGAAATAGATTATTTTATTACATTAAATTGGATTTGTACAAATAAAATCAATGCAACCAAGATTAGAAGGGAAACAATAAATTTGGGGGAAATTTTTATAGCATGTCTCTGACAAAAGACTTACTTCTCAAATTTATAGAGAACCAAGGCAAATTTATAAGAATACAAATTATTTCCCAATTTAAAAAAAGGTCAAAGTATATGAACAGGCAGTTCTCAAAGAAAGAAATTGAAATTAACCACAGTCAAACGAAAAAAAAAATCACTCCAAATCACTACTGATTATACAAATTCAAATTAAAACAACTCTTAGATACCACCTCATACTGGTCAGATTGTCTAACATGAGGAAAAAAGGAAAATGATATATGTTGGAGGGGATGTGAGAAGATTAGGACACTAATACACTGTCAGTGGGACTGTAAACTAATGCAACCATTCTGGAGAGCAATATGGAACCAGGCTCAAAGGGCCATAAAATTATGCAAACCCTTTTTCCCAGTAGTGCCCCTAATGGGTTTGTTTCCCAAAAAGATCAGAGACAAAGGGAAAGAACCTACCTGTACCAAAATATTTTGGCAGTTCTTTTTATAGTGGCAAAGAACTAGAAACTGAGGGGATATTCATCCTCTGGAGAATGGCTGAATAAGTTGGGATATATGGCAGTAATGGAATATTATTGCACCATAAGAAACAACAAACCAAATGGTTCAGAAAAATCTGGGAAAGACTTATATGAGCTAACACAAAGTGAAGTAAATAGAACCAGGAGTAAATTGTATAGAGTAACAGAAATATTGTACAATGATCAACTCTGAAGGTCTAAACAATCAAAAGAAGTTCCCATGATATCCTCAAGGAACACATGATGAAAAATGCTATCCTTAGCCAAAGAAGGAACTATTGGAAATCTGACTACAGATCAAAACATATCTATCATCTTTCACTTTATTTCCTTTATGAGTTTTTTTTATTGTATGGGTGATATATGTCTTCTATCACAATTTGAGCAAGATAGAAATATTTATTGCACGAAAACACAGGAATACCCTATGTCAGATTATTTACTACCTTGGGAAGTGAGGGAAGGGAAGGAAGAAGAAAACTGAATCCTAAATTGTCAGAGATTGTTTCTACATGTAGCTGAAAAATAAATACTTATTTTTAAAAAAAGAAAGAAAATGAAGGACAAAAACAACATGCAAAATACTACAAAAAGGGGCAGGTGATTAAATAAGAATGAGATTATCAGTAGAAGGTACTAGGAACTAGGAAAAAAATAAGACAATGATTAGGACTGGACTGTATAATAGGAGATATGTTGATTTCAGTTCTACCTTGGCATCAATTAATTGATAGAGGGCATATATAGGTAATACGACCTAAAAAAAATGTTAGTGTTTTGGTGTGGGCCTCCATAAGGTGTCTTCTCTAGATGTGCTTCAATGTTATGATTAAAACAATATACATAAATATACTTAAAGAACTATATATATTTGACTAGAGGCAAGTCTTTCTCTCTTTGAACATCATTTTCCTCAACTATAAAATGGAGATGCTATACACTGCCTACCTCACAAAGTTTTCACATGAATAGCACTTTGCAGACATTTAAGTGCCATGGAGTTAACAAAATATAATTTTCATTAATAACAAACATAAATGAAAAAATTTTAAAGATTTATCAATAAATTAATGCTTAGGTTTTGCATTTTTTAAACTATTTTAAATACCGTAGAGGACTAGATTCATAGGCAAAAAGATGTGAGTTGGAATACAACCTTAGATATTTAATAGCCCTATAACTGTGCAGGTTACTGAATTTCTCTCAGCCTCAGTTTCCACTTTAAAAATTGCAAACATGCATAGGACACTTTGCAACTTTTAAGGAACAGTAAGTTGGCACAATGGATAGAGTGCTGGGTTTGAAGTCAGGAAGGCTCATCTTCCCAAGTTCAAATCTGGCCTCAAACACTTACTAGCTAGGTGATTCTGGGCAAGCCATTTAACCCTGTTTGCCTCAGTTTCCTCATCTGTCAGATGAACTAGAGAAAAAAATGGCAAGCCACTCCAGTATCTTGGCCAAGAAAACCCCAAATAGGGTCACAAAGAGTCAAATACAGCTAAAATGATTGAACAACAAAAACCTTTAAAGTGCTGTATAAATGGTAGCGATTATTATTAATCAAATTCTGCAGGTATATTTTTTTTCATTTGTATCTTCCTGACGGTTATTAATGCTAGCGGTGATAGTAAAGTCGACCAGTATTTATGAAACACCTACTCTATGCCAGGCTCTGTGCTAAGTGCTAGGAACACAAAGAAAGCTAAAAATCATCTCAGTTCTCAAGGTGCTAAAAATCTACTAGGGAAGATAACATGCAAGCAATTGTATGCAAACAAGGCATAGCCAAGATAAATTGGAAATAAACAGAGGAAAATCAGCTGGATCAGGAAAGACTTCCTGTAGAAGATTGGATTTTAGTTGGAACTGAAGAAAGCCAAGGAATCTTGGAGGTGGAGATGAAAGGGGAATGCTTTCCAGGGATGTGGGAAAGCCAATGAAGAAGTAAGCAGTTAAGTGATGGAATGTCTTGTGCTAGGAACAAGGAGATCAGTGTCACTATATTATAGAGTATGGAGGGGAATAAGATGTAAGAAATCTGGAAGGGCAGGAAGAGGTGAGTTTATAAAGGATTTTAAAAGTCTAATATAGAATTTTATGTTTGATCCTGCAAGCAACAGTTTATTGAATGGGATTGGGTTAGTGATATGGTCAAATATTCACTTTAGGAATATAACTTCAGCTGACAAACTCAGGAGGGAAAAACTTTAGGCAGAGAAACCAATGTCTATTGCAACTCTATTGCAGCACATGCAAAAGTCCAGGCATGAAATGATAAAAGCCTGCATCAGTGAAGTGGTAGTGTCAGAAGATAGACAGAGCCATATAAACAAAAGATGTTTAAGAGGCAGAATCAAAAGGTCTTGGCAATGGTCTAGAAACAGGTCAGAGAAACTGAAGAATTAAGAATGGCCTTTCAATCTGGCCTCAGACACTTCCCAGCTGTGTGACCCTGGACAAGTCACTTGACCCCCATTGCCTACCCTTACCACTCTTCTGCCTTGGAACCAATACACAGTATTGACTCCAAGACGGAAGGTAAGGGTTTTAAAAAAAGAATGGCCTGTGTGAGTTTATGTAACTGGAAGGATAGTGGTGGCCTCAAGAACAACAGGAGAATTTAGAAGATGGCAGGGTTTGAGGGGAAAGATAGAGTTCAGTTTGGACCAGTTGCGTTTAAGATGTATATGGTGGGGGCAGCTGGGTAGCTCAGTGGAGTGAGAGTCAGGCCTAGAGACAGGAGGTCCTAGGTTCAAACCTGGCCTCAGACACTTCCCAGCTGTGTGACCCTGGGCAAGTCACTTGACCCCCATTGCCCACCCTTACCACTCTTCCACCTATGAGACAATACACCGAAGTACAAGGGTTTAAAAAAAAAGATGTATATGGTGCACCCAACTTGAGATGTCCTATAGGCAATTAAAGATAAGAGAATGGAGGTTAGGGTATAGGTTGGGTTAGGCATTCCTTCTTTTAATAATCCATAAATTCAAGGAGTCTCCTTCTAGTATAAGAATGGAGAAGGGGTTAAGTGAAAAGAATAGAGACAAACCAAGAGCCCATAAATGTCAGCAAGGCCAAGAGGGGAACAGGAAGCCAAAGAAGGCACTCATGTGAAAATGGAAAATTAAAAAACAGACACCCAAGGGCAGACAGGCTCATGTACCATATACTTAGGAGTGTTGAGTAATACTTTCATCTGTATTCAAAAGGCATTTATCCACTGCTAAACACTGAAATCCACCCCCAATCCAGTTATTTTTATCCATAATAAACAATCCTTGAAATGTATTAAATATACCATCATACAAAGATACTCAAGTTTCTGGTTCTCATATGACCTTCCCCCTTCCCAATGAAACAGATATGGAGGAATAAAATAATAAGCATTGCCAAAGTCGTGATATAATATTTAAATTTTTATAACAAAATCATTTCTAATCAAGAAAACCAAAAACTTCATCTTGAAACTAAATAATTAATACTTGGGAAGGCTTAATAATGCTAAAGCACACCCCACCATTATCAATTATGTGCATCTTCCATCTCCAAAACAAGTAGAAACCAGAGCCAGATGATAGTTGCTAGATGGAAGGGATTTTCTTAATTAGCTAGGTCTATATGCATCCTTGTAACAAAATCTGAAAGATTGAAGGACAAATTATGTAGGTGAATGCTATTTGACCAGGGGAAAGGAAGAAGAGAGAAATGGATAGAGATCACTTTCACATTTGAGCAATTAACATCAAGGCTAATCATTATAAAAGTCTTTAGTGAGAAAGAATTTTTAAAAAAGCTTTTATCAATTTAAAGTGATTTCTGTAGAGAAGTGATAAGAGCTCAGAATTATTTTTTCATTATTCTTTTCTTGCATAAAACACTCTTCTGAAAAAAAATGCTAATTCCTTCAGCTTTCCATTTTATATTCTCTAAGGGGTTACCTTTAGATCCTATCTCTTTATCATTTAAAACTGACAGTTTTAAAGACTGATGGAAATTGTGTTTGTGTACTTAAATATATATCACTTGCAATATAACATTATATTTCATAATAATCATAGAAGGATAAAGGTAACAATTTTCTGAAAATATTCTCAAGTTTTTTCACATTGTAAAACTTGGAAAATATACAGAATTCATACATAATACCATCATTCTTTCCAGGCTACTATTTTAATCAGGTAAAGCTTACCAATGATCCTAATAATTCTGAGGATATATTATAGCTGGACTTAGGTCCAGGTTGTAGATTTACCACCTCTTTCTGTCTTTAGGAAGAAAGCAACCATCTCTCTTAGTTTAGACACTTGCCAAAAGGCAAGGAAATGTACTAGATCTGTCTTAAAATCCTTTCCTGCTCAGTGATTCTACAATTATGACAGGATAGCAGAATTACGGATTTTTATCAGTGATACACAGTCACCAATGTACATTACCACCATCAAGCAGGGCTTCTCTATATTACAACTTCTAATCTGTCAAGGCTTGCAGTCAAAAACTATATGGATGTTTCCTTTTGTTCTTGTTTCCTACTCTGCACTGGCCAAAAAAAGGCAAACAAATTTCTTAAGACTTTCTTCACATATTTGAAACTGTGCCTTTAATTTTAATTATGTCAAATTTCTTCCATTAAAATGTATGATTAAAGCATTAAGCTAGAATAAAATAGGAAATTCCTTCAGGAGAAAACATTCTAACATCGCCTTGCCTTGCAACAATCTCTCCTAAAAATATAACTTAACAAATCAGTAAAATAGGGACAAACAGAAGCATTTCAACGTAAATTTTGTTATAGTACTGAAAGAAAACTGGTTTTCTGGACCCAGTCTTTCTGTAACAGGCCACCCTTTTCCTATCATACCACATCCTCCACCCTCACCCTGTCCCTCCAAAATAAATATTTCTTGCTAGAAAATTCTATCCTCTCCTCTACCTCCTCTCCCTGCCCCTTCCACTGAAAAAAAAATTGCCTTCCTGCTAGTGATATCAGAGGTGGGATAACAATTGGATACATCTAAGCAATACCCTACCTATCTATGAAACACTTGCTCCTGTGGCACAGGTCAGGTGGAACTCATGAGAAAAACCAATAGCACCACCTGGATGCCAGAATTGGGGGAAGCTTTTCTTTTGAATCATTCATCCCTTTTTTTCTTCTGTGAAACCTAAAGATCACACACAAAGGTCTGAACCCTGAGGCCTTATCATGTCCATATTCAAATTTTGTTGTTGCACCTCCTTGACCAGAATCTGATTCTGGATGTATTCATGCTCTCTTCCCTTAACTCCCTTATGATAATGAGAAATAGATAGATACAGAGAGAGAGAGAGAGAGAGAGAGAGAGAGAGAGAGAGAGAGAGAGAGAGAGAGAGAGAGATAATGTTTCACACATAGTAGAGATTCTAAACTCCTATGACAACAAGATTTGTATACCTTGCTTAATAAATGTATACTAAATTGAATTGCAAATTCCAGTTAGAACACAAAATCTCCCCTGACCACTTCAACCCATACTAATTTCTCTTTCCTATAGCAATATTATTTATATTATAAGAGCTAAAATAAAATGGCTAATATTTATATAGCTCTTCTTGTGGGGCAAGTGCTTAACAATTATCATCTCATTTGATCTTTACAGCAACCCTGAAATTTAGGTGCTCTTATTTTCCCCATGTTTTGTTGTTGTTCTGTCATGTGTGACTCTTCATGGCTCCATTTGTGATTTTCTTAAGAGATATTGGAGTGGTTTGCCATTTCCTTCTGTAGCTCATTTTACAGACAAGGAAACGGATGTAAACAGGGTTAAGTGACTTGCCCAAAGTCACACAACTGACTGAGTGTCTGAGGTCAGATCTGAACTCAGGAAGATGAGTCTTCCTGATTACAGGAACTGGCACCCTATCTACTACACCACCTAGCTGCTCCATATCAGATATATTCAGAATAAAATAAAAGCAGTATCATGAGATTCAGAAGACATCAATTCTAGACCAATCTCTGCCACTGTGCCTATGGACAATTCCCCTAATACCTCTAGGTCTGCTTCTTCATCTATAAAATTGGGAAGAAGAGAGGGAGAAGAGGTCTAATGCTAAGTTCCTAATTTTAGAGCTGACTGGTACCTCTATAGTGGTAAGACCTAAGCAAGAAAAATTAATGTAGGTTCTGTGCCCTTTCTCACATATATATGATTTAGAAATGGAAGAAGCCTAAGAAATCACCTCGTCCAATTTCCTCATTGATGAGAAAACTGAGGCCAAGCTAGATTAAATGGCTTTATTATAGAGAAACAGATAAGAAATATAGGCATAATATTTAAATAGACATTTTCTGAATCCAGATCTTGTGTTCTTTTTTCCCTACCACTTCTTATTCCAAATACAATTGTCCTAAAGGACAATAAATAGTAATGGTCAAATAGTAGTAAAAAGGAGAAGGAGGAAATTCACTTTCCTAAATACTCCCATCCCAGTGTTTACCAGGATTTGTTATACAGAACACAATGGGCTGTCAAGTGCTACTATGATTAGAACTTTTTACAGACCTCATTACAGACATGTAATTACACACTTCTCATCCAAGCAGGCGATGGATGATAAGAGAAAGATAAAATATAAAGCAATATCATGACGTTGGTTTTTTTAAACTTTGTGAAAAATCCATTATTTGTTTTTTGGTGAGTCCTTAAAAGGAAACAGGGCTGGCCAAAGCAATATGATATAGTTGGGGGTTGGGGGGAGAGGGGATGAAACACTAAATTTGAAATCAGAAGACTTGGGTTCAAAACCTACTCTGTAACTTCTTATAGGTGAGGGCTTAAACAAGGCACTTAAATTCTCTAGGTCTAAATGCCTTCATTTGTAAAATGAATGAGTGGGACTAGATGATCTCTAATCTTATGAGCCTAAGTTCAAGTGTCATCTTTTACATTGTAAATGATGTACAGGAAAAGGAATTGGTTTATCTAAAATTATAATGCAAATCACTGACAGGGCCAAGAATCCTATATAGCTTTTGTTCATCACATTATTCTACTTATTGCTAGTATAAAGGCATGGACCCAAGGTTGACTAATAGACATATCAATTGCTTTAAATGATGATAAAATTAGGAATTGTCTCCAAAAGTTAAGTTCGAATTCATCCAGGACAAAAGGCAGCAACACTGGCTTTCCTCAACCTCTAGATCTGAAGTCAGGAAAGTTATGAGTTCATATCCCAGCTCCAACATTTACTAAGCTATGTAACCCTGGACAAATCATTTATCTTCCCTGAAACAGATATCTAAGGTAAAATAACATTTGCATTATTTGCCTCATAGAAGTGTTCAGGAAACTGATTCATAAATCTTGAAGTCTCATTATTTTACTACTGTAATGGAAGGGAGATTTGTCCCCCTTCACTCCTCCCCTACCAACTCAGTTGAAGGTGAAGTGTTAATATTTCATTTTCCCTTTAACAAATATAAGCAACTCTCTGCTTGGGAAAGGAACAACACCTTAAAATGAACAATGAATGACAATGCCCTGGGTGACTGTTTAAAGACTATTGTAGGGGCAGATAGGTGGTTCAGTGGGTAGAGAGCCAGACCTAGAGAGAGAAGGTCCTTGGTTCAAATGTAGCCTCAGACACTTCTAGCTGTGTGACCCTGGGTAAGTCACTTAACCATAATTGCCTAGCTCTTACTGCTCTTCTGCCCTTACCTTCTGTCTCAGAACTAATGCAAAGGTAAGGGTTTAAAAAAAAGACTATAGTAGTTAGAGCAAGATAGGAGAGCTTTCTGGTATATGACCCCTGGGAAAGGTTTTTGCTTATTTTTACAAACCCTCTCCTTATTGGCATGGAATCTAAGACTGGCAGCATCCTCCATACCACCCGTCCTGCTTTTAGCCCAGCCCTCACAGCTATCATCCTATCATCCAAGGAAGTGACTCTTACAGAAATGGAGCTAGCAATCTCTACTAACAGCCAGAAAACTGCCAATCAATCAATCAATAAAAATTTATTAAGCTCCTACAATGTTCCAGACACTATATGCATTGGGAATACAAAAAGGCAAAAACTAGTACTGACCCTCAAGCAGCTTACTATTTAATAGAGGAGACAATATGCAAACAAATATAAACAAAACAAGACATACTGTGGGCAGCATAATTAGGAAATAATTAAAAGAAGGAAAGCACTGAAATTAAGAAAGTTAGGGAAAGATTACAAAGATAATAGAAGGTAATATTTTGGGACCTAAAGGAAGTTAGGGAATTCAGTATATTCAATTGATGAAAGGCATATTCCACACATGAAGACAGAGAAAGTGCCTGGCGCTGAGAAATAGAAAGGCTTGTTTGTGGAACAGACAGAAGTCCAGTGTCACTGGATAGAAGAGCATGTGTTGGGAAGAAACATGTTAAGGAGACTAAAAATGGAGGAGGGGACTAAATTACAAAAGGCTTTAAATGCCTAAAAGAACATTTTGTATTTGTACCTGGTAACTATAATAGGCAACCATTGGAGTTTATTGAATAAAGTGGTGAGATAGTCAGACCTGTGTTTTAAGAAAATTAGTTTTGTGGCTGAAGGGAGTGTAGATTAGAATGGGAGGGACCTTGAGGTAGGCAGACCCACCAGCAGACTACTGAAGGATTTAAGGAGTGAAATGATGGGGGCCTGCACTAGAATGATGGCAGTGCCACAGCAGAGAAGGGGACATATTTAGGAAATGTTGCTAAGGTAAAATCAACAGATCTTGGCAAGAGCTTGGATATAGGAGGTGAGAGACAGTGAGAAATATAGGATAATTCCTAGGTTGTGAGCTTGAAGGTCTCAGAGGATCATATTGTCCTCTAGAGTAATAAGGGATGGGGAGAGCTTAGGGTAGAAAATAATGAGTTCTATTTTGGACATACCAAGTTTTAGATATCTACTGGATATCCAGTTAGAGATATCTAAAAGGCATTTGGAGATATGAGACTGGAGGTCAGCAGATAGGCTGAAGCAGGATAGGTAAATATGAAAATTATCAGCATTAAGATGGGAATTTAATCCACATAAGAAAGGCAACCTGGTCTAGCTGAAGAAGTATTCCCTGAAGAGAAAGAAAGAGTCAAAGCTTGATTGCCATGATCCCTAAAACCTCAACAGAGGCAAGCAGGAATAAGAATTCAAGAACCTTTGGAATAGCAAAGTGTTGAACCTAGTGCTCTCAGCCATCAAGCTGGGGAATAAGGACTGTGGCCACTACTGCAAATACTATAGCCTCTACTACTAAAGACAAAGAAATGAGAGTTCTTGCCTTTCAAATGGCTTTCAAAGTCATTGGCTCTGTAAAAGGCTTAATATCAAAAAAGGATACCATTTTATCACTAGAAATGGAATTAAAGATGAGACATTAGCATCAGCTTTGCTAATACACCCTAAGGTCCATGTAACCTTAACACTAGAGTTGTTAACTGAAACCTTCCATGTGTGTGTTGTCTACCCTTTCAGCATGAGCTCCTATATGGTAGGGACTGTCTTACTCTTTTGTTTCCTCAAAGCAAAGCACATAATAAATGCTCAATAAATGGATAGCTTATTCATTCAGTAGACCTACTCACCTGGAAGCTGACACCCCATCCAGAAGCTTAAGAGTCAGAAAAAATTCAAACTGAGAGATCAGAGATACAAATTCTCCAGACAGACACAGAGAAGCAGTCATTGGAAGAAGGAAACAGCTTTGGAGAGGGTGACCTCTGGCAACAAAGCTGGCTATGAATTCAGGAGAGAGTCAGCCCTGGCAATTGAAAGTTGAGCTACAAAGAGAAAGAAGACCTGGGACTCTAGCTGAGTGACCCACCCAGTGAGGAAGCTGCACCCGAAAGGGGGATCTCTAGGAAGACTCAGATAGAAAGAACTGCAAAAATTCACATTTTTGGAGTACTGAGTTGCTGTAGCAATACATGTTCCCTTCACAAGAGTCTTACTTCTCCCACAGAAGCTGGTGTATTTATGGAAAGAGTATGGCCAAGTTTTTTAGAAGAAGCATTTAATAGGACTGTTCTTGATATTCTGTTTTAGTTAAGACCATTCTTTTGAACTAATTGGTTCTAATGGGTGACTTAAGAAAATGCACAACAGTAAAGGTTTGTGAGCTGTATTATTTGTAGCAGGAAGTTGCAAAATATCCTTTGAATCTTAAGAATGTAGCCTCCCTCTGGGAAATTTCCCAAAGAGAGTACTATAGTAATAAAAATAATAACATACAATATGAGAAGAGATTTAATCTAAACTTAAGAGTGGAATTATTGACAGTCAGTATGGTAGATGGTAGGTATAAAATGGTAGATGGCTAGTAAAACAGTAAGAGTTCATGTCTAGAATAATTCCTTTACATCCTTGGAAAACTTGAAACCAAATCTCCCAGAACCCTTAGTGTAGTCTCCATCTCAGAGGTCCAAAACACAGCCCAAACTAGATTAAAATAGAATTGTGAAATATTGAACAAAATAAATAAAAATACAATAACATAAACATCACATTTTAAAACTAAATCAATTTGTAGCCTATAGGGATCTTTATGAATGGATTAATGGCCTCCATTTCCATCTGAATTTGACACCACTGTTCCAAATGACCTTCAAAAAGTTATCATGATCTAAAAGGAATAAACCTTGAACTTGAAATCATAGAACCTAGTTCAGGCTCTGCTATTTTTTAGCAGTGACCCTGGCCAAGTGACTTAAACTCAATCCCAATTTGCTTACTGGAAAAATAAGGGTAATAATATTTGCACCAATCTAGCTCACAAAGTTGTTAGTAGCAAGGAAGCAAGAAAAGAAATTCATAAATTGTGAAACATTATATATAATCTATCCAGAGCCATTGTTATATTAAATTGCATCTATGTCCCATAAAGATAGATCACTTATTCCCTTGACTGTCTTGGTCAGTAGCAGGATGATTACCTCCCAGAATCTATTAGCCCACAATCTTTGAGTAAATGCTTCCAAATGAGTATTGTCCTTACCCCAACTGCCAAGTAATGGAAGATTGGATCATCATTCCCTCTCCTCTTAATTTCTAATAATAATAATAACAGTTCCTTACACCTAAGGCTAGTCACTTTTCCCCTGCAAATGCTATATTGCACATATTATTTCATTTACTCCTCACAATATCTTTAATATAGTATTTTCTTCCTTTTATAAATGAGGACAGTAAAGTTTAATAAAATAAAGTGACTTTTTAGAAATATTTAGTAGCAGAACCAGGTATATAGTTGAGGTTCTATGACCCCTAGTCTACTATTTATTATTTTCATATGTATCTGTTCACATAACTAAAATATTTTGGCATGTTTTGAGTTAACTGTAGAAAAAAGAGAATGTCTCTATATACTTTATTACAAGTAGTGAGTATGGTTGAGTGGAAAGCACATTGATAGGTTTAAGAAGACTTGGGTTCTAAGTTTCCACTATAGCACTTACTAGGTATATGACCTAGGCAAACTACTTAGCCCTTCCCAGCTTCAAGTACTTGCCCTGCATAATTTATAGGGTGGTTAAAAGAATCAAGTGAGATAATATGTGAATATGCTTAATAAATTATAAAATACTATACAAATACTTTATTGTCAACTTAATTTCCTATAAAAAAGTCTCTTTTATCACTGAAATATTATTTGTGATATCTGATCTCAGTGCTTTGAAACATGTTTAATATAATCTTTAATTTAAAAAAAGATGCATGCTTTTACCTTCATTTTATTACTTTGTTTTTAATAATATCAATAGGAAAAGGAAATTTAGCCATAGAAAAGGCAGAAAAGTAAATTTTATATATTAAAACAATGTATTTTAGAGAAACATAAAATTTTAATGTTAAACACTGTAATTCAATCACCAAACAAGAGGCTAACACGAGAAACCAAAATAAATAATAATATAAAAGACACTGAAATAAAAAAAAAACACTCAAAGGGCAACTATCTCAAGCTGACTGAATTCAGTCTTTAAGGTTAGCAAAATAAGCAAGGCATCATATTAAAGAAAACACATGAAGAATAAAACATGAAGTTCAACAGAAGCACTAAAGATGTTTATAATTTTTAATTTTACCTCTTTATTAAATAGGACTAGGTATTCTATTCTGACAATGGTCAAAGTTTTCCTCTCCCTGTCACATTAGTCCCAATCTTCAGGATGAATTTTAGATTCCAGTTAGATTCATAAAAGTAAAGAATAGACCACACAGAAATCTCTCCCTATCCTCTGAACTGAAGAATATGGGATGCAGAGCATCAAGTCATAGCCAACATTTGGAGATGCCACACTGGCCAAATCTCTGTAATATTAGCAACAACTTATTTATATAGCATCTTAAGATTTACAAAATGCTTTTCTCACAATACCTTTAGTGGCTATTGGCTGCCTCCTGGATAAAATACAGTGTCCTCAGCCTGGCATTAAAAGCCTTCCACAGTACAGATTTATATCCCATGACTCCCTTTAACACACAGAACATTTCAGCTAAACTAGCCTACTTGATGTTACCCAAACTTAGCATTCCCCCTGCTGGTTCCTTGCCTTTGCAAAACCTGTTCCCTATACCCAAGATCTCACCTTCCTCCCCTTAACCTTAAAATCTTTAGCTTACTTCCAGATTCAAATGAGATGCCATCATTCAAGGAAAGGTTTTCTTGATTTCTATAGCTGTCAGTGTTTCACCTCCTCAAATTTCCTCAGTCTTATTTACCTAGGTAGATTTTGTAATCCTTTTGGGCATACTATAAACTCATATAATAATTATAAAAAAATAAATTTAGCGTTTTTATGTTAGAAGAGTACTTAACATATAGCATCACATTTCCCAGCAGCATCTAACTTATGAGTGCCTAAATGAGGATTTAAACAACAATCCTCTGACTCCAATTCTATACCTCTGCTCCCTATATCATTTGACATGATTTTACTTTTGTCTTTGCATTTCTAGCACCTAGCATAAAGCCTTGCAAACAGCAGGCACTTAAAGACTTTTGAATTTAATTAAACAGTCCTTTGAGGTAATATAAGCATTAAGAGGTCATCACTTGTTCAGAGTCATACAACTATTAAGTATCAGAATGGCCATTTGAATCCAGTTCTCTTCTGATGTAAAAGTCCAACATTCTTTCTAGTGAAAAGCCTAGCATTAATTGAAGGAATAAAAGAAGGATCGTAGTGACCTTAACATGAGTGTTTAGTGGTGAAAGGACCTAACAGGGAAGAAGAAATCTGTGAAGGATCAAATGCAGAAAAATAAGGAACCATAGTGAAAAACAGCCATCATTAGAAACTCTTTCACTGAACACAGAATAGTATACTAGTCAGATCTCTGGGAAAGGAAAGATTTTAAAACCAAACAAGAGTTAGAGAAAATTACAAAATGTAAAATAAATGATTTTGATTATATCAAACTAAAAAGCTTTCGGAAGGGAAACAACAAATTTGGAAAACATCTTTATAACAAAAAACTGTGACAGGGGTCTAATTACTCAAATATACAAGGAGTTAAATCAATTGTATAAAAAATCAAGCCATTCCCCAATGGATAAATGGGCAAGAGACATGAATAGGCAATTTTCAGATAAAGAAATCAAAAGTATCAATAAGCACATGAGAAAGTGTTCTAAATCTCTAATAATTAGAGAAATGCAAATCAAAACAACTCTGAGATATCACCTCACACCTAGCAGATTGGCTAAAATGATAGAAGGGGAGAGTAATGAATGTTGGAGGGGATGTGGCAAAATTGGGACACTAATGCATTGCTGGTGGAGTTGTGAACTGATCCAACCATTCTGGAAGGCAATTTGGAACTATCCTCAAAGAGTGATAAAAGAATGCCTGCCCTTTGATCCAGCCATACCATTGTTGGGTTTGTACCCCAAAGAGATCATAGATAAACAGACTTGTACGAAAATATTTATAGCCGAGTTTTTTGTGGTGGCAAAAAAAAACTGGAAAAGGAGGGTATGTCCTTCAACTGGGGAATGGCTGAACAAATTGTGGTATTTGCTGGTGATGGAATACTATTGTGCTCAAAGGAATAATGAACTGGAGGAATTCCATGTGAACTGGAAAGATCTCCAGGAACTGATGCAGAGCAAAAGGAGCAGAGCCAGAAGAACATTGTGCACAGAGACTGATACACTGTGGTAAAATCGAATGTAATGGACTTCTGTACTAGCAGCAATGCAATGACCCAGGACAATTCTGAGGGATTTATGGAAAAGAACACTACCCACATTCAGAGGAAGAACTGCAGGAGTGGAAACACAGAAGAAAAGCAACTGCTTGAACACATGGGTTGAGGCGGACATGATTGGGGATGCAGACTCGAAACTACCACCCCAATGCAACTATCAACAATTTGTAAATAGGTCTTGATCAATAACACATGTTAAAACCAGTGGAAATGCGCATGGGCTATGGGGGGGAGTAGAAAGGGGGAGGGGAAAGTAAGAGCATGAATCATGTAACCATGTTAACTTTTCTAAAAAATAAATATTATTAAATGTTAAAAAAAGAAACTCTTTCACTTTCCAGAAGAATATGTTCTAAGGAAGAGAAATATTACCTGTTATTAAATGTTTGGGTTTTTCTCCAAAATGCTGAATAACAAAATGTAATTCCAGATCCCTTTTAGGTTTAAAGGGAAGATGTGGTAGAACAAAGAGAAGAAATGGAAAAAAATTCACTTAGAAAAGAAATACAACATTATGACCTAAAAGTGCTCCAAACATAAACTGTAGACACACACCAAACTGGACACAATTTAAAATATATATTTTTAAAAAACCTTTATGTCATCAACATTTTCAAAAACCTACAGCATTTTTAAAAAGTTTCCTTTTCCTCTGTCATTAGCATATGAATAAACATCATAACACTCATTTGAAAAGACATTTTAAATGTAGTAGACACAATTTTAAAATAAATTTAATTCCTTATTACCTGACAATTATGTAACTGACAATTATGAGCAAGAACCTCTGATTTAAATAAATCAAAAAATGCATTTTTGAAAGACACCACTAGAGGGGGATGCTACAAAGACTATGAAAATCTTTTCTTACAGCCACCATTCAGTGGTAAATGCAAGCACCTTGAGAGTAAAAGATAGTGTTTAAATACTAAAGGAAACCTTTTTACTAGAAATGAATCATTTTCAAAATATCAAAAGACTATTAAAATTAATGAATACTTTTAAAGTGCTATTTCTACCTGAAATATGAAGGAAATATTTATAACCTTTTATTTCCAAAAAACAGGATGTTACAAAGTAGAAAGAAATCAAGAATGGTGTATAAACATAAAAATCATCATTATCTTCTAAATATTCTTCCAAAAATTAATACCTTGCATACTTGAGTTTTTATTCTGAAAGCCAATCATATTTCATTCAACAGGGCTCCTAATTTTCCTTTCCTTTGTTTGTATTGCTTAATAAATGCTCTAATTTTATTATGCACTTATACACAATTCTATTTTTGTGCTCCCACCACAATATAAAAAAAACAAAAATTAGGGACCTTGTTGAGTCAAACTTAAATTTTGTACATTAGTGAAAACAGCATAGTATTGTCCACACTTTGTTTAATAACTCTACATTCATTGTCCCAATAAATTTCATTGTGCAGTATCATTAATAAATCAAAAACTTGCTACCTGGTTTCCCCAAACACTGCTAGATAATTATTCTAAATAATGGCTATTTTCATTATCTGTCCACTAGCCTCCTTCCTTCAGCCCTTCATTTAGCAGAAAATGGCATATGAGTATCTGAAAAGAAGAGAGGGAAGAAGAAAGGAAGAGAAAAAAGAAATAAAAGAAAAGAAAAACAAGAGTACATCTCTCTGTCATTTTTGTAATATGAACAACGTAATGTGGAAATTTAGTAATTCACTTCAAAATATTACTAAAAAGAGCACAGCCACCATGAATTTACTTTTGGAGGAATGGAAATTTATTTGATGTACTTACCTGAGAAAATACACAATATTATTTGTATAAATTTCAGGTAAGATGAAATTGCTCTCTTAGAATGATAAATTTTAAAGCTTGATAACTTGAAGAAAAAAGGGTTTTGGAAATGCGGGGAGATAATTTTCAAGTGGCAACCGTAGAATGGCACAATAATAATCAAGAAACTAAAAACACTGCAGTGGGTGAAAAAATAGTAGAAATATTGTTGAAATAAAATTATTTAATTCTTTTAGAGAAAGGAAAAATTTTAGCATGCATTTTCTTCTTGAAAAGTAAAGATGGTGCCAATGATCATTTAATTGCTTAATTGCTTAAAAATGGCTTCTGTAGATAATGCAGTATCATTACATTCTTAAGGGTATTTTTTACATGCTAAATAGATTAATCAAATGAAGAGGCTTAGCAAAAATATCTTAAGCTTTATAAATCTATTGATGCATGCTCACTTAAGATATAAAGAGAATCTAAATTTTTTTAATCTCAATAAATTTTTTAAATAAATTTTTAAAATTCTAAGTTCATTAAGAGCAAAATCCAGGCCACCTAGCAATTGACTAGAGAAAATAAGTTCTTAAATTTACTACTGCCTTTCAAAGTACATAAACCAGTATTTGATCATTTTTTTTAAGGCATGAAGGTCATTTGTTAAAGTGTGGAAGTTAATTAAATCTAATGACATCTTATTATTGGGCCTCCAAAAATATAGCCAACAATTAAAAAATAATATGGAATTGGCAATTCAGGAGTGCTTTTGGTCCAAAGCTAATTCTTATTTTTAAAGTTGGTGGCAATTTTTAAATAAACAGTTTTTCCTCTATAATCAGGTAAGGAAAAGTTGCAGCTCTCTTAGGTGTATGGGGAAAAGGGAAAAGTTTTCAGTTCTCAATTTAACACTTTTTAGTTTCTGTCAGTGTTTCAAAGAAAGTTAATTTCCTCAATTATATTTTTCTCTTCTGATCTCTTCTACTACTTCCCAATACTCCTCCTAATTGTGTGACTTCTCAGTTTCTTTCGCTGAATCATCATAAATGCACTTCCTAATAGCACCCTCAAAACAGTCTCCGTCTCCACTTCTATCTGTCTGCCTGCTTGTCTCCATCCCTTTATCTCTCCTCAGGTCTATAAATATCTAGTCCTATACTCTCTGCTGAACTCCAGTATCACTAATTTCCTGTTGGATATTTCAAAATGCATATCCTATAGACATCTCATATACTTGCTAGAACATGACCCAAATAAACTCATTTTCCCCCAATTCCTCCAAAATATGATTATACTTTTAGTCACCTAGGTTTGCAACTCGAAATCATCCTTACCTATTTACTTTCAGTTGCCCCACCAATCTAACCAATTTCAAAGGTTTTTCATTTATAATAATAATAGTAGCTAAGAGTTATAAAGTACCTACTATGTACCAGGTACTGTGCTAAGTGCTTTACATATTCTATTTGAACCAACAACCCTGCAAGGTGGATGCTATTATTGTCCCCATTTTACAGATGAGGGAATTATGGCAAATAGAATTTAAAGGATTTGCCCAAGGTCACATAGTGTGTGAGGCCATATTTTAACTCTGGTCTTCCACATTTGTCACAAGCAACCTCTTCTGTCCAGGCACATAGCTGTCACCCCAATTCATATCCTCACCTCTTCTTGCCCAGACTTCTACAATAGCCTTCTGGTTTGACTATTCTGCCTCATGTCTCTCTGGAATAAAACCTCTGCTCTATGTAGATGCCAAAGTGATTTTCTGAAAGTACATGTCTGATTGTTTCACATTTACTACTAATTCCATTTATTTCACTTTTCCTTTTAGAGCAAATATAAACTCCTTTGTTTGGCATTCTACCTTTCCAACTTATTATACATTCTCCATTTCACTTACAATACAATCCAAACAAACAGGCTTTCTTATTGTTCCTCAAACATGGAAGTCCATCTTCCACCTCCATGCCTTTGCACTATTTCCCATGCCTGGAATATATTCCCTTCTCACCTCTGTTTCCTGAAATCATTAGTTTTCTTAAATGGTCAGTTCAAGAACCATATCTTATGTGAAACCTTTCCTGATGCTTCTAGCTATGTCTTCCCCTCTAAAATTATCCTGCATCTGTTCTGCATATACCTATATAAGAGCATGTTGTGTTTCACCCCAAGTTATAAACTCCTCAAGGAATTCCTCAGTTTATCACATTTTCATTTACACTGCAGACTTTCAGCGTTAACTTCACTGTTTTGTTTATAAATACTCATGGGAGGGACTGAATAATATGAGCTTCTAATATTTGGTAACAATACAGATTGTACAACATCATTGCTAAAAGAATATCCAAACGGCAAATAGCTATCATATTTGTGTTTCTTCTGTATCCAATAAATATATAAGATGTATATATAACTTGTTTTTATATCCTCAGTTGTCTAGCAAAAAGCATGTGCTTGTCGATTAATCTATACTGAAGAAAAAAACACATAGCAAAAATCCCCCTCATTCTATTCCCTGAGGCTATCATCCTATCACTCGACTCCTCTTCAATGCCAAACTTCTAGAAAACAATCCACATTGGATGCCTAAACTTCCTCACCACAAATTGATACTCCTTAACCCCTAACAATCTGGCATCTGTTCCCACCACTACTAAAACTGTGTTTTTATTTTTCCCAAGTAAGATATATGTTCTTGTTTCTAAGTACAAAGCATGCTGAATTTGTAGTTAGATGATCTGAGTTTGAATATGGTCTCTGTTATTTATGTGACCCCAAGGAACTCACTCTCAGCTTAATTCTTCATCACAAAATAAAGGAGTTTAGGTCCCTTTCTAGGCCTAAATATATGATTCTATGATTTCCACATCATCAAATCCAGATATTCTGTATCTTGGGTCAAGGATGATGAAGACCATGTGCAAAATTTGACACTATTAGCTACCCCTTCCTTTTTTACATTTTTCTTTTGGCTTCTTCTCTGACTGTTCTTTCCTAGTTCTTCTACCTCTTTCTTATTTCCTTCATTGACTTTTATTTTTCCTCCCACCCTGTAAATGGGGCATTCCTTGGCTCTTAACTCAGCACTCTTTTCTTTAAAATAAACTCTATTTTTACATTGACTTTATTTCTAAATATATCCCTCTGCATTAAGCCAAATATTATAATAGGAAAGGGGGGAAAGGGAAAAAAACAATTCAGCAAAACTAACACACCAAATGAATCTGAAAGTGTAGGCAATGATTCACACCTATACCCACCCCTTACCCCCACCTCTACAAAGGGAGATACATTTTTATCTCTTCTTCAGGGCAAAGCTTTCTCATCATAATTACACAATATTCAATTTTCTTTCTTTGTTATTTTCATTTACATTATTACATTCGCTTTGTTCTTCATTATGTCTTCCCATGATTCTCTGACTTCTTCATTTTCTTTTATACAGTACAATGATATTCTTGTATCACAATCTGATTATAGTGATTCCCAAATTTTGGACATCTACTTTGTCTTTGATTCTTTACTACCACAAAAAGTTCTATATTGAATATTTTGGTGTATGTAAGATGAATATTTTGAATATTGTGAGTGAATTTTTTGGGTACATATAAATCTTTTTTGTCATATTTTACCTCTGAGTATTTTCCATTGGATATACTCCTACCAATAGCATTTTTGGGTCAAAATGTACAGATAATTTAATCATTTTATTAGTATAAATTCAAGCTACTTCCTAGAAGGGCTTGGTGCATTCATGATTTAACTAATACTGTCCTCCCAAAGCTCCCCAAAATTGATGATTTCCATCTTTCATTGGCTCTGACAATTTTTGAAGAGAAACTTCAAATAGTTATGAATTTCTATTTTTGATTTGTCCTTTCATATTATTAATTTACAAATCTTTATTCTCTTCTATCCCTCTCTCTCCCTTGATAATCTCAACTCAATTATAATAAACATTAATAGGAGTGTCTACAATATGGGAAAAACTAGGTTGGAGGGAAAAAAGATAAAAGTAACAGTTCATGTCCTTATAAGCAATTAGGTGGTGCCATAATGCATAAAGAACTGGGCCTAAACTTAGTAAGGCAAGTTCAAATATGGACTCAGACACTTTCTTGCTGTGTGACCCTCGGCAAGTCACTTAACCTCTATTTGCCTCAGTTTCCTCAATTACAAAATTGAAATAATAATAGTAGCTACCTCTCAGGGTTATTGTGAGAATCAAAAGAAAAAAGTTAATTGTAAAGCATTCAGTATGGTGCTTGGCACATAGTTGATATTAAACAAATGTTTATTCCCTACCTTCCCACCTCTAAGGAGACCCAAGGCTCCTAAATGTTATGCAATGAATTTTTTAAGTCATAGAACTCACAAAGACCATTTGTCATGATATCGAGAAGGTGTAACCTGGGTTGGAGGTGCAGAGAAAAAAATCACAGACCTCTTAAGTATTTTACTATACTATTTATTACAAATAATAGACTTGGTTTTTTAATATTATATATTTGCACATCAGATTTATCCTGAATCTAAGAATACTTTAAACAACTTACCTAAGTAAAGCTTTTATTATTTGCAAGTGCTTTATAATTAGGAACAATTTGAGATAAAATAGCTCACCTTGTTAAGATGCTCCACAGCAATTGTCATCTCTCCCTTTACATAAAAAAGTATTTTAGGGTATTGTCTCAGTTCATCATATTTTCATTTACATTGGAGTCTTTTAGAGTTAAATTCACTATTTTGTTTATAAATGTCTATGGGAGGGGTTGAATAATATGAGCTTTTAAAATCTGGTAATGATACACATTGTATATCATTACTAAAAGAATATATGAATTGCAAAATAGCTATCATATTTGTGTTTTTCTATATCATATTTGATAAGTGAACTTCGCTTTATGGATGTTCATTTCATCATTAATGTCTTAGTTTAACAATTGTGCTTTTTTATTTCTTTAAATTTCTAGATTTTAATTATCCACAATGATTAGTAATGGAAAAAATATGTTAGTTTTAAAAATCAAACAGATGTATGTATGGCAGTAATTTTACACAAAGATGAACAGTAAGCTAATTGTGCATCTTATTTTATTGGGCATGTTCTATTTGATTATGTGACCTATCCCAATTAATGTGCAAAGAGTCACCATATCAGCTGAATGTATACAACACATATAACAGAGATGAAGCTAATAGGTTGCTGTGTATGCTTTCCTACCACTAGATCTTTTTTTTTACCTCAGTGAATATTTTTGGACAGCTTTACAAAACCACCAAGACAATGAAAAGTACTAGACAAAATGATGATCACCATACAATTGAGTGCTCAAAATGATGCAAGTTTATTTAAGAAACATAAAATTATAAATGATAATAGAGCACACATGGATACTCATACATATACAAAGGGACTGAAAAGGAAATTACCTTGTAGAATTTTTCTCATTCAGCTAATTTAGAAATGGAAACCTAAAAGCAGTTATACCAGAATCCATTTCCAATATTCCACAACTGCTGCCCTTATTTAGAGTATACAACTTTGTCTTCAGGTAAAAATACCTGTAGAATCTTTTACTGAGGTCTTTAGCTTAAAAAGCATTGCAGCATATTGTTGGACAAGACAAGGCAAGAAGGCATAAAATCATATTTATGAGGCCTTTCTATTTTTCAAAGTTTTTTCTAATCCTTTATGTATACATATCATTCTCATCCTATCATTGTGCTAAAATCACATAATCTTTCTGCACCTCAGTTTCTGATGCAGTAAAGCAGGAAAACTGGAATTTATATTAATGGCAACTCAATTTCCAACAATTATGTATAAGTAAATGATGTGAGAAATCTGCTTCGAGAAAACATAACTATATAGATCTCTAAAAACTTTCCATCATTGAAGGTGACCTTAGAAATAACTTACAATTATTTAACAATTAAAGAACTTTCTCCTAACAACCCAACTTATACTCATAGAAGCTTTGTTTTCAAAACCAATTATTTTATTTAATCCTTATGACTCTGATATAGGCAGGATGTGATCCTCAATAAAATAAGACATTTTTAAAAATTACAAATATTAAATAAGGATCAATGGTTCATATTACATTTATAACCTTTTTTAATACATAGTTATTGAAAGTATGTTATATACACAGTATCAGGTGTACTATGCATTTGAGTAAACTACAATCTAGGAAATTAAACTTTGTTAGCAATTTAGAAAAGAATAATTGAGCAAACTTGTGTTAACTTGGCATAAGCCAGAAAAAAAACTTATTTTAAAACCCAAATATGGAACAAGATTATTAACACTGAAAAGAAATTGTAATTTAGAGTTAGACAACCCTAAATTGCCTAAAAGATGACCTGAACTTTTAAGAGGAATGAAAGAGTGTAATAATGGTCTGATTCCTCTGGAAATTATCATGCAAATTATAAAACCTATATTGTAGAAGATATATCCAAACCTAGTAGAAAGAACTAAACTTTAGCACATACACAAAATTATTTTCTCAAGTAAACTATGAGTTACCAAAAAGTGCCTTATTAACTATTTCATGAAAACTGTCTAAAGTTGGTTTCAAAAGCCTTGCTATTAACATAGCAAGGCTGTGTCTGGTAGTTCTCTAACAAAAGAATTTCCTTATCTGACAATTCTTCCCTTTTAACTTTAATCCTTGCATTATAATTTAAATTTATATAGCACTGGGACAAAATGAAATGAACTGGTCACATTGGAACTATCCATAGCTATTTGCTACCAGAATGACTTTTTTCCCAAAAGTGATGAAATCACTCCAATAAATAACCTACTTGACAAAGGAAATGCCAAAATTTCCTCATAACATTTACATTGATATGTACCAACACTATGACTTTGTAAAATAAGTCTAGCAAGGATATTTTATAGATGAGGAAATTGAGGCTAAGAGAAATTACATGACATGTCTCAAGGTCATCCACGGAGTTAGTGGCAGCCAGGATTAGAACTTATCTTTTGATTTCATTCATCTTTTTACCAGACTATAATAAACCTCCTATTCTATTCATGAGTTACTCATGGTTTTTGTCTATGTATTATATGCTACTTATTTTTGTCTGCTTCTTAACATTTAGGTACAGATTGCAGGGAGGGAGGCAGGAGGAGAAAAATTTTAAAAAGGAAATTTTTTAATTTTTTATAAGAATTAAAGTTAAAGGGGCAGCTAGGTTGCTCAGTGGTTTCAGAGTGAGGCCCAGAGACGGGAGATCCTGGGTTCAAATCTGATCTTAGACACTTCCTAGCAGTGTGACACTGGGAGTCACTTAACCCCCATTGCCTACCCCTTACCACTCTTCTGCCTTGGACACAACAGAGTATTGATTCCCAGATGGAAGGTAAAGATTAAAAAAAAAATTAAAGCTTGTCAGTTTTGCTCTATGTTGGAAGCCTAGCTCCTACTATTAGAAAAAAAATGTGACTAGAAAAAGGAAATATCCTTAATAAGGAGACTGAAACTATTAGCTACAATAATAATTTTGAATAATATATTTTTTGTCAACCATATTACTAGCCCTCTACCACATTACTCACTAAAATGTTCCTTTTGGTCTAAAAGCTATTCTGAGAACTACATAAGTCAATTAACATTAACATAAATTATTGTTATAATTAACAACTGACAATGTCAGAATCAAATAGCCTAGGCAGACACATCAAAAAATGTTAAATTAAATAAATGTCAAAATGTGCTTTGAATTAATATGTGAATGCTCAGAACTAAATAAAATGTCTTATAGGGAAGCTAGGAAGTTTTCTTCGCAAAAATATTGATAGGAAAAGCAAATTCTTGCATGAGTTACTATTTTTTGATGTTGTCTCAAAATTCCTTAATTGTTATAGCTTGATAAGCAATTCAAGAAACTAAGAACAGTGGAAGGCATGTGTTGAAATTTTTTTCCTTTATTCCCCCAAAATAAAAAAAAAAAAGCATTCAAGTAACTCTCTGTTCTTCTCATGTAAGTACTGAGAACGGCCCCACATTCTTTGGCACTTGCCAAAAGCCATCATAGCAATTTTGTTTAACTGCTTTCTTCCCCTCAAAGATGATATTAAAACTCAAAAATTACCCAGCTTAAAAGCAGAAGCAATTTAAAACAATTAGTCGTAATATTCCATACATACACACAACATATACAAGGTCTTAGTTTGCTATCTACTACAAAAAAAATTAGTAAAAATAAAGACTATCATGAGAAAAATCAAGGCATGAATATATGATAAGCTTTTATAATTATTAAACTATCTCTTCTTTGAAAAGGGAAAGAATTCTCAGTTTTCTAAAACTCCATACTTATCACACAATTGAAAACAAACCACAATATAAAAGCAGAAGCATTTTATATGATGAACAATATTTATTAATACAAGGAAAATCATCAGTCTAGGTGTTTAGTATTACAGAGTCTTAAAATATATGAAGAGGTCATTTTACACCATTACCCATAAATAAACAGAATGTGCTTTCTAGGTTTAGGTAAATGTTTTATATTTCATTCACCCATGAATGCTAGAACAGAGGCAAAAGAGCCATGATTCATTGAGAATAAAAGTCATAGTGAATATTAATATGAAGAGAGCTTATGACATGCATGTAGCAGAGAAAAAAACCTGAGGCTAAAGAACCAATCTAATGATAATCACATTAGAGAAGAATCACCATTTTCCTATCAGTTTTCACAAAATGTTGTCACAGATTGGTCATCAATTTACTCTCTTCTCAGCTCTCTGTGTTTGCCCTCCATTCTCTAATCATCTCAATTTTTAAAAATCCATGTTTCTTTCACCCTCTGGTCCTTGCCTTCTCCTCCAACATTATTTATCCTGTACATCTTTTCCTGCTTCAGAATAGACATTTCCCAAAAGGAGTCTTCACTGGACCTTTCTTGATGCAAAATGGACTGGAACTGGAAGACAAGGGTAGATGAAGGGTTCTTTTCCTATTACCCAAGAAGCTAGAAAGACAAAGAAAAAACAATAATACAAATTCTTTTCTAAAAGTTAGCACTTACTTTCAAAAGCTGCCATCATTATCTGTTACTTATTTAATCAATTTACCTAGTCCCATTAAATTAAGTGATTTTCCATCTCTTCCAAGATGAATAACCTGTCTTTTATACACTGTCCAAGACAACATAGTTTTAAGTCATACAAGTGCACAAAGCAATTATAAATCATCATGAGGACATTTCAGGCAGAATCATCAGACATATTGTTTCAAATAAAGAATCCCTGAAATATATTTTTTACATTTCTAAAAGATTCCCTTTAAATAAATTAATTCCATCCCCAGTTTAATAGCTGGTTTAACTAAGAAAACCAAAAATAAGTTTGTTTTTTTTAAAAAATAAATACTAAGCTCTCAAGCAACACTAACACCCTAATGTATGATATGGCCACTTGAACTTTCTGGAAAGTAGTATACTGAGCTTTGTGTTTGTAACTTTATAAAACTGAATTTTAAAAAATGACTACTTGAAGAATTAGAAAATTTAATGTTAGCTAGTTAATTAAACTGCATGATAACAATAATAAAACTAGAGTAATCAATAGGTTAAATATCCAACAGTATTCTAAAGAGACCACTAAGAAGTCTGGTGTAAACAAGGTTTTTTAAAGTTGGTATTTAAAAACATTATATTTTCAGTGTGATAAAGGCTCACAGATCTAAACATTTTTCATCAGGCTCATAAAGTAACCAACAAGTTCTCAGTATTATGTTAGCACACTGTGTACCTGGAATGTTCCTGGTGAGTCTTGTTAACATAGTAGTGAGGTTGTGAATTATGAACTCTGATACAAATTTCACTGTTTAAAATTGGTTACAATAGATTTGCAGCAACAATAATGAAGAAATGTCTGATCATTTTCTCTAATTTTTTCCACTTACTCTTAGTAGAAAAAAATATAAATATCACCTGCATAAACTAAATTATTCTGTTTAATAAAAACATAGCGGCCAAGTAACTTAGATGAAAATATACCTGTAAGATTTTCTTCCCACAAATATGTCCCACGACAAGGATCCTCAGGGCTGTCCTCTCTCATGCCACATTCCACAATTTCTTCAACCATTAGTGATGTATCCTGAATGATGGTGGAGGGTTCAGAAGTTTATAGTAGATGTGGAGGATTGGGGCTAAGTCTCATATCCATCTCCTCATTTAAAAAAAGGTAGGATGGTATGTGCTCCAGAATACTGTTTCTCCTCCCTTGCTTTGTTATATTGACTCTCCAGGACTTTAATATTAACTGAACCCCATCCTCAATTTAAAAACCCACTATGCTACTATACTTATGAATCATTTGTAATAATTTATTTGTTCTTTATAAATATGACCAATACATATAATCTCTCATCTACATAAAAATACTGTCATACAAATGAAATAAGTCAATGTTCTGTGTTTGGAGAAAAATGTTTAACTAATGAGTAGGCATGGAAAAATTTATCACCCCAAGAACATCCACATTTGTGAATAATATGACATATAATGCTACTATAAATCTCCTACTATATAACCTATACCACAGTGAAAATCTTATACTACCCCTCTCTACTATGATTTTTAAAAATTATTGGTTAGAGGAGACAGTATCACCTAAATAAAGGATCTCTGATAGCAAAGGGGTAACTGGAGAAATTATAGGAACTGGGGCACATTCTTCAAAGGATCATCAACCTTGTTTCCTTTTATATTAACTATTATTAGCAATAATAGTAATTCACATTTACATAGGGAATATGGTTATGAAGCACTTCATAAGTAATGGCTGCAGAGACTAGTTCAAATAATGATAATAGTGTTAGAGATAAAGCCTGAGAGGCTCAGAGAGATTCTAACCTACTGGAGGTCACAAAGATAATAATCAGTAAGTAGCCTCTGTTCTTTGGAATAATTTCTTTCTTCTTTCCTATTTCTTTTAAAAATCTTCACTAAACATTAGCACCTATTTCCACCCAGCTTTACTTGGTATAGTGAATAACAGAATCAATGTGTAATTAGGAAGGCCTGGCTTCAAATTCTCTCCCAGATATTTATGACCTGAGCATGGCACTTTACCTACTCTATGCTGGACTTGATGACCTCAAAAATCAATGATCTCACATTTTAAATTATAGGGACAAAAATGTCCAAGTATGTTTGAAACTAAATCAAAGTTGGTGGGTATGCCAGTTTTAAAAAATTCACAAGTGATTCAGTAACAAGGAAAATGAGATGTCTGAGTCAGCAGTAATTTAAGAAATGATTCTTGGATTCCTAGTCTGTTTTCAATGCTACTAGATCTGAATGTCTCCTCACCCTTTAGATCTCCTCTATCCTGACTGCTTCAATATTAAATTCTCAAAATTCTACCATTATATATATATGTATATATATATATACATATATATATGCGTGTGTGTGTGTGTGTGTATAATCTGTGTGTGTATAATAGTGGAATATCTTTGTTTTTCCTATATTTAGGAGCAGGTTATACCTCTTTTCTCTGCTACAGACTAATCACCCCCATTGATAGTCAAGATATAAATGATTAATTTTGCCATTCTCATAGTACATCTCTTGAAAGACTTCATCCTCCTAAAGTTTCTCTGGAAAAAAAGGGAATTCTACCATAATTTTTATGTGGATGTTTTGAGAATACAATTCATATCAAACCCACATTTCTAATTATTCAGGTTTTCACAATCACATCAAATAATGAAAAGCAACTAGGAGTGTACATGCAATTCTAATATCATGGGTAAAGCTTAAAAGAATTTGATCAATAAACTTTGACCAATGCATCAGTTTGTTTAATTAGCAAATTAAAAAAAAAAAAAAAACAACAACCCACTACCTATAAATGAGCCCAGACACTCTCTCTAAGGAGAAAAACTATAAGCACACCTTGCATTAATCACTAGAGATGATTAACTTTGGGTCAGGGGGACTGATGAAGTTGGAAGGTTTACTATTTCTACATTTGTATTTCAATATAATTAGATTCCTTTGCAATCCTACGTATTTACTTTATACACTTAAAAACATTCTGAAAAGGGAGCCATAGGCTTAACCAGATAGTCAAAGGGACTCATGATATGAAAAAAGGTTAATAACTTCTGTTTTACACATTAGATGGATTCTTGAAGAGTTGTATTTATGTGAATACTTACAGACTCATATTTAAATATAAGAGGAGAAGGCTTTTAAAGGAACTCTGTAAAGGTAATAATTATCCCTATTTGCGTTAACTTTGTAAATTCAAATTATATTCTAGCTCTACTTAAAACTCAGAAATACTTGTCTGAAAATTTTAAAGCCATTTTACTACAAAACCCTGAAACAAAAGAAATCTTAAAAGATGACCAGACTCTTTAAGCATTCATAAAGAATATTCTGGTTACATAGCAACCACTAACTTAACAGCTCATGATTTTTGAGCATTTTCAAGTTTATAAAGCACTTTCCTCACAACAATTATATGAGGAAGGTATAACAAATGTCAAAAATCACCATTTTAAAGAGAAGGAAAGAGGGGGGTCAGAGAAATTAGTTAATTTACCCAATTTCAAAGCTAGAGGCCAAGACTTTAAAAAGGGCCATTAACTAAACCAACAAAAATCTATTTCAGTTCCACTGCTTGGCATTTTTTGCCCATTATTTTACTTCACAATAACTTTCAAATACAGGCAGCTAGGTTGTGCAATGGGTAGAGGAATGCTGGGCCTAAAATCAGGAATATCTGAGTTCAAAATCAGATACTTATTATCAGTGTGACCCTGGGTAAGTTATTTAACTGTTTGCCTCAGTTTCTCATTGGTAAAATGAGCTGTTAAAGTAAATGGCTAACCAGCTGAATATATTTTCCAAGAAAAACCCCATGAGGGGTCACAAAGAGTCAATACAACTGAAATGACTGAACAACACTACTTTCAAGGTAGATATCTATCTTGGTCAAATATGATATACTATTAATGGTTACAAATGTTTTCAGAAAAAAAGTTTATAATAACATGTCTTCTATCATTTTTAATACATATTAGTGAGCAAACTATCATTTGCAACTATTTTAGCTGAAGCTGGTTACAAACTTAAATCTGAAGACTTCTAAGATCTTTCCAAATTGTTTTCTTAATTCTAATCCTATATGTTAAATGCAAAGAAGCTAAAAATATGTGACTGTGCTGGGGCCTATTGGTTTGTATTATCACTAGTGTCAATCTATATTCATTATTCAACTTTATATGGGGAAAAATTTTCAAGTCAGAAAAGTGAACAGTAAACTGTGGAACATGTATATTGCTGATCTTGGTAGTCAACAAAAATTTACATTTTCCAATGTTTATCTGCCCAAGTTTTTAAGAATCTAGGTTATAAATACTGAATTTAAAGTAACAAAAAGTTCAGTCTTAGATGCCTTTAAAACACAAGAGATCTTTACTTAAATCAAGTTTTAGATATATACTCTAACAATGTTTCCACAGACAAGTTAAAATACTTCCCAATCTCAAAACTTAAGAATTTATCACTTCCTTTAAGTGACTTTAATGTAATATATTTTCTCTATATACTTTCCCCCACCCCAAGAACTCCATTTTCTAAAAATGATCAGTTTCATAGATTGTCTGAATGAAAGATCCTTTGTTTAATAACTGAGCTATAAAATATAGATTCCAAATGAGAAAATATAAATCTGAAATTAAAACAATGAGATTTATAATTACAAAGCTAACTACTATTAGGGTGAATTTTTAAAGTTTTTTTTTTAAAAACCAACAAAGTAAAATAAAGTTTTAATGTCATTAGCTATATAAGACCATGAAAAGAAGATTCATAACTCTTAATTTATAAATTAAGATTATAAAAATACTAATTACATTCCCCTTCTATCCTGTTCCTGACTTCCAAAACATCAAAATAATGCTTTTTCTGCTTTCTCTCCCTGTAACTTCACCTCAGCACCTTAGGACCTCTTCGTCCTGTAACATCCAACTGTGTGTGAAGCAGAGCATCCCTTATGAATCCCCTTCTCCCAATGATAAAACCTTCACTTTGCTGAAGGCTCCAAACCAGACTTCATTCTCCTCTCAAACTTATTCCTGATTTCCATACTTCAAAACCATTTCCATTAACCCTTTTCAGCTCCCTAATCTTTTCCCATTATAATGTAAATCATGCATACAAATAATGTATGCAAATAAGCCACTTAATCTCTCTAGACTAAGTTGCCTTATCTGTAAAATAACTGGGTTAAACTAGATCACCTCTAAGAACTTTCTAGCTCTAAATAGATGATCCTATCATTTTTCTATCATATGATTTTCTTAGCATAGTTAATTCTTTTCACTAACATTCTGGAATTATTTTAAACATGGGTTGACCATGGGTTAAGGGGTATCTCAAAGGAAGGAGAAAAGATCCATTTCCTTAGGCAAAAATATTAATGTTAATTTAAGTCAGTCAAAAAACTCAATTAGTAAGTTAACAGTTAAGTTGCACAATTGCTACCAGAAGGCACATAGGAGAGTGATATCAATCACTTACAAAGTCCAGCACTATGCTAGTTCAACTAGCATTGAGCAATTGTCTGTGAAAAGTAGGAGAAAGAATATAGTAAATCTAAGGTTTAAAGAACGGGATGAAAGAGTATCATCAGTCTTCTACCTCAAAGAATTCCTAGAAACTCATAGTAAAATAACATGTTAATTATCTACATTTCTCAATATCCACATTTTTATCCCATATCCCTAATGCTGCCAATACCACCAGGATTCAACAGCTGGCCAGTAAATGCTAAATAAAGGCTAATTTTAATAATAATTTAAGTAAATCTCAATTGGGAAAACACATCTGCTATCAAAAATGTTAAGCATTATATATATGCATATATAAATAAAATGTATCAGGAGTTATTTTTCAATTATTCTTTTGAATTTTATGTAACACAGTTGTTCCCCACCCTCACTATAATGAAAACTTTAAAAATGACTCTCATAGAGCAATAATACCTTTTGTAAGAGTTGCAGAGTCAAATTCCTATAGCCAATCAGTGGATCTGATGGTTCCCATGAAACATTTAAGATGCTATGTCACTGACAGAAATAATGGCCAAAAACACAAATAGACTTGTTCAAACTCAAGTCATTCCCAAGAGTGGTGCTATATTATAATGAACATTTCATTAAAAATAAATATTTTGCATTCATTAGTCATTTTTCAGTAAATTTCTAGACTTATCAAATTGTGGCCTTTATATTTTACACATAGAGAAGGGGACAGAGGTAATATGATTTTTTTTAAACCCTTAACTTCTGTTTATTGGCTCCTTGGTGGAAGAGTGGTAAGGGTGGGCAATGGGGGTCAAGTGACCCACCCAGGGTCACACAGCTGGGAAGTGTCTGAGGCTGGATTTGAACCTAGGACCTCCCGTCTCTAGGCCTGACTCTCAATTGACTGAGCCACCCAGCTGCCCCAGAGGTAATATGATTTGTAAAGTATCACAAAAACAAGTAAAATACTTCTCAATGTAACTATCATTATATTATTATTTGGTTATTATTGTGTTAATAACTGAAATTTAGAGAGTGCTTAAAATTTAGCAAAGTGCTTATATCACAAGAGTCTCATAATGCTTTTGAAGTGAATATGACATCAATAACCTCTATTTTATAGGTGAGACTTAGTTCATTTTGCCCAAAAGGTAAACTAAATAATATAATATTGACTACTAACAGCCTACATGAACCAGTGGTAATCAAAATAACATCAAGAGATCTATTGGTAGGCTTCCAGTACTCTGGGGAGGAATACCCTGTGAATTACTTACTTAATCTTAAGGAGATGAACAAGAATCATATGGGATGGGAGGGGATGGATGGGTTAATTAAAATCTGCGTCATTGGAACATGTAGTTCCTAAGTCAAAGAAATTATGGGTCCATCAAAGTGTCTAAGTAAATATCCAAGGAAGTAAATATGCTGCCATACATATGGCACTGTACATACAGGACTGTAGAGTATATGAAGGGGAATACTGTTTAAGAAAGCTAAAAAGGTAAGATGACTCCAAATTGTGCAGAATTTTAAAAGCCAAATAAAAGGGTTTGTATTTGACCCTAGAAATAAACAGGGAGCCCCACTGGAGTTTACTGAATGAAGAGAAGGGTCTTGAGGGAAATGGGTAACAATCAGACTTACAACTTTGGGAAAATAACTTAAGTAGCTATGTAGAAAATAGGGATAGACATGAATTAGGAATGTCAACTAGAAAGTTATTGCAAATAGCCCAGGTAAAAGAAAATGAGGCCCTGAAGGAGGCAGATGTAAGACATATTAAAGAGATAAACTATGACAAAAATCTTTAAATAGTTTGAATGTATGAAATATGTCTCATATATGATGATGATACTGGGAACTTGAGAGTTTTAAACCTGAGTGACTAGAAGCATGGTAGGACCCCTCATGAAAATAAGTGGGTTGTGAAAAGTAGTAAGTAGATTGAGGTAATGAGTAGATAGAAAAATAATGAGTTTTGTCTTACACATGTTACATATGAGATGCCTTAAAGACATCCAATTAGCAATGTCCAAAAGGCAGTCAGTCATGCAGATCTAGAATGAATGAATCAATGAAAAAAGCATTTACTATGTACAAAGCTTTGTACTAAGTGCTAGGAACACAAAGAGAAAACTAAGATGTCAGAGCACAGGAAATGAATTACAGCTGGATATACAACTCTTGAGAGTTATCCGCAGAGAGGTAATAACTGAATCTGATCCCCCCCCCCCCAAAAAAAAGAACTCTCATGGAAAAGAAGTCGTCAAGTAAAAAATCAAGATATTGGCTATGTAAAAAATCATGCCTCATTCTGCACTTGAAGTTCACTCTCTCTTTTCCAAGAGGCACATTTTGCCATCAGAACTATGAATCTAGGATTAGATACTGCATCAATCTTAAGTCAGTCTTAGGCCTTTCAATATTGTTTTCCTTTGCATTACAGTCATACAATAAAACACCAATATTGGGATCCCACAAATATGGGATCAGTGCCCGAGTCTAGGTCAAGTCTTTCCAAACTTTTCTGGATTCTTCATACTCATTATTTTTTATGGCCCAATACCATTCCAATATATTTTGTTCCCCCCAAAAAAAGCAACCCATCTCCCAACCAGTTTTACAAAAACTTCTGACTGCCTCTACTCTTCATGAAATAGCTGCTTGGAAGGGAAAGACAACATCTAATGAGCCAATATTGAAAATAAAGTGGTTGATGAATTTGTTGAAAATTCATATGGGATATGCTACTAATCACATCTTTTAGGCCTGCTCTAAAGAGGAAATATTGCTTCAATTTGTTGAAATCAAATATTATCAGAGATTTTTATCAATATAATGACAATTATAAAAAAGGGGAAAACTCAAAATATTTAGCCTCAGGCTTCTCAGAGACCCTTAGTATTCATCAATGTTAATATACATTTGACCACTCCCTTCCTCTTGCCCTTTTTTGCAAACTCCCTATGCCCCATGCCTATAAAGACAGTGCTTTATGGGCCAATTTCCAGAATCTCTCTGCCTAAAAAAACAGAGATAGAAAAACAATGCCTGAGAGGGAATGTCCTTATAAGGCCCAAGACACAGCTTAGTTTAGTGAGTTGCCTTAATGCCTTACTCATCAACCAGAGGCAGAGATCTCAGCACATCTGAGTGTGCCAAATTTGGGGGCAGCTTATATGAAGAATCACTACTGACCCCCATCTTTCTTGCACCCCCATGCACCAAAATTGAATGACCTTTATTCTAGCAACTGAAACCCAGCTACATCCTTCTCAACATAATTGAATCCTTTGCCCTTGAACCTCTTTCTTTACCCAATTCCCCAACATTTCTATGGGTCTCAAGTTAGGCCTTTAATCTTCCCTTATGAAAGGCAAAAAAAAATCTATAATAATGGCCAATTCCTTTGTGTTTTATTGGTGTGACTTTTTTGTTATAATTTAAACAATTAAATGGTAAGTGGAGTGTGTTCCCCAGCTGACTGTTTAAGACAACAATGCTGAAAAATCTTACAACAATTGTTGTACCAATAAAAACAAGATAGGATATTTCTATATACTTCTTTTGAAATTAAAATAAAAACGACATCTACAATGACTGCTGGTGAATAAATCAATACAATCAACCAATAATTATTTATTAAATACCTGTAAGATTCTAGGCACTGTGCTTAGTCTGAGGATACAAATACAAAACTAAGAGTAGACATGAAAAAAGTTTTGCTTAGTAAATAAACAACAATGTGACTAAAAAGGTACCCCACAAAAAAAGGTTGACTCACAACTGGACATAACAATTTCAAATGAATTCTTTTAAGAATCCAAAGTACATTTTAAGCTATATTTCTTCCTTTCAGCTATCAGTATCTTAAAGAAATACCAGATCATTCATTTGAAGATGCATGAACATTTAAGCACAATATAACATATGACTATAAATTTAAATAAATTAGTATTATGTACAAGAGGGAAAAATAGTCCTGCCCTCAAGGAGTATACATTCTTCAGGTAAGATACAATATACACATGTGACTAAGAATTATATATACAAAGGTCTTCAAGCAATTAGAAACTTGTTCATATCTGAATTTAGCTGCCTTATTTCAAGAAAAATCTTTTTCAGTAACCAAAAGAAAGCTTATGAAATTGGGGTCGACACAAAGAAATGAGAATTTAGGAAGAAAAACAGTATCATACAAAAATTATAAAAATAGGATTAACATTATAAATTGGAAAGAATCAAATCATCCTTCAATTATCATGTAGTCCAAGTTCATATCCAACCACTCCAAGAACTTTTTTCAGTAAAAAAGGATAAAGGAAGTATAGAAAACCTCTTATTTCTATTCAAAGAGACCTGGGTTTAGATATAAGCTCTACTACTTCATGACAATGGATAAACTATTTGATCTCTGGCATTCAGTTCTCTGATCTTATAGAATGAACAGGATTGACTAGATGTCTTCTAAGGTCCTTTCCTGCTCTAAGTCCTATAATTTATTTCACTTATTCTCTAACCTCTCAAAATAGCACATTTCAATCCTCAAGATCTCTTTTCCATACAACAGCCCTACTTCCATGCACCCAATTTCATACTATTCTCCTTCATATGCAATATATATTTGCCATACTAGATTGCTATTCCCCAAACACATACTTTCTCTAACCTCTCTACACTTTGCCACAAGTCATATCCTCTGTGCTTAGAATGGGAAAAAATGTCACAGTGAAAAGTGCTGGATTTAGAGTCAGAGAATCTGTGTTCAAATTAGTTTTTCTTCTTACTTCACGTATGACCTTATGTGTTAAAACTCTATCTTGTTCTGGTCTCCCTGATCCCCCTTCCAGTTATTGTAGAAAGTTTATAAATACCAGTATAAATAAAAAACAATAGAAAGTAAGTTGGCAAAGGGGAACCCAAGAGTAAATCGCTTATAGACCATTCCATACAGTCATTTGCAAACTGTATCATATATTAACTAAAAATCACCTCCAAAGAATATGTGCTAAATCAGGAGAAGTCAGCTAGCCACTGCTAGGACTTTTGGTCCTATGATGTATAAACCTCAAAGGAGTTCCAGACAGCTGCAATATATTGATGATAGAATGCCATGTATTTATTCATGGTAACATTAGAATGATATAATATGTTAACAAACTAACTTTGAAGTGGCACAAAGGTTTGTCCACTACCAAAATGTTATGAAAATGAGACCCCAAACTCCTGCCTCAACCCAGTACTCTTCCATATCCTAAGCATTCATGCAGATGAAATGCTCCCAACTCCATGATTATGTGACTCTTAAACCCTCATCCTTTTCTCCATGCTGCCTATCTTCTTGTATCACTCACATGATCGGCTTCTGTATCTCCCCTTGTATTATTTATCTCTATATTTTTCTGCACCATTTACCCATGAAACCCTCTATGCCTTATTAAAGTATGAGTGAAGCTTTATTCCCCTCTGCCATCATGCTTTTTCCCAAGAATTCCTAATTCCATAAATTAATTAGCAATACATCTTTGTCAAATTATTTAACTTCTTTCTTTGCACCTCAGTTTCCTTACTTGAATATTACAAAGGTTGATTTGAATTATCTCTTGGGATCTTCCAGCTCTAAATTTATTATTTAAAATCATCTAAGTACACTCACTCTTTATATCTTTCTGTTGTCATTCTTTAATGGTTTAACTCAGTTGCTACCTCCATCACATAGCACTTTCTAATCCCTACATAAAAACATCCTCTTTTTTCTCAAATTTTCCAAGAAAATATTGGTTCTTTTTTAAGTTTCATTTTTCCCTGCCTTGTACTATACATATCTGTGTGCATTTCACACCAAAAGAATGAAAACTCAAAACCATTTTGTCATTTGTATCTTCATATTCTCAGAATTTGGAACAATAACTTGCTTAACAGAGTAGATACTTAATAAATATTTACTGAATTAGATCTATAGTCATCCTGCCCACAATCTAAGTCTTTTGTTTTTAAAATTGAACAAATCCATTTCCTCCAACCATTATTCATATGACAAGGTTTTCTGACCCTTCATCATCCTAGTGGAACTTTCCTGGGCATGCTAAAGTTTTCCAATATTTCTTTTAAAATCATTAAAACAGGCAATTTAAGTAAAGAATTATGAGTCTTCATCTTTCTATCTGGAGATTGCAAAGAAAATATTACAAATGTAACATTAAAAGGAAAAATAACTAGAATCAAGTGAACTAGAATCCTTAAATAACCCATGTTTTGGGTTTTTTGTTGTTGTTTTTTAATATATACCCACCATACCAATTAGAACATGGAAAAAACCCAAAGTTCAAATGAAATTGAAGTAAGTTCAAGGAAGATCAAAAAAGCATTATAGGGTTTTTTTTGTTTATTAGCTAAAAAGATCTGATTGTGGCAATAATTTGGTAAAATTGAACAATCATAGAAGTCCTCTGAACACACACAATGAAAGGGAGGGTAAAGAAATAAAGTGGGAAGCAAAAAAGAGCAACAAAGAAGAACAAAATCCTTTGAGGGGTAAACTGGAGTATTTAAAAGGGAGAAAAATGAGAAGAAGAAAGCTAAAAAACAATATTCCCTATTGAAAGTAGGCTGAAAGTAGGAGAGCCCCAGAGGCAAGAGCATTTAGCAGTATGATGAATTTCTAGATATCATGAAAACCAGAAGGTCAGCCTATATTTTTGTCTTCTTCAACAATATTCAATGGTAGGATTTTTTTTGTCTTTGTACACCCAGAACCTAAGCACAGTGTCAGGCACATAGTAGTCACCGAATGTTTGTTGTTTGACATGATCAAGATGATCATGATGATAACTACTAAAATTTACTTACCATGTTTTTCAAGTGCTTTACATGTTGTTTTACTTCATCCTCATAACAACCCCGTGAGGTAGGAACTAAAATTATCCCCATTTTACAGAAGAAAGAGGTTAAATGTCATACCCAAGGTTCAGTGTCTTACCCAGATTTGAGCAGTTAAAAAGTAGAAGGTAGAAGTCTACCTCAGATCTTTCTGACTTTGAGTCCAAAGCTCTATTTCCTAAGCTCTACTTACAAATCAATATGTAACTACAGAAATAATATTTCTAAGTCTAAAGTAGTTGCAGGTACAAGAATGCTCGAATTTGGAATATGAACTTGATGAACAACATTTGACAGGATCTGGCTATGAGATAGTTACTGACTAACAAACTAGAAGATATATAAGAACCAAAATGAAAAGCCAGTTTCAGTCACATGCAAGTTATTAAAGAAATACAAAGAAAGCCTCAAGTTAGGGTTGGTTTTTTCCCTTATAGATTCATCATCATAACAAGCAAAGATGTATCATTAAAATAGACAAATAGCTATATTATGTAAATGAAGTTATAATTTTGCTATTAATCTCAAAATCAAACCAATGTTTAAATACATTTTGGTATGACAAAGAAAGTAAGGGTATAATCAAATCATGAAAGTCCAAGTGGGATAACAACTGACTAGCCTCTCTCAAACTACCTCCCCCCTCAACTTCCAATGGTATCTGTGAAAAGCTAAATGCCTAGTGAAAAGTAAAATATTTTGATCATCAAAAATCACTATTGAAAATGGCATGTACAACTGACTGTCATAAGCAGACACATATACTAGTTTGCAAAACCAGTACTATGCAAACAATTACGGAGGCACATTTCCCAAAGATGTCAATATAAAAGTTCTACAAAGATATTACAGAGAATTTAATAAATGGTGCCCAATTCAATTGTATGTTCAGTGGTACTATTCAGTAGTAATTGAGCATGACTCACAATAAAATTAAAGTATTATTTTAAATTCTAAATAGTTAAGCTTCTATCCTTCAAATTGCCATTACTATCTCACAGTACTGTAATATCTTGCCACAAACCTGATAATATCAATTTTTATTGTATTTTAAATATTATATAATATTATAAGGATTCAGTGATACATATGCTATGGACTAAATGGACTAAAGACAAGAAAGTTTCATTCTATGGGAACTGGTAATCAATCATCTAGTTGGTCTGGTTTTAGAACTCAATAACAGAGGCCTTCCTATTCTAGCCATATAGCTATAAGAATAGAAGAAAGAAAAGATGGAAGGAGAAGCCATAAAGCAAGCATGTCTGTGAGAAACAAATAAAAATGGCTAGGTAGTATGGGGGGGGGGGAGGATTGAAAATAAGGACTTCTGGTCTAAATAATAGCTCAATAAGACTTCCTGTAATTCTGTCCTTCATATGTTTTACATTTTTGTTATTAGAGGTAATGGTGACCACAGTCAAGACCTTCAAGATTTAAATGCTCTTTGAAGACAAATACAGTATTTTTAGTATAGAATCCCCATTATCTGAAACAGGAGACATCTGAGACTAAAAATAGACCACAGGAGCCATAGTTTCTATTGTGGTCAGGGTATGAGACTATTGCTACAGAAAGCTTTGTCTTTACCATAGTTCCTGCTTTGTCAGATATGTTCTTCACCCTGTGAAATAGTGATAAAGTAGGCAGTAACAGAAATAAAACAAAGGTTTTACAGAAAAGATCCCATGCAGTTTTGTTTCTGTGAATTCTACTTCTACCAGGTGTTTAGCTATGGATATATGCCTTGGGATTAGCATGGTCATTAAATACTGTCAAATTATGTGTGTGTGATCTACACACACACACACACACACACACACATATACATATATATATACACAGATATATACAGATATATATATATATACAGATATATACATAAGTATATACACACATATGTATTCACATATATAAAATTAGCAATTATATAAGTAGGAGTAACAAGAGTGTGGGATGACCCAAAAAACAGAGTGAGCCAAAGACCAATACACAAGATCCAAATAGGTAATTCCAATTATATGTGGTAGATATCAACTACAAGAGTTTTTCTCATCAATGAATTCCATAAGTATGTAAAAAATATACAACCTGTAGAACTTTAACCTTTTACTTTTATTTAGTTTTTTAAAATAATAATAGATAACAATCTATATCGCACTTCCTATGTACCAGGCACTGTGCTAAGCATTTTATGATTATTATCTCATTTGATACTCACCACAACCCTGTAAGGTAGGTGATATTATTAGCCCCATTTTATAGGAGAATAAACTGAGGCAAACAGAGGTTACGTGACTTCCCGAGGGTCACACTGTTAATAAGTGTCTGAGGCTAGATATGAACTTAAATCTTCCTGACTCCAGACTCTGTGCTCTAACCATTGCCCCACCTAATTGCTCCCATGTAAATTCTCCTCCACAAGTCATATTTTCTTCTTTTTAAAAATTAAAAAAGAAACAATGCTCTATTTAAAATCCAATTGAATTCAAACATTTAAGTGCCCATTATGTACAAATATGATACAGTTCATCCCCTAATTATAGATTATAATATCTGACATGTATGTAAGTGCAACTTGTAAAAATACTATCTTTATTATCTCATTTAATCTTCACATCTCTGTGAAGGTACACTCTATGAGGATGATACAATGTGTAATTTATATAAAGAAATAAATACAAGACAATTTGAAGAAAGAGTTCCATTAGGGGTTTGGGGGGAGAGTGGAAGACATCTGGCTATTAAGGAAGGCTCTCCAGAGAAAGGAGCATCTGAACTAGTCTCTGCAAGACAAGAATTCTGAGCATACAAAAAGAGAAAAGACAAATTGGAAGCTGCTGGGTTGCTCAGTGGATAGGCCTGAAGTCAGGAAGACCTGAGTTCAAATTTGGCCTCAGACACTTATTAGTTGAGTGACCTTGGGCAAGTTGATTAACCCTGTTTGCTTTAATCTACAACAGAATGAAATAGCAAACCATTCTAGTATCTGCCCCCACCCTCCAAAAAAGAAATTCATGGACAGTTTTGGCGAGACTTGGTCTACAGCCTCAGAAAGCCTAAGAGGCAAAAATGGCCAAAGACAAATTCAGCCTAAGAAGAATAAAGGGTTTTCTTTGTTTAGGGGTTTTTGTTGTCATTGAAATGTCAACTGTTCTCAGTACTACAACCTATTCATTAAATGTATTTTTCCAGACAGAATAAGATGGGTACAATAATGTATCTCCTCCCCAAGGAAAAAGGCCAAGGCCTAAACAACAGAACCAAGAATAAGATCCTATGTAACATTCTATTTGACAATTTTTATTAAAAAAAAAAAAAGAAAGAAAATTCAACTAATCCAAAGAAAAGATTGTGAGGTTTCATTTGTTTTCCCTCTTAGCAAAAGCATTCAAGTGTGACATATTTTACAGACAATATTACACAAAAATTCTAAGTCATATGACCATAGACAACCATATGGTAAAATACAATTCACAGAAACAAAACTACCATGAGTTCTTTCTCTTCTGTAAAACCTTTGCTTTATTTTTACTATTATACAGTTTATCACTACTTCACAGGTATCTTATAAAGATACTAAAAAAGTTTGCCTCTACACTGAGATAAAAGCTTCAATGTGGTTATTTAAATCAGTGGTGCGAATTATTTTTCAGGTTCCCAGAGCACCTCAACTTCAGTACTAAAAGTAATCTCATATTTTCTAATATAGTGTCTGTCACTAAACTTCATGAACAATTCTCTATTTCAATGTTAACATGTGTAATATAATATTGTTGTAAATCTGTGGGACTCCTGAGTCTTTTGAAATTTTGTATCCAAGGTTCAAAGAGATATCACTTGATCCATGCTAAACTTCTTTTCCTACACTAGAGAAGTTTAAAAAGAAAATCCTATTGTTTCTCTCAAAAAAAAAAAAAAAGAAAGAAAGAAAAGAAAAGCACTGGGCAAAAAATGTCCAGGTCAACAAAAGATAAAGGGGATAAGACAAACCACTAAGTCAGTACTACTCAAGGCTTAAAGCAGTTCTTGACCAGCAGAAGCTGGAGAATGAAAACAAGGCAAATATATATGATCTATAACTACACTGCCAAAGCCAGTCCAGTTAGGGCAGTTCCAAGTCATCCCTGAAAGAGAACATCAATTCTAGGCCTCTTCACATGAGCTGAGGGAATAGCTAACTAAACTATGACCTATTTTGGGTTAAAACTAAGCTTTTTGTTCAAGTTCAAACAACCTACTATCCATGATACACACTTTAGACCAGGCATAACTCAAAATGTTCTTTCTAGTTCATAATCATTTCAATGTGATTTTTTTTTCTATAATTCAACAAGTCTCCATGTATATTGCTATGACTACAGGTTGTCTATGAGTTTCCAGGGTACATTAATAAAGATAGTTTCCATACCTAGGGCTCCCTATACTCATGAAATCATATCTTATTTTTAAAAACTCATTTCACAGATGCTCTTTGTTTTCATAAATAATTTTCAGCTTCTTTCTATATCATAATGCTCAGGTAAGACAGTTTGCTATATTTAAAATATTATTTAGACTACTTGTGAACTTCAAAAACTAAATATTTGGAAAATAAGAACAGACCACATAAAGAATCTCCCAGCTGGTATACTTAGAATAAAGAAAATAAGATTACAAGGAAAAAACAAGAAAAGAACAGCTAATGCTAGATGTTAGCCTATGTGAAAACACTTGAATTTACATCAATTAAAACAATATGTACAGGGGCAGCTGGGTAGCTCAGTGGAGTGAGAGTCAGGCCTAGAGACAGGAGGTCCTAGGTTCAAACCCGGCCTCAGCCACTTCCCAGCTGTGTGACCCTGGGCAGGTCACTTGACCCCCATTGCCCACCCTTACCACTCTTCCACCTATGAGACAATACACCGAAAGTACAAGGGTTTAAAAAAAACAATATGTACAAGTCGAGAACAATTTTACACAATAGTCTAAAAGTCATCATAGTTATTTCATTAGAGAAAGGTACAGAATAAGATAATATGCAGAAAGCATATTTCATCTCATAATGTCAACATCAAGGATATATTCATATTCTTAAGAGAAAAACTGTCTCATTTTCCATTTTTGCTTTGTTTAAAAAATTCAAAGCTAATACAAATAGTACTCAATTTACATTTTAAAAACATACACATAAAACAGCAGTTGGTTGGAATAAGTATTACCTAAGAATTTGTTCTGAGAATAATCTTTAAAAGTCAGTAAAGATCATGAGAATGTGCAAAAAGGGAAATCAAGACAGAGGAAAACTAATGGTAGTGAGGCAAATCTTATAATACCATCCAGGAAACAGAACCCTTAGGTTTCAAGCATAAAAGACAATTTAATCATTTCTTCAATATTTCAACAGGATGATTAAATTGACTGACTTTGTCAAATATATGTTTAAGAAAAAATTTATACCTGTGTGAGGGATGTCATTACACAAAAACTATTCTATTTTTATACAAATGTTAAGATCAAGATCCCACTTACTTTTATTTTTTTAACTGTTCTAAGTGAATCTAAGCTTTTCTCTGTTCTCTTGGTTTCTCCTTAAATTCATTTTTTAAGGAAAACCAACTCACTAAAATTCTCCAACTCTTTATGGTCCAAGCTCCAAATTAAGATGGTGTTATTCTTAAATATGGTGTCCCAAAGGTCTTAGTAGACATTCAAGCAATAGGCTTGGATATGTAAATATATAATATTATAATATGAAATATTAGATTGAGCAAAACACATTAGAATGAAAACTCATTTTTCTGAAAAAGCATAAACTTTTAAATATTGTAGGGTAACATTTAGATAATATTTTAACTACTGTGCTTATTAATAGTTTACTACTAATTATTTTACTGTTTACTCACATTGTTTACTAAAGTAATATTTACTAATATATAACCAATACATTTAATTTAAATTCAAACATAATGTTTAACTATACTTTCGATTATCTGTCTGAAACATTAAATGGGAATCTAATAAAAGGAAAAATAAATTATCAGGATATTTGAATATCATAATATACTGTGATATCATAGTAAACTTGAATTAAAACTGCTTCTCATCAACAAATGATTAAAGCACCTATACTGTACTATAATTTGATGATGATCATTTTAATATTAACAATATATTCAACTTATGAGTTATACCACTCAAAGCATTTTTTCAAAAGTGATCTTATTTTGTTATGAAGATATAAGTACTTTCTGCATTGATATAAATAATTCACTCAAAAATATTCAGTAAAATACCTATCTAATCTGTTCAGAGAATATTGTAGGATAATGGAAGAAATACAAAAAATAAATGATACAACTCTTGAACTAAAAATCCTCAGGGTCAGTTTTCAATTCTTTATTCCCATATTGAGTTGTTTTTCAACATACTAGTGAAATAAAAATGGGAATAAGGCTTGGAAATTAAATCCTAGGACTTCCTTATTTAATTAATATGCAAATAATTTACCAGCAAACAAATGCTATATCAATGATATAATCAGGATTCTCAAAGTAAACAGTTTTTGCTTTTAATGTAATACTGCATGTGAAATAATATATGAAGTAAATGAGTGATTCAAAATATAAAAAAATAATTGCGTGCCTTCGGAGGCCAAACATATATATATATTAAATACATATTAAGGCAATTGGAGAAAACAAACCACACGAAACTTATATGCAAAAAATAAACAGCAAAAACCTTGGAATTGGCCCTCCCTTCTTCAGGTTTGTCAAAGATAAAGAGGAAAATATGTATTCTAAACTTTGGGAAAACAGATTTTAAACAGTTTGAGAGAAATCTCCTTAGTCTCCTTCTCCCTGTCTAAGCATTCCTCAGAGTCCTTAACTAGCTCAGCACCTCAAAATGCAGGTATTCTCCTAATATTCTATCCTGGGCTCTGTTATATTCTCCCTCAATAATTTCAGTAACATATCAGTTTCTCTGAGTAATAGCTATCATTTCTAGGCAGATGACTCAAAGAACAGCATATCCAGTTTCAGTCTCTCCCCCAAACTTCAGTTCTAGGTCTTAAATTGCCTACTTGAAATTTTTAAACTAGGTGTGCTGGAGATATCTTAAATGTAACATATCTAAACCTGAACTCAGTATCTTTCCCGCAAATAGGAGGAATCCATCATTAGTAACAACCAGTATGTCTTCATGAAGAATAGGTCATACCAGACTACTTTTCATTTCCCTTTTTCACAAGATTAATAAACATGATGATAAGGGGGTATGCTATGGATATACAGTATATCTCAATTTTAACAAAGCTTCTGATAAAGTATCTCATGTTATTCCCATGGAGATGAAAAGATAAGGATTCAATTATTCAATTATGTGTACTTAGAACTTGTTGGAATACTGAACTCAATACTGAACTTATTTGTTAGCAAGAGGTTTCCAATGGAGTACACCCAGGAATCTGTGCCAGGCCCAGTGTTTAATATTTTTATCAATGAATAAAAGTCTAGATGACATGTTATTCTAACATGTAGATAACAAAAAGATGAGAGGGATATTCTAATGCAGAAGATAAAGTCAGGATCCAAAGGGTCTAGACAGGCTAGAGAATTGGGATGAATCTAATAAAAATGAAATTCAATAAGGATAAATGTAAAGTATTTTATGTGAATACAAAAAATTCAACCATACAAGTGTAAGATGGACAAGCTTAATTAATTATATGACAGTTAACCTAAAAAGACTTGGGGAGTTTGGTGGATTTTAAGTTCAATTCATATTAAACTTAATCAATGTTATATGACAACTGCATTAAAAGAGGCATAGCTTCCAGGAATAGGGAGGTAATGGTCCTACTGTATGTAACCTAGAAAAAAGAATCCTTAGGGGTGATGTGATTGCTGTCTTCAAGTAACTAATGGGATATCATGTAAAAGAGAGATTAAACTTGTTTTGATTAGTCCAAAAAAATAGAAGGAAGAACAATGGGTGGAAGTTGCAAATGAAAAAACTTCCTAAAAATGAGAACTGACAAAAGGTGGAATGGACTGCCTCCAGAGATAAGTTTGTTACCCTTCCTTTGAGGTCTAGGAGCAGAAGCTGGGCAAATACTTCTCTGGTATATTATAGTCAAAATTCTTTTTGGGTTAGAAGGCCTCTTAGGTCCCTTTCAATTAAAAAATTCTAGGATCCTACAGTCTTATGTCTTTTTTTTTGATAGACTAGACTTGCATATCAGAGAAATATCATAGATATGTATAATATCTACAATCAAAGTATAATAAATGATAGACTGATATCAATTTGAAAGGATATTTCTAATGGAGTAACATGGGGTTCTATCCTTAGTCTTGTTCTGTTCAGCATTTTATCAGTGACTTTGGTTGATTTTTTATCTTTTATAAAGGACAGTAAGCTAAGATAGGTAGTTAATACATTAAATGATAGAATCAGAAAGCAAAATGATTTATGGATGGGAAAATTATGAAAATCTAATTATATGAAACTTAATAGTGGCAAATGTAAAGTACTATGCTTAAGGTAAAAAAAACACCTAAGTATAGCATGGGGATGATATGGCTAGATGGCAATTCAAACAAAACGACATTAACCTGTGGATTTTAATGAACTATGAGCTCAATATTAACTTAACAATAAGACATAGAAACCGAAAAAGTTAATGTAATTTAAAGCTTTATTAAAACAAGGATCCAAAAGCAGTGAGAAGGAAACTCCAAGTACTCTGTCCTTATCAGATAATATTTCAAGTATTAGCATAGCCCATAATATATTACTTTATTTTTCCCTTACCAGGTTATCATATATTAATAACAACAATAGAAGCTCATATTTACATAGCATTTTAAGGTTTGAAAAGGCCTTTACATACCTTATCTCATTTGTTCATCACAACATGCTTTGGGATAAGTACTATTATTATCCCCATTTTACAGATAAAAAAATTAATCTCAGTGAAGTTAAACGAGCTACACAGGGTCACACAAGTACTAAGTGTCTGAAGTAGAAATTGAACCCAGATCTTCCTGACTTCCAATCCAGAGTTCTACTTAATTAACCATGATACCTGCATGTATTACTGCCCCAGTGGAAATACAGGTTTCATAATGACAGGAATCATTTTTTATTCTGTCTTAATATCTCCAAGAGGGGACACAGTGACTCAGATATAAAATATGTTTAATAAATGCTTGCTGAATTAAATCATGACAGTTTTTTTCTAATGTTATACTTCCCTAGAAGCAATTAGTTAGTATGAAACTCAATTCTAGATATGGTCCCTGATTTTCACTATAAATAGTAGGAATATAACAAGTATCCTCTACATTACTTCCTTCCATTCAAAGACAGTAAATCATACATTCAGCAATGGCATGACATTCTAATAGAACTCTAGCATGAAAAAAGTAGCAAACGAAAATAGGTTGAATACCAATTTCCTCTAACCTTTAGAACAATTATCAAATCTTTTTTCCCTTTGAAAATTCTGAAACTTACTGTGTATATATGTACATATATACACACATATATATAAATTTGTACTAGATACATGCACTTGCAAAACTGTTATTTATTATTATGCCAAATATACAATAATTTGGCATAGATGAACCCAAAATACTTAAAAATATAGGGAGGGATGATAAACAAAAATATATATTGGATTTTTAAAATACCCACTTTCTACTCTAATCTAACCATCAACTTTTCAATTCTATCAGATTAACATATTTATTAAAATTTAAACAAAATCTAGTTAATACATAATTGTTACTTTTAAACCTTTTAACCATAAGCCAAGAAGAAAAAATTGAACTCAATTAAATTATGCAAACAGAGAAAATTAAAAATAATTACATATATCACATGTATAATTTTACATGGTGTCACTGTGCTGAAAAAAAAAGTCTTCCACTGAAAATTTAACTATGTTCAATTATGGCAAAATAGCATATTTGTTATTAATCCAGTTTTATTCCAGTTCTATCTCCAATGTGGAATTATATTTATAAGTTTGCTCCCTCTTTACAAACTAATATTTTAAATAACATTCTGTTAACTGGACTTAAAACTTACTCTGAAAGACATCAGAATTTTTTTTATTCAACACATGTAAAATATATAATCATTCTTAAAGGATATATAGTTTCATTGGTAAGGGTACTCCCTCTACTGACACAGATCTCAACTTCTATATGCTTTAGAAAACAGTCTCTAAGAGTTGTTGTGACCAAAAAATTCATCACCCTCTCTCCAATTTACTGATAAGTGTCTCTGTCTCTGTCTGTCTTTCTCTAATGTCTTTGTCACATTTCCTAAGTTTAAATTTTTTCAAAACAACTATAAAAATGATAAAAATGCTCAATTCTTATCTTTTCTAATTTTTTTCAGTGTACCAAGCATTGATTAAATACCATTAATGGAAAGTATGCGTGCAAGAAACATAATGTATAGCATGTAAAAAAAAATACATATAAATGTTAAATTGTTGTAGGAAAAGGCTGATGCTGGCCATTTGTCAGAAAGTTAGGATGACTCATTTTGAAGGATTTTAGTAAAGAAATTTTTAAAATGATTATTTTATTTGAATTTCCTTTTCAAGAAACTAGATATGGATATATAGAGGGCTACATATACCAAAAAAACAGCATTTTGTCTGGGAATTAGACAAAAATACACAATTCAAGTAATAATTGTAATGACATTATTTAGTAATATTTGAAGTTTTACATTTCATAAAGTACTATATAATCTCTTTGTAAAGAGGACATACAGACATTTCTTTCTTTTAAAGAAAAAAACTAAGAATCAAGGAAACTAAAAGTTTTAGCCAAGGTCTCTCAACATATACTTTTTGATAGGAATTCAATCCTATCTTTCTGGATCCAAGTTCAGAGTTCTTTCACCTGTACTACAAAGTAGCCTACATAGTAACATTATTCAATTACATTAATTCAATTTCAATTAGAAAAAAAATACAGGTAGAATCTGAATGATAACCCAATAATAATTTCAAAAAGCAGAAAATGGCACCTCCTTTTTGTTTAATATATGTTACCAACTTTCTGCTGAAATTATACATGAAGTTATACTTTTCCTGCTGAAGTCTTAGATAAAAAGTTACAATCTAACAGCAGGACATTTTAAAACTTACCGTCATTCTGGCTTTTGCTCTTCATTTCTTCCTTCCATGATGGAATGTCTTTCAAAGGAACATAATCCCTCACGTATTCTTTTCGTCTCTCTTCCAAGGTCATCTTCAGTAAACGTTCTTTTAAAAAAATGCAAATCATTTTTATTTTTTAAACTTTAAAACTTAATATTATTTTTCATTTAACTTTAAAATGTTAGTGGCCTTATAAAAAAATGGAAGTGCTCTTGAAAAATTTGACAAAAGTTCAGAATTTTAGATATTAAATACTTGATAAGTCATAGTATTTTTGGAGTGGAAACTTTCGAAATTATTAGATTAATGCCATTTTGCAGAAAAACTGAAGACCAAAGAGATGAAATGATTTGCCTGTTTTCAATTGCACTACTGATATAGACTGTCACCATATTCCCAGTCAAGAGTTCTATGCACTATATTATTCTGCCTCTCAATTATTTTGGACTCATTAAGGATAATAGCAAAATAAATTTTGTTTTAAAAATAACTAATATTCATAACATCTTTGTTTTGTTGAGGAAGATTATGCTGTTATTTAAAAATAAAATATAGAAAATATTTACTATAATTAAATACTACTGAGATTTGAGAAGTTGATCTAAGTCTCTGATTTCATGGGTTTGGGTAACTCCAGTTGAGGAAATTCCCTTTACCAATGCAGATCATCAATTCCTCTGCAATGTAAGAGTCTTAGTGAGTTATCTGGGACACTGTCCATGGTCATAGAGTTAGAATGTGAGACAAAATTCGTACTGACCTATCTACTATATAGCACACTGCTTCTCAATGTTTTAGGTTCAGGGATGTTATAACTGCTTTTGTAAAAGTTAGTAATAACAGGAGCAGCTGGGTAGCTCAGTAGATTGAAAGCCAAGCCTAGAGATGGGAGGTCCTAGGTTCAAATCTGGCCTCAGACACTTCCCAGCTGTGTGACCGTGGGCAAGTCACTTGACCCCCATTGCCTACCCTTACCACTCTTCTGCCTTGGAGTCAATACACAGTATTGACTCCAAGACAGAAGGCAAGGGTTTTGAAAAAAAAAAAAGTTACTAATAACTTATAGGAATGTCATGTGACACTTTTCATTCTGTAGTCACTTAAAATTTTAAGTGACAAAACAAAAACAACAATAAGGGAAACAAAAATCAAACAACAAAATATCGAAAGCAGAACCTACTCTATAGAAGATAAATCACAGTGAAAACTTGAAATTATATAATATACCAAGATCAAATATAAGCCACCTCCAGCATAATAGGTCTTTTAAGGTTGGGGTTCAAAAATGCAGAGCCTTGAGAACTTTGGCTGGCTATTTCTTTAAACCAGGAAATAAGTGGTAAAAAAACACATATTGATTACACAAGAATACAAGGAGTTTCTTCAGTATTGTGAAATTTATTCTTAAAAATCAAAGCCATTCACTTTTCAACAAATACTATTCATATTAAACACCAAAAAATATATCATGTAATCTAAAATAATAATGCAAGCAAACAAACCTCTATTTATTTATTACACTGAGTTCAAGTAAGTTACACTAGGCTTTTAAAGTTCAGTGAGGAAGGTCAACTTTACTTCACAATTCAACAACTTTAAACAAAAAAAGTCACAGTTTCTAATGACTACTAAAAATGCATAAAAGTAATCTCATAATAACACTGAGATAACTCATAAACAAAATCATACTTAAATTTTAATTAGACTGCAGGTTACAAAAAGTCTCTTTTGAAATAAAAATTACAAATATAATAGCTTATTAGCTTTGGCCCACAGACATTTTATTATTATATTCTATCATAAATGTACATTTGTTTCTACATGATCTTATAATCTGATACCTTTTCTCTTTACTCTAATGGAAGCAAATAATAAAAGTTATGGGGAAAGTAACTTTAAAACATTGTCATTTATAGCTTTGTGGCTATTAAAAGACAACAATGTATGCTATAGAATCATTTAAAGTAGGAAAGTATTCCTTTGTTATGGGGGATGTATTAAGTAATCATTACTTTTTAATCAAAATATATAAAAAGAGGTTGTTTTTTCCTATTTCCCCCTAATACTGCCATCATTGTTGTTAATTATAATATCTCAGGATCATGAATAAAGATATATGCATAGGGTTTTAACAATAAGTAAAACAAGGGTTAAATCATGTTTTTTCAAAAAGGCTATATTCTGTAGTTAAAATCATTATAACCACAAAAAGAAAATTTGCTACCAACTACAGTTACCTTAGTTGTCTAATATTTACTAAATTTCTTTCCAGTTAGGACTTGGCTTTGAATCTTAATATCATCATCACTGATAAAATTTACTGGAATGCTAGCTTAATACTCTCTAGTTGCCTATTTTTAAAATTCTATAATAAAATGGGACATAAGTTAAATCTCTTCAGAGATAATTTTTCTAAGGTTGTGGTTCTATGTAGTAAACTGGTTACAATAAAATACATCAATCTTCCATATACCAAATTTTGACAGGGTTTGTTTTGACCTATGATTGTCATAATGGCCTTTACCAAAATTCTAAAGGGGAGGGAGGGTGAATGCCTCCCAGTGGTGCTTTCTGAGAAAGGTTCTATGGAGTTCCTTTTCTTCACTTTAAACCTCTTCCTATCTCCTTTGTTCGCCCTTTTTGCAAGGCCTGGGACTTGAAATTAAAGTTTCCAATTTTTAGGTAACAGTTTACAAGGTATTCAACTTTCCATTTATTCTTTGCTTGATATTCCCAAACAGAATACTGCATACATTTTAGATTACTTTACAGGGTGATGTGCAGAGAGCAACAGCAACCTATGTTTTTATATTTTTGTTAAAAGCAAAGGGGTGAAGAGAAAGAGAAGTGAAAAGTATGTCAGAGTGAAGTTTGCATAAAGATATAATTTCTTACAGCATTATTTTCCCTTTAAAAAGATATAAAATGATAAACATAATTTATTTTTTAACTCAAAATCGATGACACTGACATTATCAGGCTGCCTTGAACAAGTCTTGATATATACTAAAATTCGGGAATCAATCCAAGATTGGCATTAGTAATAAGCTTATTCCAAGAAACTTCAGTTTATCAGTTAGGGATCAGACATAAAGAAAAACATAAGGACAAGAAAAAAAATGCAGATTGCTTTGAAACTACTTATCCTACACTAACCCTACAGTTTGTGGTCAACTTTGTATCATCTATACTTATCGATCTGGGAGTGTCCACCTAGTAAAGACATAAGTCACACTTCAATCAAACGGAATAGGGAGGGAGGACAAAACTACAAAGTGGGATCAGTTTATGCCAACGAAAAGCAAGGACGGGACAGGTGGGGGTGGGGCAAAGAGGTTTAGTAGGAGCTAGAGAAAATAGAAGCCACCACTGCCAGGTGACAGTCAGGTCAGCACGTGCAAGAGGATGCGTGAAGGTCCCAGCTGATGCTGGAAAATGAGGGAGGGGAGAGGAAGAAGAAGGCAATATTCTTCCAGGTTCAAAAGACAGAGACAAACACCTGAGCCCAAAGTGCAAGGACTGGCGAGAGGACTAAAACCCGGGCAGTGAGAGTGAGTGTGTATGTGTGTGTCCATGCACGTGTGTGTACACACTCCAGTGTGCAAGTACGGGGATGGGGGCGGAGGCGGGGGGCACCCCGAGCAACAGAAAGCACGCGCAGAGGAGGGAGCGATCTGAAGAGAGGAGGGACGGCAGCCCAAGCGGAGGTCGGCGCACAGCAATCCCACCCCCACTCCCTCGTCACCCCCAACCATAAGCTACCCCGAGAAAATAAAGGGGCCGGTTACCTTTCTCCTCTTTCCACACCTTTTTCTTCCTGTTGCTGGGGTACATGTTGCCGTGGGGGTGGCTGGCTTTGAACTGCAAGTTCCCCAGGCTCACAGGAAAAAAGGGGGGGTGTGTGCGCGCACGGGGTGGGAGGGGGAACTCGGGGAAATCCAAAAAGTGAAAGAGTCTCTGCCCCCCGCCCGCAGCCGCCGCCGCCGTCCCCCCTTCCTCCGGTTCTCCCTTTCCCCGTCTCCTCACTGCTCGCTCTCGCCTCGGGCTCCGGCTCCGAATCCCCCTTGCAGGACACCCCGTGAGCTGCAGCCGCAACAACAGCACCAGCACCAGCAGCAGAGACAGCGGCAGCACCAGTGGCGGCGGCAGTAGCCCCTCAAAGCCTGTCAACTAGGTCACGCCTCGCTCTAACCTAACACCCTCGCAAAGGCCCCGCCTCCCAGCAGCTGGGCGACGGTGCCTGCCATTGGCTCAACAGCCTGCCAGTCTTTCCGCTCTCCCCACCGCGGGCAGGGGCTTCAGTCCAAAGGCGCAGGCGCAGGCGCAGGCTCCTCATCCCGACGTTGTGGACGTTGGGGAGCAGGAAGGAGGAGAAAAGAATTGGGAGGCGGAGGGAGGAGGGGAGGAGGGAATGAAGGAAAAGAAGGGGGTGGAAAGAGACGGGGCGGAGCCAGAGGGAGGGACAAGTGCTGCGGGGTGGGGAGGGCTGCGGTGCCTCTTTTGCCAAGCAAAACTGTTTGAGAGTTGACCTTAGAGAGCTGCTTACAAAGGATCTGTGGACTGGATGGATGACTGGAGACATCGATAGATTATCAAAAATAAGCAATTCAGCAAGTATTTATTCAGCGCCCACAATGCGAAAAGTGCTGTGCTACGCGCAAAGGATGCGAAAATGAAGAATGGTCCAGTCCCTGCCCTCAAAGAGCTTCTCTTCCACTGGATGAGAGTTTAGTCAGGGAAGCAAAGAAATGAAGAGGCAGAATTAACGGAACATGTGCATCCTTGTACTAATAGCAAGGGGGTAGATACAGTATATAATAGTCCTTAAAGTCAGGAAGGCCTGAGTTCAAATATCTACCTTTGCTACTAACGGTGAATTGCTAACTACTCTTTTGCCAGGATTTGTTTTCTCATTTACAAAATGGGCATAATACATAGAATACTATACTTACAGGGTCATAAGGCTCAAATGAAAACGTATATAATACATTTTACAAAAAAATGCAAGTGCTATTTAAATGAGACATAGTGTGTAATAAGTAGAAAACTGTTCTAAAGGCTAGGAAGACCTGCGTTGAAATCCTACCACAAATCCATATTGACTTTGTGATGGTGGGCAAGCCACAATAACTTCTCAGTGCTTGTCTAGGCTACTCTCCGAAGTCTCTTAATGAGGTCTTTTGCATTGGAAAAGGAAATATTATCTTTCCTAGTATCCTATTCAAAGGCAATCACAGGGCTAGTCTTTCTCTAAATGTCAAACATTATCGTGACATTTAGGGCTAGCTGTCAAGTCAATTATTAAGGAACTATAGCTGACTTACACTTAAAGGTGGAGTGAGGTTTAAAAAACTGCCTATCCGTTCAACAGAGGAAGCTGGAGTAAACCCACTCAGCCATTTAGCTGTTCAGATGACAGCATCATAGATTTAGAGCTGGAAGGAACCTGAGAGGTCATCCAGTCCAGCCACTTCATTTAATGTATTATGTTGGGTATTTTATACCTCAAAGGAGAACAGAGATTTGGGGATTTCCTTAAGATACATATAGATTAGAAATCTTGAGGCATTGGTTCATGGGGTAAATAAAATAAAGCATCTATATAGGTGTCAAGACAAATAGGAACACAAGGAAAGACCCAAAAGATACTTTTATAGAGGTACATATTTAAATTCCATAAAATTCTGCTCAAAGAGGTCTATAGGTATTTATATAAAATAAATTGTCTCTGTCAGAGAATAGGCTCAAAGTCCACAAAGAACCAAAAAAAAACTTTCCAAACTTTTTCTCCACTAAGCACTAAATGTCTTTTACTTTCCTTAACAAGGGGAGCATGCAGGAAAGACTGAAATGAAGGGAAAATTTATTAACAAAATTAACAAAAAAAATTTGCAATAAAAATTTCATTTAGATGATCTGGAAGATATTGTTACTAAAATGGCATTATTTACTTATGCCCCACCTCCATTAATCAGTCACCTGAGCAAACTGTTAGATGTTTAGGAAATTTCCTGTAACATTGTTACAATGTGTAAACAAGCCCTTAAAAAAAAAAGGAGGGGGGATTTTAGGATTTTTAGCTACTGAATGAAAGGCAAATAATGCCACTCAAGAAATATCTTATGATTGGTCTGAGATCAAATCACATGTCTTGGGCTACAGTTTAAAAAAAGAAAAAAAAGGAAAAAAAAAAAAAAAGACAGTTGGGCCAACAGTCATTTCAGTTTAGCAGTGATCCAGCCAAACAAGAAAGGATTCCTTGATAAGGCAGACTTTTACACCTCTCTAAGAGAGCAGCAAGAGGGAAACTGAGCTTAGAGGGAGTTTTAGTAATGTCCCTTGATTTGACCACATTTTCAAAGATACTGAGCCAGGAAGAACCAAAGCATGAAGCCCATGGAAAGAAGAAAATACAAGGAAAAAAAAACATAAAGAAAAACACAGACCAAAATGGACACAGAAAATAAGCCCTGACAGGAAAGAGGCATTTTCAAAGATTATGACCCTTTAGACCAGAAGGAAGTGCAGCCAATAGATGGGCCTTGCCTAAGGGCAATGACCATAAGATCCTAGTGAAGAACCTACATCCAAGGGGAACTTCATGAAGACTGTATGAAGAGAAGGCAACTAGGTGGCTCAGGAGTTTGAGAGCCAGGCCTGGAGAAGGATGGTCTTGCATCCAAATGTGGCCTCAAACACTTCCCTAGCTGTGTGCTGGGCAAGTTACTTTACCCCCACTGCCTTGTTCTTGCCATTCTTTTGCTTGGAATCAATACACAATATTGATTATAAGACCAAAGGTAAAAAAAATTTTTTAAGGCTCTATGAAGAGAGGAAAGGACTTCCAGTAACCAGGAATTGTGAGTTCCAAAGATGAAATTAACCTTCAACCTACTGACCTACAACCTTTGGGAAAAAGTCAGAAAATCTGGAGGTTACAGCATTGTAGCTGTGTCCAATGAAATACAAATAGTCAAATGGAGTATCTACCTCATGAGCTAAGAAACACACTGAGCACAAATTTGCCACACCAAGGAAACAGCCTCAAGGAGGTGACCACTTAGGGCAGAAAAGAATGCCAGCTGTAAACTAAAGAAGAAACTTCCAGTAACCAGGAGTTGTGAGTTTACTCACAACGTGAGTAAAATACACACAAAATGTATATTTTCTACTTGTGTACCTCAGTATCATCATTCTTTAAGATTTGTCACCCAAAGCTTTTGTTAAGGGAGAATGAACCCTTAGTTTAGGAGTGGATGTTTTGTGCTACCTGCTCTAGTTAGACCACCTTATTAAAAAGAATTTGTAAAGGGTAATTAAATCTAGTTGACTAATTGTCAGTTGAAAGCACACTAGTTGGGGCTCATAAGCAATAAGAAATCCTAGTCTCTCAGAGGAGAGGAATAGCAGCCTTCCTCTGGAAACCAACAGATAAGGGCATTGTGCCAAAGGAAATGCTATACTTTATGGACACCAAAAAAGAGAATAATTTTAGCGTTCTCTGTTTGAAGGGATCTAGCAGAAAGATTCTTCATCCAGTATTAGTATTCTTAGATAAACTAATTCTCAGGGATATAGTTGAGAAAAATTAGGCTTTTTTCTTTTGCTTTTGGCAGTTATTGGACAGACTGTTTTCCAGTGCCATTCTTTACAAGTCAAACAAGTTCCTTTGAGATTACTCTTGCTTATTTGAATATGTTTATACAGATATTTGTTGTGTTTCTGTACTCATTTATTCAAGATTATCCAACTACTTCACTGTCTAAAGCATACTTTGATAGCTCATAAATGTTCCTAAAGCTGGATTGCTTGCCTTATTGTGACATGAGTCCAGGCTATTTGTCTGATCTTTATGGACTTGCTGGGTCTATGGAATGATGCTTACCTACTGGCTCAGGAGCCTTAAATGATCAACCATATGCTCTTAATGCCTTTTAAGAGCTCTATACCTCTTGGGTTTTTTTGAGTTTGTTTTCCTTTAAGTTAACCAACTTATCTATCTTTGTGAATGGTGAGTTGAGAACTCTATTTACATTACCCTCCTACATTGGAGGCAACCTTTAGGGAAATTTTAGTTGCCCTTTAGTAAAGAAATGCAGAGGACATTTTTGTATTTGACCTTTTACATATACATCTTACATATAAAAGATCTCACTGGAAATTGTTTGGTGCTCCTGGTATGGAAAGGGACACTTAGAAGTGTTTTGTCTAGACTTCCAATTAAATTACCCTATATATTAAAAAGAGTCATGGAGGATCTTTTTACCCTATCCAATTTAGTTTCTCACTTGAGATTGAAGGATTATAATTTCTAGTTGTATCCAGATCCTTGTAATTTTGGTAAATGGCCTTGCCTATTCTAGGAGTTCTGAAGGGATTAGGCTTTCCCTTTGAAGAGGAAAATTTGATTTCCTTTTCTTTCTTTCTGTTATTTGGATCAAGGAAGGTCTTTTTGCAAAAATGAACAGAGGAAGCAACTATTAGAATTTTGTAGAATGGCTTCTGTTTTTTAATTTGTTGACCATGTGTTTGAAAGCATGGATAAATATTATTTTCCCATTTGTTTATGAACTGTGCCACATAGACTTTTCTGAAACTCTTCAGTACAAAGCACTGGAAAAGGACAATCTATGAACCTTCCTAAGTCACTAAAGTGCTATCCAGGATTTGGGACTATGGACTTTGCCAAAACATCCCAGTTAATTTGCAAAGGAATTACATAATCCATTTGAAAATAAGACTTTGGGAACTGGATAAAAGACAAGATAATACCACATGGAAAACTTCCTATAATTGACTGAGATCAAGTTATACTTCTTGGGCAATATATAAAAAGAAGAGAGTTGGTTTCAATTCATCACTGGACTGATCAAATGGTGGACTCCAGATCCTAAAAAATCCTTACTAAAATGGTCTAGGAAAAAACAATCGTTACCCAACATCTTCCCTTCTCTTTCCTCTCCCCAAGCCTATGGCACATTCTGGCACAAGTTTATACAAAATCTTGGGGAAGTATAGACTCAAACTTGGAGTCAAATGGTAGTGAGACCCATTAAATTTCCCTTTGGTGTAGGCTAATTGAGGTTATTGGTTGATAACTGATGGAAGGCCCATGGACACAGGATTTGTGATAATACTAGAAACTCAGGCCCTCAAAGTCGTCACTTGGACCTTAAGAGTAATATAGTCAACTGATACTCTTCTGGGGATTCCAATGAAGGACCCTTTGTACCACAAAGAAATGTGGCCTATGAAATTTTTAAAGATCCTGACTTTTGGAGCCTAGGAAAGAGATATACCAGAGAGTTGTTTAATGGGCCTCACTACCATTTTGCTCCAAATTTGAGTCCATACTTCCCCTGGACTCTAAATATACTTGTCAAAGAATGCCACAGGTTTGACTTAAGGGAGGAGAAAATGAGAAACTGAAGGGAAAATGTATACCAATTATTTTTACTAGATCATTTTAGTAAATACTCTTGCTAAAAGGCTAATTGAGGCTATTGGTTGATAACTGATGGAAGGCCCATGGACACAGGATTTGTGATAATACTAGAAACTCAGGCCCTCAAAGCTGTCACTTGGACCTTAAGAGTAATATAGTCGGGGGCAGCTGGGTAGCTCAGTGGAGTGAGCACCAGGCCTAGAGACAGGAGGTCCTAGGTTCAAACCCGGCCTCAGCCACTTCCCAGCTGTGTGACCCTGGGCAAGTCACTTGACCCCCATTGCCCACCCTTACCACTCTTCCACCTATGAGACAATACACCGAAGTACAAGGGTTAAAAAAAAAAAAAAGAGTAATATAGTCAACTGATACTCTTCTAGGGATTCCAATGAATGAGTATGAGTCTGTAGAGAGATTTAATAGGGGGTACTACAACTACATGTAGAACCTGAGGGAACTATTCCAACTCACAAAGGCTTGTCCCAGGTTCAAAGTACTTTATTAGAAATCATCGGGGGCTGCTGGGTGACTCAGTGGATTGAGAGCCTGGCCTAGAGACAGGAGGTCCTAGGTTCAAATCTGACCTCAGACACTTCTCAGCTGTGTGACCCTGGGCAAGTCACTTGACCCCCATTGCCTAGCCTTACCACTCTTCTGCCTTGGAACCAGTGCATAGTATTGATTCCAAAATGGAAGGTAAGGATTTAAAAAAAAGAAAAAAGAAATCATCTACTCAAAACCAGAGCCAACGAGCCCTATTATGGGGTTTATTTTCACAAGTATGACAATCCTCTACAGCCCAGTTTAAACCCTCCTACCCCCAAATGCCATGAAGTAGTAATGATTTGTATAGGTTGGAAGGCAAGAATGAGTATTGTGGAATTACACAAAGAGAGAGTAAGAGTCTCAGTCTCAAGGTCAGGGAGATGCCAGTGTGAAGTCATTGCCATCAAATAGATACTGAATTGAGAAAAGCATTAGCTGAGAGAGAATAAAAGTCTTACCCTTACTACCAAATCCTGAGTCCAGGCCCCTTGCCCTAAAAGGTTCTGGATCTAGAATTTCTGTTTTCCTCTAATGGATGTCAAACATTAGCTGCAAACTTTTAATATTCCTTTCCCTGTTCAGGTTTGCAGTCATCGGGAACTAAAGAAAAGCAGTCTTCCCTAGTATACCTTGACTTAAAGAATGGTCTGTATATTACTGTCTGAGCAAAGCCAGGAGGGCAACAGCCACACAGATATTTTATTGCACGTTATTTAATTTCCTTTATATAGATTCTATGGCAAAAGTAAAATACTTTATATAGTTATTTAAGTATGTTCTATTTGTTCATCTGGGGTGCAACTCCAATATAACAAGGTCATATAATCAACATTCAATAAAATGAAGCAAAATCAAGTGAGAAACAAGGTTTTTCAGATATAGGGGTTCCAGAATTAATTCTGTTGGGAAAATCACAATAATTCACACTGCCTGGATGACAAAATGGCATGGCTACCCAAAGGGAAGTAGAGCTGAGAGAACACTAGTCATCTTCTCTAAGGGAACTACTAAAAGCTCAGGATTTCCTCAGAACTTCTGCCCATTTAAGATAATTCACATAATCTTCAGATTAAGCATGAGACTCATCCAACATTATTTCTGAACTGAATCAGAATGGTAGCTAGCAGTATCACCTGATGATTAATTAGCAAAAGACACAAGTCAGAGCAAAGGCATTTAATGAAATAGTGTAGCAAGAAAATATTTTATTCATAAACTTGGAGTACACACTTTTATAAATACGCACAAATTGATAATACACAAATAAAGGGATATGGATGTAACCCAGGATACATATGTGGAAGGACAAATACAAACATAGAGACTACATGTAGACAGGACATTTCACATGCTATATGTTAATAAGTCTGCCAATTCACCAAAAAAGGAGTTCAAGAGTCATTTTGTTCTTTTCTTCAGAATCTCCACTTAGAAGTTTGCCACGCCATCTTTGCTTCCATTCTGACTGAGGACTGGCAATTGTCTATCATATATATATTCAGCATTTCAGGTATCCACAGCCTCTGACCTCTGGACATCTACAGGAAATATAAGGAGTCTTAGGCAAAATATTACCTATTTCTCTGATAATATAAGTTCCATGGTGGTCTGGAATAACTGGCAGTGTTCTCTGGCTCCACAAAATGATTTAATGACAGCCTGTACTGGTGAAGAAACCAAGGGCACAAGAAGCTGAATGACTTCCTTTGGTCATCACAGCTAAAACATATCAAAGTTTAGCTTCTTGGGTCCAAATCTAGCATTCATTCTACTAAACTTTACTGCTCAACAATGTTATTTGGTGTGTGAACATAGCATTCAACCCATGAGCTTTAGTTTCCTCATCTATACAGACATACTTTAGAGATATTTCAGATCCAGTTCCTTACAACATGATAAAGTAAATACCAAAATAAAGTGAGTCACATGAATGTTTTGGTTTTCCAGTACATATAAAAATTATGGTTACACTAGTACTCTATTAAGTGTGCAATAGTATTATGTCTAAAAAAAGTGCATGCCTTAATTTTAAAATACTTTATTTTCCTTATTGCTAAAAATGCTATCATCTGAACCTTCAAGGAGTCATAATATTTTTGTTGAAGAAAGATTCTTGCCTCAATGCTGATAGATACTGACTGATAAGGGTGGTAGTTACTGAAAGTTGGGATCACTATAGCAGTTTAAAAAAATAAAGACAAGGGATTTTCCCACATAAATTGACTTCCTCTCTCACTTGAGCACTTAGAAACTACTGCAGCATTATTAAGAGGCCTAATTTCCAAATTGTTGTGTCTCAAGGAATAGGAAAACCCAAGGAGAGGGGGAGAGACAGGTAACTCAGTGAAACAGTCAGAATGCAAACATTTATCAATGAAGTTCACTGTCTTATATTGTGAGGAAATTTTAAATTTAATGTAAGGAAAAGCTTATTAATAATTTGAGTAATTCAATTATATTAAGAATTAGCCACCTTATGAGGAAGTGGTTCAATTTTCTCACTGAAGATCTTTAAGCAAAATCTAGATTATCACTTTTTGGATATATTATTTTAAAATATATTTTAAATTTGAACACAAAAAAGAAAGAATACTTTATACTTCTTGTTTTAAAAAAAAATATATATATATACAATAAATTCCATGCTTACTTTCAAATTGCCCTGATTATCTATTTTTTCTGAACTTTCTTCTGTAGTCTTGTTCATTTTAAAAAGTGTCTCAATGGCCTTCTTTTGGGGTGGGGAGGGAAAAGGAGGCCTCATTCCTACTAACTGGGTATATTTTGAGAAGGACTTATTTTTAAGGAATTGGTTGGATCAAGTGGCCTTTGAGGCCAATTCTGACAATCTGCGATTCCATTCTTTGAGAAGAGGAAATCTGTTTTTGTTTTATGATAATTTACATCACCTAACAAAATGTCAAGTCAATAAATATTATCTTGGGGGCAGCTGGGTAGCTCAGTGGATTGAGAGCCAGGCCTAGAGACAGGAAGTCCTAGGTTCAAATCCAGCCTTAGACACTTCCCAGCTGTATGACCCTGGGCAAGTCACTTGACCCCCATTGCCCACCCTTACCACTCTTCCACCTAAATACACAGAAGTTAAGGGTTTAAAAAAAACAGAAAAAAATATTATCTTGTTTATGATGCCAACAATGCTAAAAACTGATGCTGAATAGGGAAAAGACATTTAGGAGAGCAGAAGAATGAATTCAATTTGGGCAGATTATAAAGGGGTGTGACACTTGGAGAAAGAAGATCAAATGTCTTTTGGGATCATAAGTCTGAAAGGACGAGAAAAGAATCCTATAAAATTTAAAGAGAATTTATAAGTTTAAATATGGTATACATTTGGTTTTTTATTCCTCATATAAACACTGTAAAGTCTCATAAGCTCCTTAAGGGGAGGGTCAGTCATTTTTCAATAAATATCATTGTATCTTGAGCATAAAAGTGTGTTGTATATACTGTATACATATAGGAGCAGCTGGGTAGCTCAGTGGAGTCAGGCCTAGAGACAGGAGGCCCTAGGTTCAAATCTGGTCTCAGACACTTCCCAGCTGTGTGACCCTGGGCAAGTCACTTGACCCCCATTGCCCATCCTTACCACTCTCTTCCACCTAGGAGCCAATACACAGAAGTTAAGGGTTTTAAAAAAATACTATATACATATATAGATCTCTTGGAAGCTTCAAATGAGCAAACCCCCTTTACCTACAGATAAAGATAAAACAGATCCACAAGTTTTCTGTAATTTCTGGTCTGAAAGTTATCTTAGGTGCTAAAAGACTAAGTTATTTGCCAAGGGTCACACAGCCAGTAAAGTGTCAAGAGGTTGGAAAAAGGAAGCCAAATTACAAGTCTTACCCCATTTTTCATCTAATATTCCTGTGGTCTCTTATGATCTTCATATAAGTGTTTAATGTATATTATTGAATTTAATTTTTGCAGGTCCAAAATGTTTCAACTAACTACATTCCTTAAATATTAAGAAAAAGGTTCCACACTTGGAAGTTTGCTTACCAAATTTATTGATAAAGAAGAATCTAATCTATGATCAAACAAGAGATTGAGAGAATTGCAGGATATAAAATAGATCATTTTATTCCATTAAATTAAAATGTTTTTACCCAAAACCATTGCAGCCAAGATTAAAAGGAAAGCAGAAAATTGGGGGCGAGGGGTGGGAAGAGGATTTTATAGCAAGTTTCTCCAATAAAGTCCTCATCTCTCAAATAGAGAGAAGAGTCCAATTTATAAATACATTTCCCAATTAACAAATGGTCAAAGGATATAAACAGGCAATTTTCAGAAAAATCAAAGCTATCTATAATAAATGCTCTCAATAACTACTGATTGGAGAAATGCAAATTAAAACAATCTGAGGTACCACTTCATACCTATCAGATTAGTTAATATGACAGAAAAAGAAAATGACAAATATTAGAGGGGATATGGAAAAATAGGGACACATACATTGTTGCTGGAGTTGTGGATTGATTCAACCATTCTGGAGAGCAATTTGGAGCTATGCTTAAAGCGCTACAAAACCAAGGGGGATAAATATATTTATGTACAAAAATATAGCAACTCTTTTTGTGGTGGCAAAGAGGTGGAAATTGAGGGAACATCTATTAATTGGGGAATGGCTAAACAAGTTCTGGATGTGATTGTAACCGAATATTATTGTGCTATAAGAAATGATAAGTAGGATGTTTTCAAAAAGCCTTGGAAAGATAATTAACTGATGTAAAGTGAAGTGAGTAGAATCAGGAGAACCTTGTACACAGTAGCAGCAATATCGAATGGTGATCAACTGTGAATGACTTAGCTATTCTCAGTAATACAATGACTTAAGACAATATGGAAGGACATCAGAAAAAATGCTATTCACCTCCAGAGAAAGAACTAAGAGAACCAGAATGCAGATTAAAACATATTTTTTAAAGAATGTTTTTAGATTGAATGTTATTTTTGTTTTATTTTGTTTGGATTTTTTTTGGTTTGTGTTTTCTTTCATAACATGGCTAATATAGAAATGTTTTGCATCACTGCACATGTATCATCTATATCAGATTGCTTGCCTTCTCAAGTAGAAGGGAGGGGAGGGAAAGAATTTGGAACTTGAAACAAACTCAAGGTTTTTTAAAAGTTAAAAATTATTTTTACATATAATTGGAAATATACATAATTTTTTAAAATCAGAGGAAATGGGTATAAAAAAAGAATAGTGTTCCACTTATGCTAAATATATAGTGCATACATATGTAGGCATGTATATAAATCTACAAACATATATACATTTTTTGTTTCTGCTCCTGCCCTGAGGAGACCCTAATGCTGGCTAAAATGTCCAGCTGGCTGTCTGGAATAGGAAGGAAGTCCTCAGGCAAAGTTATTTTTGGCTTTGACTTCATTACCCTTTGTTCCAGTGACACCTCAGCAAATTAGCAACTTAGAGAAGAGAATAAAAGTTTTCACCTAGAAAAGAATGGGAAGGTCCTAGTCATCTCCATATCTCATAATTCAGATAAGATAATTGCTGGATGTGGTCAGATCACTGGATTATAGGATGCTAAATTATGAACTGGAAAGGGGCTTTATTTAAAGGACATCTAGTCTAACCCTCCTCACTTTGCAGATAAGGAAACTAAGACCTATAGAGTTAAAGTGATTTTTCTAATATAACATACAAGTAGTAAGAAACCAGAGTCATGATTTGAACCCAAGTCTTCTGACTCTAGTGTGTCTAGTGTTCTTTGTTATTTTTCCCAGCTTTATTGTTGATGAACATCCCTATATTCAAAAAAAGAATTTCCATTAACTAATGAAAGCCATGCTAATGGAAACACTCAAGTCTGAACATACAGGGTATCATCATTGACAAGACAATCTCTACCTTTGATCCTTCCACCCACTTCATCCAGAGGAACAGCAGTTTTGGTATGGTTGCCACACACCCAAGTCATTTTCATTCTTGGTTGAAAGTGCCTTCCTGGCATCCCATTGGCTCAGAAGTCAGGAATGGTTGCTTAGCAACATGCCTAGACCCCACAGACCTGGGGAGAAAAAGCCTGTGGGCCAGTCTCTTATCTGCCTGTAGAAGGAAGAAGAGCAGTGGCAGTCCAAGTGCTGCTGCTCAGGAAAAGATGAAGCTCCTGTTCCTGTTGATAGAGATGTGGATGATTCTTGAGGTCATAGTGAAAAGTAGGTTGTTCATTCCTTATTTGGTACCTTCATGGATTATTGTCCTATCTGTAACTGTATTACTGGGATGGATGGAGGATTGACTAAGAAATCAGAAATCAATCTAACTCCTTTCTTGGAAAAGGACAAGAAAAAGATTTATAAACAGGGAGGTAACACTCAACAATAAATAGGACAGGAAGAACATCTGTAGGAAAACCCTAAAATAGTAGAATGATGAGAGAAGACCTTAAGAAAAGTTTCATAGAATGAATGTAGAAGTTTAGAAAAAGGTACAATATTTAATAAGGACTTTAGGAAATGAACATTGAGGAGCAGAGGCAGTTTCAAAACCCTTTTTTTTGAAGTTTAAAAAATTTAAAAAGTTAAATCTAGGAGGAAAAAGATGAAAAAGTATTTCAGTCTTAGGAAAACATATGGGCCTATTTCTATATTTTTCATTAATCCAAAAGACAAAAAACTGAGACTTCAATTTAAAAGTTTCCTAACAAATTCCTGTCTTCAAAAAAAATTAGTTTTCTTCTCTAATCTTGTTCCCCAACTTTTTAACAATACAATAAGACTTCAGGTGATTACCCTACTTTCACGTCATGGAAATGCAGACATTCATCCCTACAGTATGGCACATGAGGGTACTCAAGGCTAAAGATTTATAGTACTCTAAAAAAGGCAGATAAACAGAGGTCGCTGATGCTAGAAAAGGGGGTGAGCCTATAAAATGGCCCTAAGAAAAGCCCAGGCCATAAGAATTAATCCAAACAATCTTATTTTCATTATTTTACTATTAACACCCATTAAAAAGTTTTATTGCACTTTTATCACTACTTCACTTCAAGTATGCAAATGACAACTATTATTTTATTTCATTTATGTAACAACTAGAATTCTTAAGTCTGAGAACTCCAGCCCTGAAGCCTCTTACAACTTTTCCTAGATCCAGTATGATGATTTGGAAATAATCAAATGTACAAATCATAGCCTAAAATTTGGAATTATGCCCAAAAGGCTATTAAAAAATGCTTCCCCTTTGATTCAGCAATACCACTACTAGGTCTGTATCCCAAAGAGATTAATAAAATGGGAAAGGAACTATTTGTACAAAAATATTTATAGCAGCTCTTTTTGTGGTGGCAAAGAATTGGAAACTAAAGGGATGCTTCTCAATAGAGGAATGGCTGAACAAACTGTGGTATGGTGACGGAATGCTATTGTGCTATAAGTAATGATGAATAGGATGATTTCAGAAAGAGTTGGAAAGATCTACATGAACTAATGCAGAGTTAAATAAGCAGAACCAGGAAACATTGTACACAGTGACAGCAACATTGTGGATCACATGTGATAGATTTAGCTATTAACAGCAATACGATGATCCAGAACAATTGTAAGATACTTATGAAAAAGAATGTTGTCCACTTCCAGAGAAAGACCTATTGGAGTAGGAATGCAAATGAAAACATAAGATTTAGCACTTGTTTATTTGGGTGTATATTTGGGGGTTTGGGTTTCATAAGATTATTCAATTACAAAAATAAATAATATGGAAATAAAAAAATAAATTTTACAAAATCATAGCCTAAGTCCCCATCCAGTGCTATACTTTATTATCAGACTAGGCAAGAATTACCAATGTAGGGGACAGCTGGGTGGCTCAGTGAATTGAAAGCCAGGCCTAGAGATGGGAGGTCCTAGGTTCAAATTTGGCCTCAGACACTACTTAGCTGTGTGACCCTGTGCAAGTCACTTGGCCCCCCATTGCTTAGCTCTTACCACTCTTCTGCCTTGGAACTAATACCCAGTATTGACTCCAAGACAAAAGGTAAGGGTTTAAAAAAAAAGAATTACCAATCTAATGGCATAATATATATATATATATATATATATATATATATATATATATAAAGAAAAGTAAATAACAAAAGAAAATCAAATAAGAGAATCATTCTCTGTCCTATACAAATGGGTGCTAATATTTATACTGTTTGAGGTGGTGGATAGGATAAATCTCCCAGAAAATAACTTCAAAGGATATAAATTGTCAGTCATTCCCCTTCTCTCAGTATGTTCTCAGTGAACCAGCAGAGAGATCTGTAAACTTCAAAGCAGGGTCAAAACTATTGAATCCTCTTGATTTGGCTCCAGGATCATTAGGATTCTAAATCTCCTGGGTTCAAAGTCACCATACACACTTATATCAGTCTACCTATTCCCTTATTTCTCTACTGTGATCAAACTCTAGAACTTGCCTCTATCTCATATCAATTGAATATTTATTGTGCTGGGGAGAAATGATTTATGAAACAATTCCTATTTATAAGAAGCTTACATTCTAATAGAGAAGACAAGAGTGTATATAGAATATACATATATGAAATAAATTTAAGTTACTATATATATTACATGGATGTATATGTACACATATACATAGGTGAGAGAGAGAGAGAGAGAGAGAGAGAGATAGTGACCCACAAGTTTAATTCATTCCATGGCCAAGTTCATAGCTCAATTTGCTTGTGTGTCAAATTGAATTTCCCATTTAAATGAATGGAAATGCAATTAATCTGTTCTGGTCCCCAAAAAACACATGAATTTTTTTGTTTTATATGCTTTTATATATGAAAATTTACTTAATAAATATTGATAATAAGAAAGAATATAAATAAACTTGTTTATAAAATGTTGTTTACCTTCAAGTTCAGGAGAAGATGCTGGTGGAAAAGGTTTTCATGTCATGTCCTATCACTTAATATAACTTACTCTCTACACACATAATGCTACTTTTAGATGCAAAATTGACCTAACACATTATTTATGATATATAATTTTATTGCTAAATTTAATTATTATTTTTTTTACTTTGCTTAATTATTATCATTTTCTTCATTGAATTTTGGCTATTTTGCCACACTTTCCTCCATTTTACTTAGAGGCTGTTTCAATGAAAACCTTTCCATGGAAGTTTGTTTCTTCCTCTCTTTCAGAATGTTTTGATAATGTGTGAAACAAGAGTCTTTACAGAGTTCCAACACAGGACCTGCTGCAACTTTTTCTGGGTGTTTCTTTTTCAATAAACTTAAATTTTTTCCCAAATCCTCAACATTTCCTTAATCTCGATTATACTGATTACCTCATCCATAGAGGGCTCCTCCCATGGGTGGAAGCTCATGATTCAAATATCTCATTCATGACTTAAAGCAAAAAAATCCCAATCTTGACTGCTCATATCTCACACTGCTTGTGGCTTAAGGTGCTCCTGTATCAAGGTACCATTGTAGTTTTCCTTCAGACTGCTTTCTAGTTTACCCAACAATTTTGAACAAATAGTGAATTCTTATCCCCATAGTTTAAATCTTTACACTTCTCAAACACAAGGTTACTATAATTATTTATTACTACATATTGTATATCTACTCTATTCCACTGATCTACCATTCTTAGTTCCAAAGTAGTTTTGATAATTACCACTAGTGAGGTACCACTAGTATCTCATTAGATTGTGACAGAATTAACTCTCCTTGGTCTGTTTTTGAATTGAATCAACAAAAGAGTAACACTAGGTGAGAAGTTACCAAGGTACTTAGAGAATTCACACCCTTAGATATTCAATCAATCAGGAAACTGTTAAAATTTTTGTTGAGAAATTAACCTTCAGAAGATGAGAAGTCCATCCCACAGACACTGCCCATTGGGCAGTGCTAGACAATTTTGGAAACTGTAATTGACCCCTGCGAAGAGGGGAAGTGACAAGAAGTCATCATAAAAGCAAGCCCTGAACTGCTTCAGGGAAGATTGTCTTTGAGAAGATAGTCTGAAGAGATTGTCTTCTAGAGATAGTCTTAGGTAGTCTTTGAAGGAGCTTCACTGGAGACTATGGCTTGGATTGTGGGCTTCTATTTCTACTCTGACTCTTGGATTGCTTCATTGGGTGAGTAAAAGGCTGGCCCCTTTCCTAGTTTCTGGAGAGACTAGCTTCCATCTTGGAGGAGGCCTCATGGTTACTCACTACCAGCCTTCCTACTTGAGAACTAATTAATCTCTGCCTGGATTAAGCAGACTTGGAGCAAAAGATTTAGGTTGATAGGATAGATAATCTCTCTAACCTCTTCATATTTCTCTACTTTACTTTTTCCTCTCCATTTTGTAAATATTTGTAAATAAACTTCTGACTTGAGCTATAATAAATATTGGTGAGCACATAATTTAACAAAATTATTGTCCAACCATTCATTTTAACCCTTACAGTTAAATGAGAGGGTTGAACTAAATGATCTCCAAGGCCCCTTTCAGCTACTATCCTTAGTGATAATAAAGGGAAAAGGGCAATATGGACAGAAAACAATGACCCTCAATTTCTTTCTTCCTTTGGTTTTAGATCAGATTCTTGTATGCTCAACCAGAAAGGAGTTTGGTAGAATATAATCCTAAATTACTTTTTTATCTGCAATCAAAGACATGAATCTCCATGTGACTTAGTAGTTATCTGTAATAAAGACGTTTGATCTCCACAGAAATTGAAAATTTAAAAACAAAAACAATCAGCATGTGAGCATTCTGCCTCACTTTTGTTAATTAAATTGCTCTAAGTCTGGTTTGACCAGGCTGAGGTATATGCCACTGTACCAAAACAGACTCAGACCAGGACAGGTGTGGAAGAGAGCCTTGGCCCTTCTCAGAATGATGGAGAATGTGACATAGAAAAGAAAGGAAGGAGAGCTATTCATTTAAAGTTTAGAAATAGAATTGAAACTTTCCTAAAGAGGAGAGAACTGGATGATCTGAGGAACAAGAAGTTGTTTGACCTCCAAAGAATGAGATAGAATCTCCTCCAAAGAATGTGCCACAAAAACTATCATTTGAGAAATTACCCATGAAGAAGAAAGAAAAAGAGTAGTGGTAATTCTTTAAAAGGGCCCAGACCAGCCTCCTTCATTCTCTGGCCTTTACCTTCTATTTTCTATATGCATTCCTTACCTCAAGTCTCATTTCCACTACATTTTATGCATTATCTTCCCCTATTTGGATGTAAACTCCTTCAAAGAAAAAGCAATAATTTTGATTGTTTGCTTGCCTGGCATATAGTAATAACTTAATAAATATTTGTTGGGTGGCCAGGTTGCACAGTAGATAGAGTACCAGGACCAGAGGCAGGAAGACTCATCTTCCTGAGTTCATATCTGACCTCAGATACTAGCTGTGTGACCCTGGACAAGTCACTTAGCCATGTCTGCCTCAGTTTCTCATCTTTATGATGACCTGAAAAAGGAAGTGGCAAACTTCTACAGTATTTTTACCAAGAAAACTCCAAATGGGGTGTTGAAGAGTCAGACACAATTGAAACAACTAAACAACAATAAAATTCTTATTGACTTCAGAGAGCTAATAAGGTGCTAAAGTTATGAGACTAGGAGAATGTAGCAAAGAGCAAAGTCCAGAAGAGATTTCTTATTCCAAAGCAACCCTTAGCTAAGATCATGTTCCAGTGGTCACTACGAGGTAATCATAGTAATAATCCCAGTGGAAATGCCATTAGACCAGAAGAACAATGGACTAGTGGATAAGTCATCACCACAAAACAAAAAGGGGAAAATAGGAGCAAAAGCCTAATGGAGAAGCCATAAACTGCCAAAAGCCAACCCAGTGAGAGCCATCCAATGATGTCACCAGAAGACACTGGTTTTCATAAGAGTGTCAGAGCTTTGAGGTGACTCTCTACACTTGTGCTCTGTTCATGGACATTCTCCATCCATGTGGCACTCATTCATGATCACCATTTGTGCTCATTCTCCCTAAAATAATGGAGGAAATGTTCTATTGTTCCTTTTCTTACTATGCTATTCTGTTAAAAATGCCTTTTTCATTGAACTAATGCAGTATCTGGCTCTCTAGAGAAAAGAAAACACATGTATGATAATTTGGGGGGTTATGATTTTGAGCAAATGTGGCTGTAGAGTACCCTGAACTGGGGCTACTCAGCTGATAGGAGAGTACCCCATGAGCTATAAATCTGCAAGTGTAGACACTAGATTATGTCAATACCCTGGATCACTAATATTAGGCTTTGTTTTTCTTCTCATTTGTTGTGTAATTCTCTTTTTGCATTGTCATAAACTCCAACTAAAATAATTGAAAGTTTACTGCAGTTGTCTTCTGTTGCCCACTCACCCCATATAAGCTTTCCTTCCAAATTGAGAGGGGCAAGTTCCTCATCAATCTCCCATTAGTTCAAAGTCAGGAAGCTGTTGCCTAGTAACAATGTCTGGGCCTCTACCAGACCTAGAAGAGGGGAAGCAGAAAGGCCAGAGAATGTAACACAGGAGGAAGAGGCAGAGTAATGTCAGCAAGCATTGCTCTACAACTTAAAAGAGAAGATTCTGCTAATGCTAATAGGACCCTGAATGATCCTTGGAGTCAGAGTAAAATGTGGGTGGCTTTCACCTTTCATTGCTTCCTGAAACTTTTATTTTTACAACTGTAGGAAACAGGGAGATAAAAGAATAGAAATAAGCACAAGGACTTTTCTGAAGCATGTTTCTTGAAAAGGATTAGAAAAAGAAGAGGAATGATGATAGAATACTCTTATGAAGAAGCATAATAATTGCGGAGTATTTGGGACAGTAAAGGATAAATCCAGTTTGAACCAATCTAATCTAACAAGGATTAATTAAGCAACCACTATGTGAAAGGCACTGAGCAATGTGCTTGGGAAAGACAAAATGAAAAAATAGTCTCTGCTCTAAAGAATTGTACATTGATTTGCTTCTATTTTGCAACTATCCTTGTTTTAATTCCATGCCTCCTGGGGCATGTAAATCAACATCTTTTTGTTTTAATTTTTACTAGTCATTAGATCTATTTTATAATATCATACAAATTCACCATAGATTGAAGGGAAAGAATGAGAAAATTATTTCTTCTCTCCCTTCTCTCATTATATTTCTAGTTAATCCTCTGTATCCACTTTATCTTAAATCATTCAGGTATTTTTATTGATTTTCTCCTCCATCATTAATACTGTGTGCCTACCCTATCCAACAATCCAAGAGATCACATTTACCATCTTCCTGTCCATATTTGCCTGGACTCCTGGCCCCAATATTTTTAATTTGTCCATAAAACTAAAGAGAATGGAGAGATTTATGAGAGCTGAAATACCAATGTGAAAAGAAAAACCAATGTGGAAGAACTAGAACTCTAGCGGGCTCTTGATTAACAATTAAGACATATATCCTGAGTGGGAAAAGCAGGGCATTCCAGGTGAAAGAAACATGAGAGAAGGCATGGGAATTTCAGGGACATAGTGGAGACCAGTCTGGTTTCAGTAGGTCCTACAATTAAAAATATATGAATATAAAAAGGATTTATGATCTTGTCAGCTTGAAAAACTTCCAGTGTGGAAACTCCTTCCACAAAAATAGTGATCACAACCAACAAATGACTTGTTATTAACGTCTTTCAAAGTTGTTTAAGACACACAAAGGTCAAATGATTTGCTCAGCATCAGACAAGCTAATAAATTTCAGAGGCAAAATTGAACCCAGATTTTGGTTACAAGTCTCATGCTCCATCCACTATACTATATTACTTTTCTAGGGAAATAAGGTTAGATAAGTGGAGTAAGGCAAGCTAAAACTCTGTTAGAATAATATTGGTTAACAGAGATAAAGCTATGGAATAGTGTAGTAGTAATGAAAATTAAGAGGTAAGAAGGGATATAAAATACTTTGAAAAGTTGAAAGTATTTTTGATTGGTTAGATAAAAGAGGATAGAAAGAGATATATGAGTCAAAGATGATTCAAAGGTTTTGAGCCTGAGTAACTTGGGAACTCAGAGTTCCATTGACAATGACAAGAAAATTGTGTGGAAAGAGACGACTTGTGTGGGAGTAGGAGATAATAAATTTGGTTTAGGATCTACTGTGTTGAAAGTGAGGGGAAAATATGGAACAGCCTACTTAACTAGTCAGCTTCCACTCTTGCTAGCAGAGTACCATTGTCAATAACAGTTAGGCAAATGACTAAAACCACTTTTTTGTCCCCTACCAAAAAAAATCTACCCCTATTTCTTATTTCCTTATTTCCATTTAGCCATCCAACCCGAAGCAAAGGTCCTATTCACTCTTTTTATTATTCTCTTTTCTCCCAAAACAGCATTTTAAAAGTCTCCTTTTTGCTTTCTTAGCTTCTCTAGCCAGGCTCAATTCATTCTGAACATTAGAATTTCTTATATATGACTTTATTTTAATTGGACTGAAAAAAATTTATATTCAATTTATGGAACCTGGACTTGTTTCTATCTTCTGTGTGTTTCTGTATTATAAACTGTGATTCAGACATCCAAATATCCAAAGAGGTCAATTATCCATTTTTATAAGTCTCAGATACATAAGCCAAGAAAATAAGAGACCTCCCTATTTTTATTAGGTGGATGAATGTCTGCTTCAATACCTCTCAGCAGGGAATCCTCAATTTTAAATGCCAAATTGAAAAGGAATATACACTACTATCTTGTTTATCAAAGTATTTCTTTATAAATAATCAATAAATATTTATTAAACACTTACTTTGTGCCAGGAACTATGCTAAGTAGTGGAAATAGAAAAAGAGGCAAAAGGCAGTACTTGCCATCAAGTAGCTTACAATATAAGGAGGAGCAATATGCAAACAAATACATACAAAGCAAGTTGGCTGTATATAGGATAAGTAGGAAATACTGAACAGAAGGAAGGAATTGGAATTAAACAGGTTGAGGAAGGCTCCAAGTAAAAGATGAAATTTTAGTCAGGATTTAAAAGAAGTCAATGAAGTCAGAAGGCAGAACTGAGGAGGGAGAACATTCCAGGCAGAGGGGACAGTCAGAGAACATGCACATGGTTGAAAAATGGATTTAAAAGGACATGAAGGTGGGGCAAGATATAAGAATAATAAAAATATTGGGAATAAGGTCTAAGTTAGATCTTGACTGTACTTCTTACTAGCCATGTGATCTTTAACAAGTCATTTTTCCTCTTGGGTCCATCCTTAGTTTCCTCATTTGTGAAATGAAGGGGTTTGACTAAGTAATCTAGAAGGTCCCTTCTAGTTCCAAACCATGATTCTATAATTCTTTGATTTGCCCAAGACCATATATCTACTAAATGTCTATGGGAAAATATCAACCAGGTCTAGATTCCAAACCCAGCTCTTTAATAACCATGGCACTCAAGCAGGAAAAACTTAAGGAATATTTTGGGCAAAATACACTCGACCATCTAAAGATAGGCTTTCTTGTGCTAGGAGCTATAGCACACGGTCAGTGATCTTGTTGTTGGGTATTAGACCAAGAAAGCTTAGGAGTCATAAGAAAGTTATCATCCTATCCTGTGTCCTTCCCAAAATAGCCCAAATTATGATTATGTCTACATAGGAAGGAAAGAAGTAGGTATGACCATAATGTAGATATCCTATTGACATATAATAACATAATAATAATGGTGTGAAAGTTAAAGCATAGGTCTATTGTGGGATCACATGATATTTATACCATCCCCCCAACTCCAAGAATATTCACTAGCAATCCCCCATACTTGGTGTAGCCTTCTTTATCTCTCCCTCCTGACTTCTCTGGCTTCTTTCAAGTCTCAGCTGAAAACCTACCTTTTACAGGAAACCTTTCCCAGTCCCATTTTTTTT
>NC_058131.1:134231490-134467782 GCF_016433145.1 Gracilinanus agilis | reverse complement strand
GGGGTCAGGCCTCCTGGTAGTTCCCGGTCTGCCCCTCTGCCCGAGGCTCCTTCAGCAGTCTTTGGGGCTGCTTCCACAGCCACGCTCAGGTCTGCACCGGGTCCTCACTGGAGGTCCAAGCCTGGGCTGGAGATCGTTATTCAAGCCTAGGGCACTGCCTTTGCCTGCGCTGATGCTCTTAGGGCCCTGCCTTCACCCCCGCAGAAGGTAGTGAAAGTCCGTGGGCTGGAGATCTTTATTCGCCCCTGAGGCGATGCCTTCAGTGCTTGGGAAAGGCCGCTTTTTAGGGGCCTTTGTCCCGGCTGGAGGCGGTGCCTTCACCCACGTGGACGCTCAGGGAGAGTCCCAGCCACCTGGGGTCCCTCGTCTTGCAGCGCACAGGTACAGGCTCAGGGGCTGCCAGTGATTTTCTGGTTGCCCCAGTCCTGTTTACCCGCTTGTGCGGTGTGGGGGGTGGGGGAGGGGCTTCTTCCTCTCGTGTTTTAGTGTGAACTGTTTCACCCCTTTAAAGTGTGGAAATGCCCCGATTCTGCGTACCTTCAATGCTGCGCCCTGTTGTGGGGTTCCTTCGTTCCTCTGGACTCGTTTTTATTTCCCCTTGAGGGGTCCTGTGTGGTTCGGTCAGGAGAGATCGAGCAGCTGCTCCTTACTCTGCCGCCATCTTAACCGGAAGTCCCAGTCCCATTTAATTTTAGTGCCTTCCCTCTGTTGATTATTTCCAATTTATGCTGTAAAGAGCTTGTGTTGGCTCCCTCATTCTACTGAGTTCTTTGATAATAACTGTATTTTTGCCTTTCATTTTCTTACTACAGTGCCAAGCACAAAGCAGACATTTAAAAATGTTTATTGAGTGATTATACTCTCAGAGTTTGCAAAGTGATTTATGAATGATATTTCATCTGACCTCGGCAATTCTGTAAGATACTGCTATTATAATCTGGATTTTAGAGATAAGTAAATTGAGGCTTAGAGGTTAAGTGACTTGCCACCCCAGAATCATTCACTTGTAAAGAATAAGGTCCCTGTAACTCCAAATCCAACACTGTCTACTATGTCACCTAGCTGACTCTTTAATAATAGCTAATATTTAAATAACACTTAAAAGTTTACAAAGATCTCTACATATATGTTTCAACCTATCCCTACAATAATCCTGTGAAATTGATAGTATGATTATCACAGTTTTACAAATAAAGAATCTAATGGTAAGAGAGGGTAACTGACTTGCTTAGAGTCTCACAATTATTGTGTCCCAAGAAAGATTTTAATTTAGAACCTCTCAATTCCAAATCTAGTGTCCTAATTTTGTAATATATTATAATCATAACATAATATATATTATATCGTCCTATACTTAAAAATAAGCCTACTTAACTCAGAAAAAAAGCAAATCATAGACTCTTTTTAAACACAGAATAAGAGGAAAATGTCATTAATTTTTATAATTAAACTATTAATAGAATGCCAAACAACTTCAGAATGCCAAAAATTCAATCACAAAAATTGGTCAGTGAAATCACTATAGGATATTAATAATTTCACATTTATTAACATTCTCTAAATCCTAAAACCCCATTTATTTTAGGTCCTAGGAGCACAAATCTGTGATAATGTTCAAAGCTAGTCTAGAACTAAATAGTCTTTCTTTGTTTCTTCATTTGACAGGTACAAGAAGCTAATGTCACCTGACACAGAAGGCGGCCTAGTCATTAAATGAAGAAATTAAATCTATTTCTAAATTCCAGTTGTTCCCATCCAAAGCTAACTAAATATTACCAGTTTCCTAATCAGTATATTAAGATAAACAGGATTGAAAGACATGTTTACTGAGGAAAACTTTCCATAAATTCTTTTTAGACTACCCACCAGGGATCATTTTGATGAAAGAAACTAAGCAATGAAATTTTAAAAAATAATAATCTATAGCTACTGGAGTGGATATTTGTTGTTGTGGAGTTAATAGCAAATAATTTTGGATAGGTAGGGATAGGGATTTCACTGACCATCTTGGAGAGCCTTTAAATCTAGGTAAAAGAATTTAGACTTGATGCAGTAGGCAGTAAAGGGCCATTTATGGTCTTTTAGCAAAAGAGAAACATGATGAAAGAAATGCTTTGGGAAAATTCATTTAGCCACTATCTACAGGATGGATTTGAGGAGAAAGAATAAAATTAGTTATTTTATTTGTTATACTAGCCTTGGCATGAAACAATAATGGCCTGAAGTAGGGTGGGAATAATAAGGAAGGAAAGAGAAGAATAAAATGGAAGATCTAATGAGGCAGAATGAGAGTGGTAATATAAGGGCAATAGGTAGATATTGACCCCATAACAAACGAGATCAAGTTATGGGGACAGTGGATCAGACTAGAAGTTTATACTAGAAGATTGAGGTTCATGGGCCTGTATATAAGAGTCAAGGTACAATATAAAAGTGAGGAAAGAACACTGGCCTTGGAATCCAAAGATCTAAGTTTGAGAGCTAACTAATACTTGCTAGTTGTGATCTCTGGGCAAGTCATTTACCTAAAAAAACCTCAATTTACCCTTCTATAAAGTTGGGATAATAATACTTAATATTATTCACAGAATTGTTATGAGGAAAATCTTTTGTCTATTTTAATGAACTATATTAGTATAAGCCCATATTATAAAGGGTAAATCTTATTCTTTCTTGGGGTTTTATATAACACCTTTATGCATGACTCTTAAATGTATAAATTCCAACTCCTAAAATCGAGATTATCATCAATCAACAAGCACTTATTAAATGCCTATTCTGTCTTGACTATGACATTTCTTAATTATTAAACCTCAGTATCTTCCTATTGCTTTCAAGATCAAATACAAAATTATCCATTTGACTTCTAAAGCCCTTCATAATCTGGTCGTTCCCTACCTTTTCAGTCTTCTCATACTTTACATCCTTCCACATACACTATGATCCAGTGATTCTGAACTTGTTGCACTCCAGCTCCCAATTAGGTCTGGAATTCTTTCTCTCCATTCTTCTGCCTCCTGTCTTCCCAGATTCTTAAAATTCTCAACTAACATCTTACTTTCTGCAAAAAGCTTTTGCTAGTCTTCCTTAATATGTTATTCCTTAATATTCCTTTTATCATATAAGTAATACAATATTCCTTAGTAATAATGTTAATACCTAACTCTCTCAGGAATTACCTTGAGTTTATTCTGGGTAAATCTTGTTTGGACCTATTTTTTTCATCTTAACTCTCCCAAATAGATAATGAGCTCTATAAGGAAAGGGATTATTTCTAACCTTTCTTTTTATTCCTGATCCTTTGGCAGAGTTTCTGGCACAGAGTAGACAATAAGTGGTTGATGACTTGACTTGCACTAGTCTTGGTTATAGGGCAACAAAGACAAAAAAAATAGTCTTTACCTTCGAAGAATTTACAGTCTACAACCTGTTCATTATGCCATGCTTCCTCTTTGGATATAGGATATACAAGATAAATGCAAGGTAATTTGTGAAGTTTAAAATGTACTTGAGCTTTTCGAGAACTTGGAACTTCCAAGATGTAAGGTAGAAGTATAGTCCAGACACAGGAGTTTCCAGTGCAAAGGCACAAAAATATGAGATGAAGTGTGTTATGTGAGGAATAGTAAGGAGACCAGGTTAACCAGAGCATGGAGACTGCAAAGGAGAGTATTATATAACACAATTGGGAAGCTGGACTGGAGCCAGTTTGTGAAGAGTTTTGTCAGAGGAGTTTGTATTTGATCTTAGTGGTAATTGAAAGCCACTCAAGATTATTGAGATGGAGAGTAACATGGTCAGACCTCTGAGGTCATAACCTCTGCTTGAAGACTGTCATTCTGGCAGTTGAGTGGAGAATGGTTTGGAGAACAATTAAGGACTGAGACGCAGAGAAAATTATTACAATAGTCCTAGAGAAGTGATTAAGGTCTTATGTCTCTACATGAACAGAGAGAAGGTGACAGAAGGCAAGATGTTGTGGAGATAAAATCAACAAGACTTGGCAATTGATTGGACATGTTAGAATATGAATTGTGGATATATTGGCTGATGGTGGTGCCCTCAAAGACAATTACATTTTTATGTAATTAATTTAGAATATTTTTCCATGGCTGCATGACCCATATTCTTTCCCTCCCCTCATCTCTCCCACCTCCTGGAGCCAACTCCATTAAGTTTTATGTGCATCATTGTTCAAAACCTATTTCCAAATTATTAATTCTTGCAATAGAGTGATCATTTAAAGCCAGTATCCCCAATTATATCCCCATCAAACCATGTGATCAATCATATGTTTTTCTTCTGCCTTTCTACTCCCACAGTTCTTTCTCTGGATGTAGATACTGTTCTTTCTCATAAGCCCTTTACAAAAATATTCATAGCTGGGCTCTTTGTGGTGGCAAAAAACTGGAAAACGGAGGGGGTTTTCCATCGATTGGGGAATGGCTGAACAAATTGTGGTATCTGATGGTGATGGAATACTGTTGTGCTGAAAGGAATAATGAACTGCAAATTAAGACAAAAGCACCTACCCCATGGAGATTGTTGTGAGGACAAAATGAGAATATTTGTAAAGTACACACTCAAGGTGCCTTATAAATGCTAGCTCTTGTTGTGAGCCTGCCATTGTCCCTGAGAAGATGGGGTGGACTTTCTCTAATGCTGTTAGCTTTACTCCTATTTCAGTGTATTCAGCACTCCCCCGCCCCCATAATAGCCACCAGTGATTAAAACATCTACTCTATTTAACTAATATCCATTCACTTTTCCAAAAGCAATTGGCTTCACTGATGTAGCTACTGGATGAGCCCCCCCTCCCCGCTGTCTCTACTACTGATGCTCTAGGTGTCAAAGGCCCATTTCTTCCCTGAAAGCCTTGATGCTGAATCCCCGGTGTCTGCAGAACCCTCGTTGGGTCCGTACTCTGGTTTCGCTCCATTGATTTCTCCGAGATTTGAAGCCTGTGTAGACATTCTGTACCTGGTTCCAGTCTACTAGCAGCCTTTCCAGCCTCTTCCATGGGTATCAGCGGAAGATGCTGCCATCTGCTCACCAGCCCCTTTCCCTCCTTCTCTTGCATATGTGTTACTCGAAGATCCCAGGGCAGTGCTGGTGGCCATTTTAAATAGCTTTGGTCCACACCTATAAATTTATAGTTTGGGGCTAAGGAGGTGATGTTAACCCCAAAGTGAGAGGAGATGGAGGTTACTGGACAGTAAGTTAATTACAGAGAAATTTTCTGCCATGTTAGTAATCTCAATTATTAATACCTACTAGATTTCTTATGAACCTAGAGAGAGACTTAATGAGGAAATAAGCTATTAGTAGCAAAAGGTTAAAGAACCATTGATATGTTGATTCAGGTAACTACTCTGCACATGGCTTTATTTTCCCAACCATTTTTTTTCCAAATTATAATCCTGCACAACACAATTATGCGATTGTATCAAATCTATTTAGTTGGACTTCAAAATACTCCAAAAGTCTTCCTGCAGTTATAAGCATTAATAGATTACAATGAGCCATGGGTAAATTCAGATATAGTTACAGGGTATCCTAAAAGTCAGCTATAATAGCTTTTAAACTAGAGTAATTAAATACTTGTTACCAAGCTATAGCTATAAAAGTTAAAACTTCACTAAGACTTTTGGGATAACCTGTATATATATTTGGAATGTTTTACAATCATTCACTTACAAATAGTTTGTTAATTTAATTGAATTTGTCTAGGATCTATTCTTCTTCAATTGACAAGTTATTTGCTATTGAAAAACTATATATTTGGGGTTAAATTTATCTAAAATTGCAGTAAGATCTGTTGATAGCTGGCTTGTAAAAGGGAAAGTACCACAGTTACCAATTTAGAAAGGAACCAGAGGAAAAAACTACTGCTGAATATTGAAATTCAACAGTGAGATAAACCAAGTACCAACAGTGATAAAAATTATTCAGTGCCTTAAGTCTGAGGCCATAATATTAAGGATAATGTTAGAAAAATCTTAACCTGCCCTTAAGGCACAAACTTATTACACTTTTGGGAAGAAGTGATAATCATAAATGAGGTCAGTTATCCAAAATTGGATATAATATAATATAATATGATAATATGGAAGAGAAGATAATGAAATGATACAAAATTTGGACATCACAAATGCCCATATCTGTTCAGGAAATGAGTATCATAGTTTTTTTTATTTATTTGATTTGATTTTTATTTTTTTTAGAAAAATTTTTCCATAGTTACATAATTCATGTTCTTGCTCTCTCTCCCCCACTCCCCACCCCCCCCAGTAGCCGACACACATTTCCATTGGTTTTATTCTTTTTTTTAATTTTGAGTATCACAGTTTTTGAAAAAATTAATATCACAAATAAGTAATTTTGTCATATAATTCAGTAAAGTTGACATGATGTATTATCTTAGAAAAGCTATTTTTAAAGGACAATTTTTCCTAAAAATCTGCATCAAAGCATTTCAGCCACTGTTCAGAAACAAAACAGGGCAAAATATATTTTTACTAATTGATTAGGAAAATATAGCAGAACAGAATAAATTTTAGTAGCATTATCACTTAGAAATAAAACAAATTTGACTAATAAGTAAAGGATAAGTTAATATTTGCTTGGCTTATGGAACAAAGAATTGGATGCTAACAGAAGCAGACTAATAAGAGGAGCTCTTTTAGCTGTGGTATGATGCTTGTCATAAAGAAAAAGGCCCCTGAGTCTCCATGAAAACCATAGTAAGCCTAACAAGGCTATGCAAAAGCTCAGAGGAAGAGGCCTTATTGGGATGCCAATCTTAGTACCCCTAGGTTTGGGCCTCCTGATTCAAGGCCAGGTACCCTGGGCAAGAGCTATAAACATTTTCAGCTCTCAAACTGAAGCCAGTGAGACTTGCAAAACAACTTTTCTTCATCTGCCTATGAAAAACCTCTCTGGTCATCACAAACAGCATACTCTGACAAACACTCTGAAAAAAAAGCCCTAGTAAAAAATCAGATTTCAAAAGCTCCATTTCTAAGCGAATAGAATTGAATTTTAGCTTTCTAGCCATACAAACCATACACACACTTACCTTGCTTTCATTTGTTAAATTTATATAAAAAGGAGCAGATATTGCCCCCAGTAGTGAGAATATATCCCAATAAAATTAGTCATCAGCTAGCTAGAGCCAGGTACGTATGATCTCACCCAAAGTACCTGATAAGTTTTTGGCTATTCCTGGCTGTTCTTGACAAATCCACTAAAGCAAATATTTCCCTGAGAAGCTGGGCTAGATGGTTACATATTTACCTGTGATTTATTATCCTGTGGAAAACTCTGTCTAAGCTTAGGTGAGGTAAACTAAGTCATTGCACTAAGATTGTAAATCATTACTAACCATTGTCCATGTAAAAAGCTTACAGTCAGTTTCTCTATAAAATACTAGCTGTGAACAATAAACCTCTCCTCCGATTGCTCCCAGCTTCAGTGGCCCTCCTGGTGCGTGTCATCCTGCTCACCAGGTCTCATTCCCTCCACCCTTTTGGGGCCTCAAAATGTTTGTCAGGATCACCTGACAGATGTCTTTATTTCTTATAACTTACTTGTATACTTTTCTTGAAGTCCAAAATATGATTCATTCTCAAATATATATTCCTAAGATTAAATTATTTAATGCTATGACTTCAGAAGAAAGGTGAGTTTATAAGAATAAAAGTTTGTACCCCCAATACCATATTTTAATACTTCATAAATTACATTGATGCTGTTTATTTCATCTCCACCCTAAAAATAATCCATCGACAGAATTGGTCCTATTATTCTTAGTAATCTTTTATCCTGTTAATTCAGTTTCAGAGTGCAAAATCTAAAGATATCTTCAGTGACGAGTTATCCCTTTAAAAAAGGAGTTAGTGAAGAAATCATCTCATAATAAATTAGCACTTACTAATTGAAAATTATTTCTAACTATTGTTATTCATGGTTTTCTAATGTTCTCTAGAAAGTAGATTTTTATAACAATATCATTACTCTAAGAATTTATTTTTAAAATGCTCTTAAAGTTTGATTTTTTTTCTCTTGCAGACACAGAAGCAGAAGAACAACAACAAAACCAGAAAAAAAGAAATATTACCAAACAGGTAAATATTTTTCCAGTGATTAACATACTTCTTAAAAATTCATGTTTTTTTAACTGATGCAAAAATTTTAAAAATATAAACATTTTAACTAAAATAAGCAGCTCTGACTAACCATGTTGATTCCTTTTTATCAGTTTATTGAAGGATACGCCCTTTTAAAAGTTGTCTTTTCTATTCATTTTTAAAAGATTTCAATAGTCATTTAGTTCACAAGTATTTACTGAATACCTATTATGTACCTACTATCTTGGTGAATGCTTTGAGGAATACAAAAATTAATTTTTAAAAAATGGTTCTTTGCCTCATGTAGATTATAACTTGAAAGGGAAGGTTGTTAGAAAAAGTACAAGGTGATAAGTACCATAAACAGGTACAGAGTACTCTGATAACTAAGAGGGAGGAGGAGAAATTACTACTAACTGGGAGGCTGTGGGGGGAAGATGAGGTATAGAAGTGACCTGTAAAGTCCTCAAGAAGGAGGTAGTCTCCTAGGTAAGCCTTGAATGGATGAGAAGGATTTTGACAGAAAGAGATGTTGCCAGAAAGGGCGAAGAGGCCATTCCAAGAATAAGGAAAAGCGAAAAGATGGGAGAGAAGGTAAGAGAACAAAGGCAAAGGGTCATGTTCAGAAGATAATGAGCAATTTAACTAGAATGTAGCCCTTGTTCAGGGAAGCTTAAGATATAAAGTAGGAAAGGTAGATATAGATAAGGATTGTAGAAAGTCTTGAAAAGGTCATGTTTAAAGAGTTCGTCCTCAAAGTAACAATAACAGAATCATAAAACAAGTCATTTTAACAAGCTTTTATTGCGAACTTTATATCTCCCTTTTGATTTTATACCTCCCGGCTTATTTACTTTGGATCTCATTCACAGACTTACCTAGTCTTATTTTTTAATGGCATTCTTATTGCTTTGCTTGTATATGTATAATATGTATGTATATATATATATATATATTTATCCACAGACATATATGTATACTCATACATAAATGTCTATATTACTAATGACTTATTTGTAATCTCAATGCATTTCTTTTTATCTACTGAACAGAAAAATTTCTTTAATAAGATTTTGCTTTAAAAACATTCAATATTAAGGCTTAATTTATCAGTCCTCTTACTATTCAAGGACTTTTGTCCCTACCTCCCATTGCACTTAATCGTTATTCTTTGTCTTATTATCTTTTGTTTTATTTTTCCTACTAGAATTTAAACATAAGAGCACATGCTTTTCCCCTTTGTATAATATGGATAGAACAAAGATAATCTGGGATGTTCTTAGAGCTCTAATCTCAAGACAAGAGCAGAACTAACCTAATCTGAATCTAATTCTCATTAATAATTCCCCCAACCCAATCTGAATGAGACTAAGGTCCCAATTCCCTTATGATACTTACAGACAAAAACAGGGTCCTTACCAAATATCATTGTTCAATATCTCTTGAGTAATTCTCATGTAAGAGAAAGCAAAGAGCTAAATCAAATCATAAATGTATGCTTATCTCTTGTTCTTAATAGGCTTGAATAGGTGGGATGGGGAGACAAGGAGGCATGTAGCATTAACTGAAAGGAATCTATGCCAGCCATATACCAATAGCTGCCCCATCCCTGGGTATCTATACTCTTCCTCCATCTGAGTACATTTGCCAATTCACTCTGCTATGTATCTTTGTTTATAGATGATAGTAGCATGGCTTTCACAGGTCATATGTTCTTGCTTCTAGACTAGACAGTTATTGTCTACCCTTCTGTCAAATATCTGTCAGTGTTCAGTGAGGGTAAGGGTGAGGTTTCAGAGAAAAAAGGGTTTCTTATTATGGTCATGAGGAAAATCATATCTTTCCATTTCTCTTAGTATCTAGTAAGGTGTATTTAAAAAAAAACCTTTACCTTCTGTCTTAGAACCAATGTGTTCTAAGGCAGAAGAGCAGAAAGGGCGAGGCAATGGAGGTTAAGTGATTTGTCCAGGGTCACACAACTGGGAAGTGTCTGAGGCCAGATTTGAACCTAGAATCTCCCATCTCTAATCCAATGAGCCACCCAGTGGTACCTCAGAGTTGTTTTGATTTGCATTTCTCTAATTATTAGAGATTTAGAAACTTTTTCATGTGCTTATTGATAGTTTGATTGCTTTATCTGAAAATTGCCTATTCACTTCCTTTGCTCATTTATCAATTGGGGAATGGCTTGATTTTTTTGTACAATTGATTTAGCTCCTTATAAATTTGAGTAATTAGACCTTTGTCAGAAGTTTATGTTATATTTTTTCCCAATTTGTTGCTTCCCTTCTAGTTTTGGTTGCATTGGTTTTGTTTGTACAAAAACAATTTAATGTAATCAAAATGATACATTTTACATTTTGTAATATTCTCTTTCTCTTGCTTGGTCTTAAAATCTTTCTTTTCCCATAGATCTGACAGGTAAACTATTCTATGTTCACCTAATTTACTTATAGTTTCCTTCTTTATATTTGTCATTCACGCATTCTGAATTTATCTTGATGTAGAGTGTGAGATGTTGATTTAAAACTAATCTCTCCCATACTGTTTTCTAATTTTCCTAGCAGTTTTTGTCAAATAGTGGGGTTTTGTCCCCAAAGCTGGGCTCCTTGGGTTTATCATACACTATCTTGCTGAGGTCATTTACCCCACGTCTATTCCACTGATCCTCCCTTCTGTCTCTCATCCAATATCATATTGTTTTGATGACCACTGCTTTATAGTACAGTTTAAGATCTTGTACTGCTAGACCCCCATCCTTTACAATTTTTTTCAACTTTACCCTTGATATTCTTCATCTTTTGTTCTTCCAAATGAACATTGTTATAATTTTTTCTAATTCAATGAAAAAGGTTTCTTGGTAGTTTGATAGATATGTAAATAAATAAGTAAATTAGTCTGGGTAGAATGGTCATTTTTATTATGTTAGCTCATCCTATCCATGAGCAATCAATGTTTTTCCAATTGTTTAGATCTAGTTTTAATTGTTTGGAAAGTGTTTTGTAGTTGTGGTCATATAATTCCTGTGTTTGTCTTGGCAGATTCCTAAATATTTTATGTTATCTAGGGTGATTTTAAATTAATTTCTCTTTCTAACCCTTGCTGCTGAGATATGTTGGAAATACATAGAAATGCTAATGATTTTATGTGGGTTCATTTTGTATCCTCCTACTTTCCTAAAGTTGTTGATTATTTCCACTAGCTTTTTAGTTGATCCTCTAGGATTCTTTAAGGAGATCATGATATCATCTGTGAAGAGTGATAGTTTAGTCTCCTCATTGCCTACTTTAATCCCTTCAATTTCTTTTTCTTCTCTGGAGGCTACTGCTAGTGTTTCTAGTACAGTTAAACAATAGAGGTGATAATGGGCATCCCTACTTCACTCCTGATCTTATTGGGAAGGCTTCTAATTTATCCCCATTGTAGATGATACTTGCTGATGGTTTTAAATATATACTGTTTGTTATTTTTAGAAAGGCCCTTCTATTCCTATACTTTCTAGTGTTTTGAATGGGTATTGTATTTTTTGAAGGCTTTTTCTCCATATATTGAGATAACCATGTGATTTCTGTTGGTTTGATAACTGACATGGTAAATTATATGGATAGTTTTCCTAATATTAAACCATCCTTGCATTCCTCCCACCTGGTCATAGTGAATTATCTTTGGGGTCACTTGCTGGAGTCTTTTTTCCTAGCATTCTATTTAAAATTTTTTGCATCTATGTTCATTAAGGAGATTGGTCTGTAGTTTTCTTTCTCTGTTTTTGGTCTGCCTGACTTTGGAATTCGTACCATATTTGTGTTATAAAAGGAATTTGGTAAAACTCCTTCTTTGCTTATTTTGTTAAATATTTGTATAGTATTGGGATTAGTTGATCTTTAAATATATTTGATAGAATTCACTTGTGAATCCATCTAGTCCTGGGGATTTTTCTTAAGGAGTTACTTGATAGTTTGTTCAATTTCTTTTTCTGAGATGGGTTTAAGTATTCTATTTCCTCTTTTGTTAATCTAGGCAGTTTTTATTTTTGTAAATATTCACCCATTTCACTCAGATTGTCATATTTATTGCCATATAGTTGGGCAAAATAGCCCTTAATAATTACCTTAGTTTCCTCTTCATTAGAGATGAGGTTCTCCTTTTCATCTTTGATACTGTTAATTTGATTTTTTCTTATTTTTATTAGATTAACCAGTATTTTATCTTTTTATTTGTTTTTTTCCAAAGGATCAATTCCTAGTCTTATTAGTTCAATAATTCTATTACTTTCAATTTAATTAATGTCTTCTTTTATTTTTAGGATTTCCAATTTAGTTTTTGTATGGGGATTTTAAATTTATCCTCTTTCTAGTTTTTTAAGTTGCATGCCCAATTCATTGACCTCTTCCCTCTCTGATTTGTTGATATATGCACTCAGGGATATAAATTTCCCCTGAGTACTTCTTTGGCTGCATCCCATAGATTTTGATATGATGTTTCCTCATTGTAATTTTCTTCAATGAAATCATTAATTGTTTCTTTGATTTGTTCTTTGACTCTCCAGTTTTGAAGAGTTGGGTTATTTAGCTTCCAATTAATTTTAAATTAGTCTTTCCATAAATACTTATTGACTATGATTTTTATTGCCTTATTGTCTGAAAAAATGCATTTATTATTTCTCCTTTCCTACATTTGCTTGCAATGATTTTATGCCCTAGTATATTGTCAATCTTTGTATATGTGCTGCTGAAAAGAAGTTATATTCCTTTTTTATCCTTATTTCTCCAGATATCCATTAGCTCTAATTTTTCTAATTTTTCATTCACTTCCCTTATTTTGTTCTCATTTATTTTTTTGTTTCTATTTATCTAGCTCTGATAGGGGAAGGTTGAGATGTCCCACTAGTATGGTTTTACTCACTGTTTCCTCCTTTAATTCCTTTAATTTCTCTTTTAGAAATCTGAATGTTATACCATTTGGTTCATATATCTCAAGTAGGGATATTTCTTCATTATTTATACAGCCTTTCATCAAGATGTAATTACCTTCCTTAACTCTTTTAATCAGATCTATTTTTCTTTAGCTTTGCCTAAATCATAATTGTTACTCCTGCCTTCTTTGTCTCAGTTCCAGCCCAGTAAATTCTGCTCCACCCTTTAACCTTTACCCTGTGTATGTCTACCTGCCTCAAGTGTGTTTCTTGTAGACAACATATGATAGGATTCTGATTTTTAATCCATTCTCCTATCCGCTTCCTTTTTATGGGTGAGTTCATCCCATTCACATTCACAGTTATGATTAATGCCTGTGTAATCTCATCTATTTTGACTTCCTCCTTTGATTCTGCCTTTTCTCTTATTTCTCTTACCCTTCTCTCCAACTTTTCTGTTTTAGTCAGTCTCTCCCCTCTTTCTCCTCCCTAATGTTACTCTCCTTCCCACCCCCTGCCTTCTTATTATTCCCCTCTTACTATAATGCCTTTTAAATGACCCCCCAACCTCTCCCTCCCTAGTGTTGCACCTTTCCCCACCAGTCCATTTATTAGCCTTCTGCTTCTCTATAAAGCATGATACAAGTCTCTGCCCCAATGGATCTGACTGTTCTTTCCTCTCTGAGCCAATTTCAATGAGTGTAAGTTTCAAGTATTACCTGTCACCAACCTCCTCCTCCCTTTCATTGTATTGGCCTTCTCTCCCCCACCCCCATCCCCGTTCACTTCTTCATGAAAATATATTTAACTCATTTTATCTCTTTTTCCATTTCTCTTAGTATCATCCTCTTTTTTATCCCTAGTTTTTTTAACATATCCTATACAGTTTATCACTATAACCTCTAGGTATACTTCTTCTAGCTACCCTGATGATAATAACAAGAGCTACCAATATCATCTTTTCATATAAGAACACAAATCATTTGAACTTATTGGGTCCCTTAATTTTTTTCCTTTCTTAATTACCTTTTGGTGGTTCTCTTGAGTTATGTATTTAAGTAACATTTTCTGTTTAAGTCTGATATTTTCTTCAGGAATGCTTGGAAATATTCTATTTTTTAATGACCATACTTTCCTCTGTAAGAATATAGTCAATTTTGCTGGGTAGTTCATTTTTGGTTGTAGACTCAGTTCCCTTGCTTTCCAGAATTTTATCTTCCATGCCTTCCAGTCCTTCAGTATAGATGCAACCAGGTCCTGTGTGATCTTGACTGTGGCTCCATGATATCAGAATTGTTTCTTTTTAGCAGCTTGTAATATCTTTTCCTTGGTCTGGAAGTTCTTGAACTTGGCTATAACATTCCTTGGCACTGTCAGTTGGGGATTTAATGCGGGAGGTGATCTGTGGATTCTTTCACTCTCTACTCTCTTGTTTAAGAATATCAGGACAGTTTTCTTGGATAATTTCTTGTGCAATGATGGTCCAAGCTTTTTCTTTGGTCATGATTTTTAAGTAATCCAATAATTCTTAAATTGCCTCTCCTGGATCTATCTTATAAGTCTGTTATTTTATCAATGAGATGTTTCATATTTTCCTCAATTTTTTCATTCTTTTGATTTTGTTTTATTGATTTTTGCTGCCCTGTTGAAGTCATTTGCTTTTAACTGTTTGATTCTAATTTTTAAAGACTGAATTTCATCCCTGACTTTTTGATACTTTTTTCCTTCTGATATATTTTTCTTTGTAGGTCATTGCTTTTATCTTTTACTTTCTTTGCCTCATTTTTGAGCTGGTCAATTCTTGCTTTTAAGACACTATTTTCTTGTGCCTCTGTTTCCAGATGAACTATTTTGCTTTTTAAAATCTTTTCTGAAATTTTTCAACCTCTCTTAATTGTTTTTTGAATTGTGTTTTGAGTTCTTCCAGAGCCTGAGTCCAATTAGCTGGAGTCCCTGAGTTTTTGTTTGGTGTTTCTTGGCCCTCCTCTGTTCCATTTGTTCTTTGTTCATTACCTGAATAGAAGCTGTTGATTAAAATTTCTTTTTTCTTTTTCTGTTTATTCATATTTTTTCCTTTCCCCCTCTCTCTTTATTGTCTTTATTCTTGGTCCTCTGTTTATTTGCTTGATCTCTGAGTTTGGGCTTTTCTGCCCTGAAGAGGCTTCTTCTCTGATCAGTTGATTAACTGGATTAGCCTGATGGAGCTAACCACAGTTGTATTAATGTACCTTGAGGACAGATCTTCCCCAGCTGCCAGCAGAGGCTGAAGGTGAAAGTGAAGGCATGAGGCTAAAGGTAGTTACCCTTGGTCCTCCTCTCTACTCTTTTCTGCTAGCCACCTAGTCAGAGACCTGAGCTTTCTATGGTAGTACCAAGGTACTCTGTTGTGGTTGCAGCCTTCACCCTAGAATCCCAGTCAGCTGAATTCCTACTGTGGGTCTCAGCATAGTAGGTAGGGGAGAGGTGTTGGATCTTTCCCTTATACCTGAGAATTTGATTTTATCTGTGTACCTTTCAGGTTGGATCAAGCAGAAGAGACCCATGGCTCCATCCCACTACTGAGCCTGGCTCTCTGTCTACTCTGCACGCTTCCTCCTCTGATTTTCTGCTAGCTCTATGAGACTGAGCCCCTCTGCCCTCTGGAGGCTTCTTCTCTAAACTATTGAAAAACTTGATTAAGCCAGTGGAGCTGATCTGCAACATTGAATGTGCCCTGAGGCCAAAACTTCCAGAGGCAGAAGCCCAAGATGGAGATGTGATGGCTGAAGGCTTTGACCAGCCTTCCCTCTTCTCTGCTTTTCTCCTCCAGCTGTCTCCTTGCCAGCTGTGGTCAGAGCCCTGAGCATGGAGTAGTTGTGGTAGCAAGGTATTCTGTCCTGGTTGGAGGTACTCTGTTATTTTAAGTTGAATAAAGCAAGAGGTTCCTGCAGCTCTTTCTTGTTGGATTTGATTTTCTGTCTCTTTTGAAGTACTTTGTTTTTGATTGGTGTGAAAGAGTTTTCACAGAGAAATCAACTTTTGCTGCATCTAAGCCACCATCTTGACTCTGCCCAAAAGAAGTTTTTTTTAAAGCAAAAGGAAATACATTAATTTGATAGTTTCACTTTTTAATCAGTTTCTAATCTATAAGACATTTTCATCTTTGTTTTGTCTTCCTTAAATAATAAATAATCTTATATATTTGTGTTTGAATATATGCATATATAAAATGCAGCAGCATTTTATTTAGAATCAGTTCTTAGCATAGTGCCTGGAACAAAACAGGCACTTAATAAATATTGATTGATTGACAGTTTGATAAATTATGTTTGAACACTGATATTTCTCATAAATAAAAAACAGAAAAAACAAGGACACTTCAAAATTTGTGAGGTATTATGGTCTCAGCTCAGTATCTTCTGTTACAAAATTCCATGACACAACCTGGTGAGTAAAAAGACTGTGCCCTTAGTCCCACAGCCAGTACTCCTTCAATATTGCATAGTATCATGAAGATTATCATCAAAGTGCCAGGAAAGCTCAAGATATATGTAGTCTTGGTTGGAAAAAAGAACAGAACAGAAACCAAAAAGTTGCCTATTTCCTTTATGATGTGGCTTGACTTCTTGGCAACATTTCTTGGCATATTACTCCAAGCTGAGATTTGACAAATTATTTCCCTGACTGATATACAATCTCCCATTAAGTACAGCTGCTTTCTCTGTAAGCTAGCTTCCTTTCTGGTTCACACCTTGCAGAGAGTGAATAAATAGAAGTAGTGATAATGTTAACAAAAGACAACATACAGAACAGATGGCTGAATCAGTAATATTCAGAAATCAGGATTTACTGTGAATAAGCCACAGTTTTGTAGACCATGTGGACTGGTAGAAAGAGCTTTCGGACTTGGAATGACAATGACAACAAAAACGTTCAGGTTCAAATCTAGATCCCTTTACTGTGTGAATTTTCTCACTTTATTAATTACTACCTGTGGAACCTTGAGTAATTCTTTTCCCTTCTCTGGGCCTTTTTCCTCACCTTTTTTTAAACCCATTAGATTGTGTGTTCCTTGGGGCAGCAACTAACTACCTTATGCCTCTCTTTTCAGCCCCAGAAGAGGTGCTTGGCACGTAAGAGAAATTTGATAAATGTTCATTGACTGAATAAAATGAGAGGGTTAGACGTTTGATGTTTAGTCATTTCTCATTCATGCCTGACTTTTTGTAACTCTGTTTGCTGTTTTCTTGGAAAAGATACTAGGAAGGTTTGCTATTTATTTCTCCAACTCATTTCTCAGATAAGGAAACTGAGGCAAATAAGGTTAAATGGTTTGCACAGGGTGATACAGCTAGTAAATTTGAACTCAGAAAGATGAGTCTTCCTGACTTTAGACTTTAGATCCACATAGTTGCCACCCTAGGGTTAGGCTTTAGAGTTAGACTAGATGACCCCTAAAATTCCTCCTAGCTCTGTCATTTTTGAGGTTATCCTGATTAATGGGACCTCATTTTAACTGAGTGAGTCCCAGTCTCAGCCTGCCTTTTTAATCGAGTTATTTTCCAACCTACTACTGTACCTTCTGACCAGACTCAGAGACTTCAACATAGAAGAACTTGGAAAATGCCATAGTAAATCAGGCTGATGTGATTGGTTGATGGGTGAGATCTCACTACATATCTAATTTAGAAGACCTCGGACCTAATTCTGCTCTCAGTCATTTTTTCACCCACTGTCCTTCTCTGTCCTGTTTTTGCTCTGGAAATATAATTAAATAATTTTTTTTATTGCTTCTGGAAAGGCCTTGTCAACTGAGTACTCTATTTTTCTATCCATTATCCCTTTGAATTCTCAGATCAAAAAATCCTATCCTTGTCACCATTTCTTTATATATTGACTTTTCCTTTTTAAAACATAAGCTCCTTTAAATAAAGGAGTTTTTTTTTTAATTTTTGTATTTGTATCCCCTGAGCTTAGTTATCATAGTACCTAGCACACAGCTTAATAAATACTTTTTTAAAAAAACTTCTATTGATAATTAGTTATACATACCAATTTTATAATTCCACATTTCCTAGAAATGTTTAATCTATTTGTGAAAATAAACATGTATATGTGAACTAGCTGATCTCTCAGGAACAGATTTAAATTATTTAAATGCTTTTTCTTATTTCCTAGATTTTCTTTTTCATAAGAACTCTGTTTATCATTGATTTCATTTAGTATTTATCATTGTTCAATTATGTCTAGCTCTTCATGACCTCATATGGGGTTTTCTCGACAAAGATACTAGAATGATTTTCCATATCCTTCTCCAGTGGATTAGGCAAAAAGAAGTTAAGTCACTTGCCCAGGGTCACACAGTTAGTTAGTATCTGAGGCCAGATTTAAACTCAGATCTTTCTGACTCCAGGCCTAGCACCCTATCCACTGAGTAGTCATGTATTTGCTTTGTCCTTTACAATGAAAAAATCATAAATTAATGACCAGAAGAGTGAATTCATTACTAAATACCTAATTTATTATCATGAGGTTACTTTGTACCTGTAGGTGATCAGCTCAGGTTTTAAAATATTATACGTCTTTATTTATACAAATTTATCAGACATCAATAGAGTACTTAGACTATATCAATCAAGCATTAAGGACTTACTATGTGTCAGACCTTCTGTAGGTGCTATGGATATAATACAAAGAATGAAACTGCCCCTACTTCCAAGAGCCTTATGTTTTCATGAGGACAACATGTATATTTAGGATAATAGGGTAAATGAATCATAGATTTAAAGCTGAAGAAATTTTAGAAGTAATCTTGTGCAACTCTCATTTTTACAAGTAAGGAAACTGAGACTTAGAAACGGTTAAGTGGCCCTCCCAGGTTTATACAAGTACCTAGTTTCAGAGGATGGATTTGAATTCATATCTTCTAGGTTCCAAGTCCAACACTCCCATCTATTAGGTTATGTACAAGTAAGTATAGAATAAATAAAAAGAGAATGAATGAAAATAAATACAAGGTCATTAGGAAGAGCACCAGAAAATGGAGGGATCAGGAATGACACCATTGTCATTATAGCTAACATTTATACAGCATTCTAAGTAAATTTGTCTCATTTGATTGTCACAAAAATCCTGTGAGGTGCATGTTATTATTATACCCATTTTATAGATGAGGAAATTGAGGCTTACAGGTAAAATGACTTTCCTGAGTCATAATGCTACTTAGTAGCTGATGTGAGATTCAATTTTGGTTTGGTTTGTTGAGGCTGACTCCTCAAAGTACTGTAACATACTGACTAAATCACCTAGCTGCTCTTCCATACAAGATAGTACCCGGACTAAGTCGTGAAGGATGACAGGGACCCAATGAGACAAAATTGAGAAAGGAGGGAGTACATTCTAGCCATTGCCCTGAGAATGGCTAGTGAAAAGGTAAAGAAATGGGAAAAGGAGTGTCATGCCTGAGTAAGAAAGAAAATGTCAATTTGGCTAGATTGAAGGATGCAGAAAGAAATGTAAGATACAGTGGTACTAGTAATGATAGTGTATCTCCTCAGTTCTAGTAGAGAAGTAAAATGACAAAACAATCATCTAGATTCCTCAGACCACCCCCCTCCTCAAAAGAAAGGTGGAAAAATGGATTTGGGAATTGAATTATCCAAATTAGTTCTCTATACAGACAGATTCACCTTTTTTTTTCTTAGCTCTATAGCCCATTCACCTTATCCAGAAACAGACTTAATTTGTTTCCAATATGGTTGTCACAGTGAACCCATGTTTTCCATTTGGTAATTAGATTTGTTTATAAATTTTGATGCCTTGCCTTCTTAATATCATTAAATCCATTAGAATCTAATTTACATTGAAGTAATTTTCTTTACTCTTTATTGTAGCAAACATTTATTTTTAGAGCTATGCTCTTCTGAAGTTTCACATGTTAGAGCTAGATATATTGTGACTTTTTGCTAGATTTAAAAGAAGGCTCTTTTGTAATGTCCCAAAAGATCAAACTGCCTTCCCTTTATAAAACCTATAGTAGATATTTCCAGCAAAATATACCTCTATCAATTATTCAAAACTCTACTCTAAAATACATGGATTATCAATACTCCTTCTCCCCTTTTCCCTTTCTGCTTTTTCTTAGGGAGGAGAGAAAGAATTTCATTACTCATTAATAGTTACCCTGGAGAACATTTGGGAACAGAGGAAAAGATGAAATTCTAATCATAAGATTTTCTCAGTAGATATGGTTGAAAAAATTGGGAAAGAGGGCATTGAAGCTTGTGGCTAAAATTGGGTTGTAAAATTTTGATTATGTTTATTTTTAATAATCATGTAGCTCCATTATAATAAATACAGTCATCTATATATTTAACTACTGTCCTGATCTTTTTATATGATAATGCAGAAATCATAAATATAGATTCTAATAATGTTCCATCTGTTACTCTTCTCAAAATTTCAGAATACCATCTTCAAAACACATTAAATATTTTGAGTAATATGAGATATATTGGAAAAACAAAAACAAAAACTTCTGCAGCTAGAATTAAGAAGGAGCTGGGTTTGAATCCTGCTTCAAATATTTACTAGTTGGATGGCCAATGGCAACTCTCTTAATCCTCTGAGCCTCAGTCTCCTGATCTATAAAATTAAAATAATCCAACTTAAAGGACCTATGTTATAAAGTTGTGAGAAACAAAAAAGATCATATAAGTAAGGCAATTTGAAAACTGTTGAGTACGATACAAATGTTACTTTTTCTATTATCATTTTTATTATATTAATGGAAATATATGCTTATTATTGCTATCGTTCCCCCAGTTACATGCCACTGAACTGCTTTCCCATATTTTACAATGAAGAAACCTCTGACTTGGTCTACCTGTTATGTAGGTTAGACATGCTAACATTTAGTAGTGTTTCATATTTCCAATATTAAAAATGCCACCAAGTAAATCAAAAGATTAAAGCAATTTAATGATCTCATATAGATAAAATCTAACTTCATGTTTAAAAATAATAAGAGTTTTTTTCTGGATTAGAAAAAACTACTAATTATTAAGGGTCTACTTTTTGTTTTGCCTTTGATACTGGAAGTCCAGTACCTGATCCAATGACTTGCACATGGCAAACTTTTAAATAAATGCTTGTTGCACTGGATTACAGATATGTCTTCGAAGAGAACAAATGTTTTCTTTAATAACACATTAAAGGAGGAGTGATTAAGTCACATACTTGGTATTGGCCTTTAAAGGGGGGAGGTAAACACAGAAAAGAACCACAGTGAGATGACTAGAAATAATCTAATTGAGCACACACAGCTTCAGAGGAAAAGCCTACGTATCCTCATGGACCCCTTACAGAACTATGTGCATTACAACCCATTGTAATATTTAGATATTAGATGTTATATAGATATATATTTTAAGGTGTGGTTGCCAGGAATCAATAATTCAGATTGATTCCATAATTAAAATAGACCCAAGTCAGGATGGGTTTTATGGTAGTTTATTTACAGTTAGGAAGATAGAAGGTAGGGTAATAGAAAGAGAGAGTCTGGAAAGGCCAAGGTAGGCCAAGGAAGTCAGCCTAACTTACCCACATGACCATTCAGAGTGGAAGCAGTCTGAGGTCTCTGCTGAGATCCTTCAGCACCAAGTTCAAAGTGGGAACTCCCCCAACAGGAAGTTACCAACATACTTGAAGAGATAGTATCTTTTGTCACTTCCTGTGGGTCCACCTCTTATTCAAGTGGACAAATGGCAGCCTCTACACTGTTTTGGACTGCCCAAAGGGCAGTCCCTTGTTCTTGATTTGTTGTCACGTGTGGGTAACTCATCTCCCCTCCCCACTAAGGGAGTTGGGGATGACATTATCTCTGGTGGCTAGAGTTTTAACTATGAATGGGTTTGAGCTAATTCCATTTACACAATCCCCCCTGATGATCATATTGGGTGCCTAGTCACCCCAAGTGATCATTTTACATAATCATCTTATACCCACAAAGTTCTTCTAACTACAATAGTTAGAGATAAGAGGGGAATGGAAGAGAGAGAAAGCAAAACCAATGTTTGCTAAGCGCATTCACAAGAAACCAATTGGGGGCAGTCCCCTATTGGCATAAAATGTACATTTAAAGTAGCTGTTCAAACCCCATCATTTCAATCAGTTGTAACCCAAAGTTCATTCTGGATCTCTTGATTAAATGTAGATTCTTCAGGCATCTCTCTGCAAACAGTTCATTCTTTGGATTAAGGAATCAGCAAGCTTCTTTCCCTAAAAATTTTTCTCGAACAAAATCAAAAAATTAAATCTTGGATTTAATAAAAATACAATTAAATCTTGGATTTTATAAAAATACACCATGTTGTCTCAGAATGGGGTGGGGGGAATCACTTTTGTTTCAGATAAGTTAGGGGATGAAGCAGCAATGGAGTGGTGAGGATCTCCTTGGCAAAACAACAACAAAAGCTAGGCAGCAGTAAATGAAAGGTGATGGAGGAATTCCTGAGCAAGCAAAGGAGTTCCTACATCAAGTTTTTTGAACCAGAGAAATTCCTAGAAAAAATGAAATTCCTATACCAAACCTTTGGGTTATCATTATACCAACTAGAGGAGTTCCTTGATCAAGCAGAAATGGGATCCAGTGATCAAAGATCCACAAGAACCCAGAAGCACAACATGGAGGATCAAACTGAGATGTTGACCTTTCCAGGGTCCATGAATTTTGGAGTCTATGAAAGTTCAGAAAAGGATAGATGCCTCTCTATGGACAGTCAAGTGATTTTTTCCTTTTAGAGCAGTGGTTCCCAAACTTCTTTGGCCTACTGCCCTCTTTCTAGAAAAAATATTACTTAATCCCCTGGAAATTAATTTTTTTTTAAATTTTAATAGCAATTAATAGGAAAGATAAATGCACCTGTGGCCATCACCACCATCCCTAGATCGCTGCAGCATGCACCAGGGAGCAGTAGCACCCACTTTGGGAATTACTGTTTTAGAGGATGCTAACTAGAGTTGTAAGACAAATCTGGAGTACTTTATAAGTGACTGAGAATGTGGGCCTTCCTGGAAGAAGAAGTTGCTATACTCTCTGGTGATCCTAAGTGCTTTTCTCTCATAAGGAGGGCCTCACCTCTATTGTGTAAAACTCTAGTTTCCTGAAGAGTAATAGGGAGAGAAGTGCTTCCAACAAGTCCTCTCTGCTTTGTGTCTTTATGTTAAATCTCATATTTGATATATTGTTAGCCTGAATGCTTGCATGGGATCTGAGGACCTTTTTTTCTGCTGTTATCAAGCCCTAAGCATGATGCAAGTTCTGATAGTCTCAGGGATAGAGACCTGAGTTGGAGATTTCAGTGAGGAAGCTAGGTGGCAAAGTGAATAAAGTGATAGAATCTGGAATACTTGAATTCAAATCTTACTTCAAATATTAGCTGTATTATCCTAAAAAAAAAAGTCACTTAACTTCTCCATATCTTCATTTCCTCATTTGTGGAATAAAGATGGACATAATAGCACCTACCTCCCAAGGTTGTTCTGAGGATAAAATGAGATAAAATGCTTTGCAAACTTTGTTGTTATAATTGTTAGTAGAAAAGCACCCAAGACTCTGGCCCTTGGTTTATATTATTATTATATATGTTTACCTCTCTTGCTGTCTTCCAGTTTTATTACTTTCATCACTGACCTTTTCTTGATCTTCAACCTTGATAAATATTCATTTACTTGAGCTGAATTTCTGTGCCCCATGGCTCCTGTCATAACCTAGTGAGTTTTTCCTGAAGCCATAGTTTCTATTGTCCTCTCCCATTTTATAATATGATTTGGATGAAATTTATTTTGTAAAAACATCCATATGCCTTTTCTATACATGACAGGTAGAGCACAAGTATATTTCAGTACTCTTCCCATTTGATAGGCATTGCAGTAGTTTACTCACATGGCAATTGGCATAATTCTTTGACACTGTCATACCATAGTCTATCAATTAGCAAACTATGATCCCTGCGGACCTGTTTTATATGGCTGGCTAAAAATGATTTTTATAGGGGGCAGCTGGGTAGCTCAATGGACTGAGAGTCATGCCTAGAGATGGGAGGCCCTAGGTTCAAAGCTGACCTCAGACACTTCCCAGCTGTGTGACCCTGGGCAAGTCACTTGGCCCCCATTGCTCACCCTTACCACTCTTCCATCTAGGAGCCAATACACAGAAGTTAAGGGTTAAAAAAATGATTTTTTATACTTTTAGATTAAGCATATAATCTATAAATATATATATATGCATATATATATGTATGTATGTTTTAAGATGTATAAAATACTTTTAGCTCTAAGTGGGATTTGGGTTATTAGCCCTGCCACAGTCTGATCATTAAACTCAGTAGACATTTCCATTGCCAGGATGGCAAAGAACTCTATTTTCTCCCAATTATTCTTAATAATCTTCAAATTGTCTGATGAAATTTCTATTTGTTGTGTGAAAGAGGGGTCCCAAAAGACTTTGGAGGATACCATGAGGACAAAGGAAATATAGCCCTTTGGTTGGGTACGGATGGGGGGGGGGGTAAGAGTTCCAATCTGGCCTCTGATTTATTAGCTGTGTGACCTTGGCTTGGGCAAGTTACTTAATCCATTTTCATTATCTGTAAAATGAACTGGAGAAGGAAATGGCAAACCACTCCAGTATCTCTTCCGTGAAAACCCCAAATGGTGTCACAAAGAGTTGGACATGACTGGAAGTGACCAAACAAGAGAGTATAGAACTGAAGGGGCAGTAAACAAAGTTAGCGAAAACCAGAAGCTCATTAAAAGAATATTTAACAAGTAAAGAATCGTCACTTTTAATTCACCAGAAATTTCTTATATGTCTCCTTCTTTCTTACCTGATTCATTTTCTTTTTTAACTTTTTCAGACTAAAATTCACAGATATCAACAACCCCACTAGGAGATAAAAATATTTATTTTTAAGAGGTATTTTAAATATTTCTATATCATTTGGAACCATTTCACTGAGTGCTTCTCCATATTATGTTCATATGTCTCTTAAAAGTCCAGATGCTATTAAAGGCCAGCGAGCAAATAGAATTTTGATGGATATCTGTGTGGGTGTAGCAACACTAAATGCATTCCATTCATCAATGGGGGGACCTTGAGTGTATTAATATTTAATGCCTCAGTGTCCTTGAATAAAAAGAGTTCAGAAATATAAAGCATATAAATAATTTTTATTAGTTAGGATGCTTTCAGATATTCTATTTTATGGTGAGTTTTTTATGGAAAAGCTTGCATCTTTGTACTTTCATTATGGATGCATTTATGGGCAATGTATTTTTTGACCTACCTTTCTCATTCTGCTCATATGGAATATAGTGGAGCATTGTTAATAACTCATAGTTCTGTATTATATTAGATTGTGAAATTCCATGAGAGTCAACCACAATAAGAACAATTTAAAAGCAGAAACAAGGAAGAAAAAGCTAGACGTGATTTGTAACATAGCTATAAGTTTAATTAGAGAAAATACAAAAAGAAATTATTTTCTAATGTGAACAAATATGCTAACAACTACCCACTAACCTTTCAATGAGTTTTCCAGGATTATGACTCTCATGTAATCAACCAGGAAAAAAAAAGTTATACAGCCACCCCTATGGTAGTTGACTAGGAACTCATAGATTCTAAACAACCACCCTAGTGCAACTATCAATAATATGGAAATAGGTCTTGATTGATGACACATGAAGAAACCGGTGGAAATACGTGTTGGCTATGACAGAGGACAAGGGGGGGATGGTTGGGGGGTGAAGGGGAGAGTATGAACATGAATTATGTAACCATGGAAAAAAATTTTCTAAAAATCAAATCAAACAAAACAAAAAACAAATAAATAAATGGGGAAAAAATAAAACAAGCAATACAAAGGTAAAATCTGCAAATGAAAAGACACAGTTCACATTTATGTAGTCTTTTTCCATAGGTATGCAAACATGCATGGAACATGAATTCATTGTGCCAGCACACTGGACCCCTATGTATTTTATTCTTTATACTCTGTAGAATCACAGAATTTCAGAGTTGCAAGAGATCTCAGGAACCTTCTATTCCAAATCATAGTTCAGTAAGAACTCCATCTACAAAGCATCCAACATAGACTCATTCAATCTTTGCTTGAAGAACACTAATGAGAAAACCTATTACCTCCTGAGGCAATCCATTCTATCTTCACTAGCTCTAATTGCTAGAAATATTTTTCTTTTCATTAATCATGAATATTCATTTTTACAACTTCCATCCCTTGGTCCTCTTTCTTCCCTTTAAGACTGAATAAAATAATTCTCATCCTACATCTAGATAACAACTTTTTGAATACTTGAAGATTGGTATAATTCTTCCTGTTCCCCTACCAAGTCTCTCCAGGCAAAACATTCCCAATTCATCCAGCCAGTCTTCATATGGCATGAACTTTTTTGCCATCCTAATTGCCTTCTTTTTTTTAACTTTCTAAATAATTTTTATTTTTTAGAAAAGTTAACATGGTTACATGATTCATGTTCTTACTTTCCCTTTCACCCCCTGACCTCCTTTCCCCTCCCCCCACCAAAGCTGATGCGCATTACCCCTGGTTTTAACATGTGTCATCGATCAAGACTTATTTTCAAATTGTTGATAGTTGCATTGTTGTGGTGGTTTTGAGTCTACATCCCCAATCATGTCTGCCTCAACCCATGTGTTCAAGCAGTTGCTTTTCTTCTGTGTTTCCTCTCCTGTAGTTCTTCCTCTGAATGTGGGTAGGTTTCTTTTCCATAAGTCCCTCAGAATTGTCCTGGGTCATTGCATTGCTGCTAGTACAGAAGTCCATTACATTCTATTTTACCACAGTGTATTGGTCTCTATGTACAATGTTCTTTTGGCTCTGCTCCTTTTGCTCTGCATCAATTCCTGGAGGTCTTTCCAGTTCACATGGAATTCCTCCAGTTTATTATTCCCTTTAGCATAATAATATTCCATCACCAGCATATGCCACAATTTGTTCAGCCATTCCCCAATAGAAGGGCATACCCTCATTTTCCAGATTTTTGTTACCACAAAAATCATGGCTATAAATATTTTTGTACAAGTCTGTTTATCTATGATCTCTTTGGGGGGTACAGACCCAACAATGATATGGCTGGATCAAAGGGCAGGCAATCTTTTATAGCCCTTTGAGCATAGTTCCAAATTGCCATCCAGAAAGGTTGGATCAGTTCACAACTCCACCAGGAATGCATTAATGTCCCAATTTGGCCACATCCCCTCCAGCATTCATTACTCTCCCCTTCTATCATTTTAACCAATTTGCTAGGTGTGAAGTGATACCTCAGTGTTGTTTTGATTTGCATTTCTCTAATTATTAGAGATTTAGAGTGCTTTCTCATGTGCTTATTGATAGTTTTTATTTCTTCATCTGAAAATTGCCTATTCATGTCCCTTGCCCATTTATCAATTGGGGAATGGCTTGATTTTTCATATAATTGATTTAACTCCTTGTATATTTGAGTAATTAGACCCCTGTCAGAATTTTTTGTTATAAAGATTTTTTTTCCCAATTTGTTGTTTCCCTTCTGATTTTGGTTGCATTGTTTTTGTTTGTACAAAAGCTTTTTAATTTAGTATAATCAATCATCCCATTCACATTCAGAGGTATAATTATCAGTTGTGTATTCCTCAAAATTTTGGTATCTTTTCTTAGTTCTACCCCTTCTTCTTAGGCTATTTCCTTTTAAACCAGTGATTTGTTTTAAACCAGTGACCCTTGTCCCCTCCCTTGATTTAGTACCCTTTCTACCCCCTCCCTTGTTATTCCCCTCTTTTTTATTTTTAAGTCCTAATGAATTCCTTCTCACTTCTCCTCCCCTCCCTTTTTTGACCTCCCCGCTCCTCTGCTTCCCTTGGTATATCCCTTCTGACTTTCTCAGTAGGGTTAGATAGAGTTCAATATCTCAATGTATATAGCTACTCTTCCCTCTCAGGGTTAATTCCACTGAGAGTAAGGTTTAAATATTACCTCTTAATGTTCTCTTCCTCTCCTTCTTATAATAGTATTCATCCCCTCCCCTTCCATGCCCTCTTTGTGTGTAAGAGAATATCCTATTTTTCTTATTCATTCAAGTTTCTCTTGGTGTCCTCTACCATTCACCCCCCTCTTTCCCACCCATCCCCTTATCATCTTAGACCATTTAGTACTCCAACCTCTCCCTGTGAATAATTCTTCTAATTACTATAATAGTGGATACTATAATAGTGAATAGAGTTCACTACAGAGAATTACACATAACATTTCTCCATATAGGAATACAAATAATTAGATTTTATTGAAGCCCTTAAAGAGGCAAATTTAAATATAAGAGTTTTCTTTCTTTCCCCTCTGTTTCTTATTTACCTTTTCATGTTTCTCTTGGTTTTTGTGGTTGGATATCGAATTTTCCATTTAGTCCTGGTCTTTTCTGTGCAAATACTTGGAAATCTTCTATCTTGTTGAATGCCCAAACTTTCCCCTGGAAGTATATAGTCAGTTTTGATGGGTAGGTGATCCTTGGTTGTAGACCCACTTCTGTTGCCTTTCTGAATATCATATTCCAAGCTTTGCGGTCTTGTAGTGTGGAGGCTGCCAGATCCTGTGTGATCCTGATTGCTGCTCCTTGATATCTGAATTGTCTCTTTTTGGCTTCTTGTAAAATTTTTTTTTACTTGGAAGCTCTTGAATTTGGCTATTATATTCCGGGGGGGGGTATCTTTTGAGGGTTTAGTGTAGAGGGCAATATATGGATTCTTTCAATGTCTATATTGCCCTCTTGTTGTAGAAATTCAGGGCAATTTTGCTGAATAATTTCCTTTATTATGGAGTCCAAATTTCTATTAATTTTTGCTTTTTCAGGAAAATCAATGATTCTCAAATTATTTATTCTAGACCTGTTTTCTTGATCTGTCAATTTCTCAGTGAGATATTTCATGTTTCCTTCTGTTTTATCAGTCTTTTGACTTTGCTTTATTTGTTCTTGTTGTCTTGAGAGATCATTGGCTTCTACTTGCCCAATTCTTGTCTTTAGACTGGTTTTCTGCTATATTCTTTTGATTTTCCTTTTTGATTTGGTCTATGCTGTTTTCCAGCTGTTTGATTTTGGTCTCCAATTTGCTTATTAAATCTTTTGATTTGGGGGCATCTTTTTCTAATTGCCCAATTCTAGCCTTTAGAGACTGGTTTTTGGCTATAATCTTTTGGTTTTCCTTTTGAATCTGGTCTGTTTGGTTCTTCAAGGCTTCTAGCCGGTCATTTCTGGTCTTCAATTTGCTTATCAATTCATTTGATTTTTGAGCCTCACTTTCTAATTGTGAAATTCTGCCTTTTAAACTGTTATTTTCTTGCCAGTTCTCTACAATCTTTCTCATAATCTCAGATTTGAACTCTTCTTGTGACAAGTTTTAATTTTTTTGGGAAGGTTTGGATATGATTACTTGTTTGTTCTCCTCTGCTGTTTGCTCTGTTGTTTGGATTTTTTCTGTGTAAAAGTTCTCGAGCGTTAAAGATTTCTTCTTTGTCTTTCTCTTCTGGGATTCTTGTCTCTGGCTTGCCATTGTTAACCCAGCGCCCTCTCAGCTTTATCCTCATGCCCAGGGTCTGTCTGTGCTCTTTAGGCTCCTGAGGTCTCAAGTCTAGTTGTTCTCAGGGTCAAGCCTCCTGGTGGTCCCCTTGCTTGTTCCTCTGCCCAAAGCTCCTTTAACAGTCTCAGGGCACTGCTTCCACATTTGTGTGCCCCTCTGTACTGGGTCCCCACCCACAGTTCCCTGCCTTTGCTCAGAATCCATGTCTGCAGCTGCGACCATGCCTGCCCTCAGGGTCTGTGTTCAAAGTCTGCACGTTTTTTAGCCTCTTGGGGTTTTAAGTCTTGCTGCTCTCAGGAACAGGTCCTGGTGACCCCAGGTAGCTGTCAAGGACTTAATGGATGCCCTAAACTTGCTCTAACTCTTGTGCACTGGCTTTGGCACTGGGGTGGGGGGGAGGGTTGCTCAGTTCGTATTTTAGTGAGAGCTGTTTCACCCCCTTATAGCATGGAAATGCCCTGATCCCAAGTACCTTCAATGCTGCGCCCTGTTGTGGGGTCCCTTTGTTCATCGGATTTGTTTTTATGTCCCCTTGAGGAGTCCTATATAGGTTAGGAGAGGTTAAGCAGCTGCTTTATACCCTGCTGCCATCTTAACCTGGAACTCCTATCCCTAATTGCCTTCTTATAGATGCTCTCCAGTTCATCAATATCCTTCCTGAAATGTGGTACCAGAATTTCAGATGTGGGCTCAGCAGGGATAAGTATGGTATTGTTTTAGTCCCTGAACCCAGGTTTTCTGCAAATATTCCTTACTTGAAGATGAAGCCAATAGAATTTGTATTTTTTCTCCATATTTCTGTAAATGTGATTTCCCCATAGTTTTGAGGGGAAAGAGGAGGAAAAAGTGCTTTCCATTATTGAATGTCTACTATGAAGAAACTATCAAGAGAAGTAAAAAGTGTAAGATATAATCTCTACTCAAGGAGTTTATAACTGAGTTAGACAGACATGGTTATAAATTCAGGAAAAGTTAAATGCCTAATTTGAGTTAAATAACAACACTAGTACAAGAAATCTTATCTGCTATGCTATTTTGACATATCCTTCTAGATGATTTAGCTCAAGCTACTGCTCTAAATAAAGGATATTTTCCTGGCAATATCCTTGTGAACAAAGGGGAGAAATGTGAGCCTCAAGTTCGTATCATAGAATCATGAATTCTAAGAGTTGAAAGGAATTTTAGGAATCATCTAGTGCAGTGTTGGGCAAGCTTTTTAAAGAGGGGACCAAAGGAAAGGAAATGCTCATCTGTCAGTCTGTTTCTAAGGCAACTCTTTCAAAGTTTCATTGTATTGTATCCTACTCATTGTATTCATCAGATTATGAATAATGTCATGTGGCAGGATAGAACATTTCAGGGGGCCACATGTGGCCCATCACTGGTCTAGTGCAACCCATCTCCTTGTGGAATGCTGCTTTGTGACAGAGGGGCTTGTATAGTTCAGTGAAACTATGAATAATACAATGTAGAGTTATCCAAAACAGACAGGTCATGGTGGAGAGTTGTGACAAAAGGTGAACCACTGGGAAAATCCCATGGATGCTATTCAAACGATAAGAGCTATGCCAAACCCCTTAAGTTGGAAGGTGCCCAGTGTCCTACTGGGGAAGGGCAGAGGAAAATTATAAGTAGTAGTACTTGTACTTATGAAGTACTGGGACAACACCAAAAAGAAGTTTGGCCACAGATGTGTCTGGTGACAAAAGTAAAGTCCAATGCTGTAAAGATCAATATTGCACAGGAACCAGGAATGTAAGATCTATGAACCAAAGCAATCTGGTTGTAATTAAACAGGAGATGGAAAGATTAAGCAACTCATACCTGACTAGTAATTCCCTCTAAAAATTAACTTGAATAAATTATTATTCCATCTTTACTTGGAGATATTTAATATGAGGAATTCACCCAAGTCTACCTGAGCAAATAATTAATTAAAAAACTGGATTAAAATAGACTGATCAATTTGTATCAGTCTGAAAGGAAGTTTCTAATAGAAAGGCACAGTGCTCTTTCTCTTGTTTAACATTTTAAATAACAATTAAATTTTATACAAATGCTACTTATTTCAGTTATTAATAGGAGCATATATATGTGTGTGTGTATATATATGTATATGTATATATATATATAGTGTTTAAAATCTTGCAAAGTACTTTACATGCATTTTCTCATTTGATCCTCCTATCAGCCCTGAGGTAAGTGTTGTTATTCCCATTTTATAGATGAAGAAACAGCAGCTGAAAAAGGTTATTTGCCCAAGGTCATACATATAATAAGTGGCTTAAAGCTATATTCAGACTCAAGTATTCCTGACTCCTGATACTTATTTAAAAAACAAATCACTTGAGCTAAAAATTCAGTCAAAAGAATCTCTTCTATGTACCATACATAATAGAATTACAAAACCCCAGAGTTAGAACAAATTTCAGAGGCTATATTGTCCAATCTGTAACTGAATAAGAATCCACTCTAAAAGATACCCAAATGATAATGCAACTGTCTGTAAAGATCTATTTCCAAGTTGACATTGAGCAATTAATGACTACTTTGGGGGTCTAGTAATTCAACTAGTTCCAATTCTGTCCAAAGGTATAGTCAAGTAACAAAAAAATGTTTTAAATAATATGATATAACCAATCCTTGCTAAAATTATGGCGACTGTCTGTGACCACTATTCCATTTTAAAATGTCCATTTACAATCTCTACAATAATAAATCTCCTTGGCCAGTTTATAGATAGAATCACAGAAGGCCAGGGTTTAAGGGACCTTAGAGGTTCCTATACATCAGTGGTTCCCAAACTTTTTTGGCCTACTGCCCCCCCTTTCCAGAAAAAATATTACTTAGCCCCCTGAAAATTATTTTTTTTAAATTTTAATAGCAATTAATAGGAAAGATAAATGCACGTGTGGCCATCACTGCTCCCCTCCTGGATCGCTGCAGCACCCACCAGGGGGCAGTAGCGTCCGCTTTGGGAATCACTGCTGTATATAGACAAAATATCTTCTACAACATCCCAATAAGTGCTCCTTCAATTTTTTTAGAAAAGAAAATCCTTAACTTCTGTCTCAGAATCAGTATTGGGTTTTGGTTCCAAGGCAGAAGAGCAGTAAGGTCTAGGAAATGGGGGTTAAGTGACTTGTCCAGGGTCATAGAGCTAGGAAGTGTCTGAGGCCAAATTTGAACCTATGACCTCCCATCGCTGGACTGGGCTTTCAATCCACTGAGCCGCCTACCGATTCCCACTTACTCAATTTTTGCATGAAGATATCTAGTAAAAAGAAATCTAATCCTCCCAAGATGTCACAGTCAACTTTTGGATGGCTCTATTTGCCAGGTAAGTGGTAAAGTAGATAGAAGGCAGGGCCTGGAGTCAGGAAGACTCATCTTCTGACTTCAAATGTGACCTCAGACACTTATCCCTGTTTGCCTCAATTCCTTCTCTGTTATATGAGCTGGAGAAGAAACTGGCAAACCACTCCAGTATCTTTGCCAAGAAAACCCCAAATGGGGTCGTGAAGAGTCAGACATGTCTGAAACGAGTAAAGGACAAATAGATAATGTTGCTTACATAAACCTTAAATATTTTGCTTTTCAACTTTTACCTTTTGTTCCAAATTCTGATCTCTGGGGCCACAAGCCTTTTCATGTAAAAATCCTTCAAATTCTTGAAGTTAGCTAGCCACACCTTGATTGTATTTTTATAATACCTTGGAAAGAGCATTAAATTGAGATTCTATGTACTTGGATTCAAATCCTGACTTTTCCATTTATTGTGTGCCTTTGAACATGGTGCTTAGCTTCTAAGAATCTTAGTTTCCTCATCTATAAAATGATTTGGTTGAACTTGATGATTTCTAAGATATTTTCAGTTCTATGCCTATAATGTTATGATCCTATTGTCATCTTCCCCACATTATCTCTTTCCTGCAAGAATAGCATAATGGCTTTATCAAATATTTTGCTAAAATTCAAATAACATCAATTTATTGCCTGAGGATTGTCAGACCAATACTCATATCAGAAAGTGTGAAGTAAGATCAATCTGATAGTCCATTTTGCTGAAGCTTTGCTGGCTATTTGTGATTGTTGCTTCTTCCTTCTCTATATAGTCACTAAGTATCTCTTTTTTTATTAAGTTTAGGTTTTTTCCAGAAAGCAAAGCCAAGCTCCATGTCCTGTAGTTTACAAGGATTTTATTCTTTTACCTTTTCTGAAAATTGGGATAACATGTCCTTCTCCAATTTTGAAAAATCCCTCGCTCTCCAAGGATCACTGACGAAGGGGGTCATTCATTCTATGCTATCTAGGATATAGTTCACCTCGGTCTAGTTCCTTTAACTCATCAAAATCTAGGTGCTCTTTATGTCAGCTCTAGAGGGCTGGTACCTTGACATTTTCCTCATTGAAAAGGGTAGAAAATGGGGATTTTTTTTTGTACCTTAAAGCAAAGGGTGATTTCTTGTACCATATGACAAAGGGACTGAGGGGGGATTTTGCTCCCTTACCATCCCAACCAAGAGCATTTATAGCAGGTTGCCTTAGATGCTCATATTGGATGCACTTAGGTGGCTCAGTGGATAGAAAACCAGATCTGAAGTTAGGAGGACCTGGATAGGTTCAAATCTAACCTCAGGCACTTTACATCTATATGACCTGGGCAAGTCACTCGAACCCAACTGCTTTACCCTTACCTTGGAACCCATATTTAGCATCGATTCTAAGTCAGAAAGTAAGGGTTCAGAAAAAAAATCACCTGGTTTGTGCAGCTCAGCTGTGTCTTCTGCAGGAAGACTTTCCCAGTTCCCCTTACAGCTGGTGCTAATAATCATTGCCCGAAAAAGTTCATTTCCCTCCTCCTGGAACTAATATATCTTTATTTACAAGATGAGACCCAGAATAGGTTTGAAAAGAATAAAATGGAATTTTCTTTTGCTGGTTCCTCTCCTTTCTGAAGGACTAAATGGTCATTAAGGTTAAGTCAAGAAATTAAGAGTTATGCTTTTTAACAGAGAACCTCTAGTAAAAATAACATAAAAAAACCCTCAAGGTCTCCATCATTACTATATTCTGATTGCATACCAGGTGTATTTCCCAAATTCTTTGGCCTATTTCTCCCTTCTGTCTATTTGGTCTATGAAATATTTTGATAAAAATATCAATTTGGCTTCTGCCACTTCTGATCCTGAATGAAACACTTTTTTCCTGCTATTTCCTGAATTTCTTTACATAAGCTATTCTGCCTCTTCTATCCTATCCTCTTTTTTTTTTTTTAATAAGGGCCACCATTCCAGAGTCAAGTCCCCTTAAGTCTCATCCTATGACATCTCAGTGTTGTGTAAAGAGCTTACATCTGCCCCCTTATATTAGTATCTCTGGTTTATGTTGCTTAGTTAGCTAAACTTTGTACATTTGAATGGAGAAGTCTTGTTTTGACTTATCCAAACTTCTGGATATCTCTAAACTGGAAGCAGGGTTTTTTAATGTGGGAATTTTCTTTTTAACTATGTGGTTGATTGTTTTCCATCTATTAAATTTTTTTAATGTGTTGAGCAATATCACTTGGTTAATAATATCTGCATTCCTTCAGCCCACACAATTGGTACTGTCATGCCAAATCATTAGTGGTTGAAGTAATTAAAAATCTTCTGATATTTTATTTGTAGGGATATATTTTAATGCTTGGTGCATCAAATGACAACATAAATCTTTTATATTAATAATAGGAACAGAATCAAATATTTGAGAAAACCATCCTTATTTCTGTAAAAATATATTAATTTGGATAGTTGTACTAAATTAGTATTTATTTTGTAATTAATATTTTAATTATTTATTAATAGATTTTAATATCCCTATAGTTTTAAAAATCATTTATGTAAATGCAATTAATAAACTTTTTTCTCTTCAGTTATCACTAAAGGACAGGAAGTTTTTATTACAAGTATTGGAAAGGAAAAAACAATTAAAATCAGTTACACCCAGAGAAAATGATGTAGGAAAAAGAAAAATCCGAAGAAGACGAAAGAGAAAAAGAACTCGAAACCCATATATCTTAAGAAGAAATGCTAGCAGTTGTAAGTAGAAATCTATTATTAAATGTTATTTTTGTCCTATTTTATTTAAAGTTATACTTTACATACAATATTACCAAATTAATCCAAAGACATATTTATAAACATTCTGCCATGGCTTCAAATCAATGCAACAAAAGTTATTGAAAATCTGTTTGAAATTCACTATGGTAGATACTTGAGGTGGATACAAAAATGAATAAAGCATATTATACTCTCTATCTTCAAGAAGCAAATACTAGAAGATGCCAGACACATCCACAAACAAACATAATGCAAGGTAGGAAGGGATAAATGCTATAGGAGAAGTGTAAGTTATAAAAACATAGAGGAGGGAAAGATTAATTGTCAGGATACACTAGAAAACAAGCTTTTCTGGTCAGAGATATGTATTTAAAACCTGGCTCCAGTATTTATTAACTATATGCCCATGAATGGAGGGTGCTTTGTGAACATTCAAATGATAAATATGCAAATAACCATTGTCATCATAATGGGAAGATCATTAAGATTTTAAGAGGTGGCAATTGAGTTGGGACTTTGAACAATGATTAACTTTCAATAAATAGAGAGAAGGTAGAGTGAATAATGAAAGGCTCAGAATACACTAAAGGGGAAGGACTATACTAATCTTATCTCATTTTATCCTCACAATAATTTTATTATATGTATATGTACATGCATACATTTACACATATAATTTCTTTATCCCCAGCAAACAGAGGTTAAATTCTTGTCCAGGATCACAAAGCTAGGAAGTATCCGAGTTCAAATTTGAACTCAGGTCATCCTAATTTGAAAACAACTGCACTACAAGTTGCTTTTCTCTATTGAGGGAATGGAAAATAGATCCATTCAGTCAAAGCAGAGAGGTACACAAAAGGAATTTGAGGTTAATAAAGCTAGACAAATGCTAAGTGCTAGGGATATGAATTTTAAAAAAAAAAGTCTCTGACCTCAAGGAGCTTAGAATCTAATGTAGAAAGACAGCATATATTAGAGTTAAAATGAGGCTGAAACGGGAGGAGGTGGTAGGTGGAAGGGTTGGGGGAAGATAACTGACTCAGGGGCATAGTGAAAAAGTCAGAGAAGTTCCACAACAGCGCAATCAAGTGAAAAATGTGATGTTTTGAGTTCCTTCCATACATTTAAGAAATAGAGGTTTTAGAGTTCATGGCTATACTCTCTAATCTGAGGGACTGAAGGTGGTGCTGAGGTGGAATATCAAGGCTAATAAGATCTTTGCAGGATGATATTTTCCACAATTACTTGGCAACCAAGAAAGCAGATGTGATTTTACGATATATTAAGAGAAAAAGGGAGCAGTTAGGTGGCTTAGTGGATTGAGAGCCAGGCCTAGAGAGGTTCTGCGTTCAAATATGGCCTCAGGCATTTCCTAGCTGTGTGATCCTGGGCAAGTCATTTAACCCCCATTGCCTATCCCTTACCACATTTTTGCCTTGGAAACAATATACAACATTGATTTTAAGACAGAAAGTAAGGGTTTCAAAAAGGGAGAAAGAGAAGAACAGCTTCCAGGAATAAGGAGGCAGTTGTTCTATTACTCTCCACTTTAGTCAGACCATATGTGGAGTATCAAGCTCAGATCTGGGTATCCTATTTTAGGGAAGACATTGTTGAGCTGACTAAGAGCCCAAGGGAAGACGACCAAGGTAAAGGGAGTCAAGTTCATGACATATGAAGACTGGTCTGAGAAAATGGAAATATCTAGCCTATGAAGAAGAAGACTTTGGAGCAACAGAACTTTCTTCAAATTGTTCTCATCTGCCTATTTCCACTGGGAAACATCTTGGGGTAGGAGGTGTTCAGGAAATACTAACACCTCTGGCAAGAGGGTGTGCCAAGCTTTTTTCAGGGCTGCTAACCCAGCTTTGGTGTCCACCTTTCACCCAACTCTCACCTATGACTCTAAGAAGCTACAGCATGTACAGCATTCACACCTTGGTAAAAGTGTCTGGGAAGATGGGCTAAACCAGGTTGAGAGCATCCAACATGTCTCAGAGCTGTCAATGAGTTAGAGGGGATGTCTACTTCCTGGCCTGGACTACTCAAAAGTTGAAGGAGGTGCTTTGGGAGAGGTAGTAGATTTCCCGTCACTAGAGGTATTCAGACAAAGGCTGGATTTATCTTATGTAATATTTGTCTAGTTTGTTTTAGAGATCTTTTTTAGTAAGAGAGGCAACAAGGTATAGTGTATAGACAGCCAACCTTGAAGTCAGAAAGTTTTAGATTCTAATTCTACCTCTCATGTATACTGGTTGTATTACTCTGGGCAGATCATTAATCTTTCACATCTAGGCAATTTGGTTCCATTTTTAAGGCTAGTGCTTGTGCCTCTTTTATTCCCTCCAGGTTTTTTACTGTACAGATCTTGTTTGTGTGTTACTTTTTGCATATTGTCTCCTCCATTAGACTGTGAGTTCCTTAAGGAGAAGGACTATTTTTGCCTTCCACTGGAGACCCCAGTGCTTAGTACATGACCCATAGCAGGGATTTAATAAATGCTTGCTGAGAAATGATATCTACCATCATACAAGAAATAGAGCATGAATACAGAGTAGAATATTTACTTTATTTCCCTCATGAATTTTTCTCTCGCAGAAGCAATTTATGTCTTATTTCACAATATGATGAAGAGGGAAATATGGATTATATAATACTATATGTACAACCTATGTCATATTACCTGTCTTCTTGGGGAGAGAGAACAGGGAGGAGGGGAAATGAGATATTTTTAGATATAGTTAATGGGAAAATTTATTTCTCTTGGATAGACATTCTTATTTTGATTATTACATATATAAAAAATCATATGTATTATTATATTACATAAGATATTGTTACATATAAAAAACAAAAACGAATGGTAAGAGAAACGCTTGCTGATGACTTAACCAGGAGTTTTCTATGCTCAAGAAATAATAGTCCTAATCTCTAACCTGATAGTCTGAACTATATCCTGAGGTTTCTCCTGATTCTGTCATCCTAGGTATTTCTTAAAAGCTGTGACAACAATACAAACTCTAACAGCTAGAAAGATTTGGGGCACAGGCTCAGTGTGATAGACTGTGTCTGCTGTTCAAGGATCAGCTAAGTTCAAAAGGTTCATTGCCAGTTAGGCATCAGGATTAGAAATTTTGTGGTCACACACAATTCTTGGAGTCTGGCTATTAAAAAGGATGGAGTGGAGAGGAGGAATGTTTGTTTTAAGCCAGTGAAGGAAATATCCATAACAATGGAGTAACAGATTAATCCTTGAAATATTAAATTACTTCTGTGAGATAAAATTGTTAAAAGTAAAATGACATCCTTTACATATGAGCAAAGAAAATGCTTCAATGACTTAGAGTTGGCTAAAATTTTGCAAATTATTACTAAACCTCTAAATGATGGGCCAATTGATTGGTGTGGTTATTATGACTATGTCAGTGATCTGGATGAATCCTTGGAAAGAAGAGACTGCTAGGTCTCACATTCGTCAGAGCAGTGAGTACAGGATCTTACCTGCACAGATATTCCTCCAAGTACTAAATGCACTCTCTCCTCATTGCTGCCTCCACCTGGATCCTTTGATTGGCCAATGGCCTCCATATGTCATATCTCCTAGCTTCTATGGCACCCCCACTCTGCAAACGGGTGACTCTGACTCCTATGGTGAGTCTTTCTGGGATTGGACTGGGTTGAAGGTACCCTAGATATTTAATTCACAAACTTCAAAGCATGGTTCAGGTGCCAAGGCATACACAAGGCCATGTATGGGTACCTAACATTCTTTTTTTAGTCCAAATATGTAATTTCATCCATGAAAGGGACTTCTTGGCGAGGAAATTTCTTCTACCAAAGCAGGAACTAGAACACCAAGAGATTAAATGTTTTGCTCAAGATCACACAGCCAAAATGTCAGTCATAGGCACCCAAAGATGCCTCCATTAAGCTATATATTGCCTCCTGCCTTCAAACAAGAAAATAAATCCAATTCCTCCAAACTGTTCATAAGAAATTAACTACTTTCCTTTACATAGGCTCCAAACCTACTGCCCCAGGCTTTATGCCTCAATCTAATTCTTTCTTCCTTTTGGAGGCTGGATTTGTGGACACAAACTCAGAAGCTTTGTATCAGGCAGCCTTGCTTCAGTCATCTCTAATTCCCCCAAAATGGATTATACAAACTATCTCTTTAATCACATTCAGTCCCAGATGGAAGAATTACCTCTTCCATCTACACAGCAGAAGCTGTAATTTAGCCAGGCAACCTTCTCAAAATGCCCATCTCCATTCTTGAGCAAGAACCTCTTATTTCAAGGGCTTCTTTCTCTCAACTAATTTTATTTTACCTAGACCAGTGATGGTGAATCTATGGCACAGTTGCCAAAGATGGCACACAGAGCATTCTCTATGAACATGTGGCCAACCCCTCACCCAGAGTTCATTGCTAGAAAGGCAGAGGAACTCAGGTGGAACTGCTCCCCTCCCCCACTCCATTGTGCCTAATGACATTTTTTCACATCTCCCACCCATCTGCTCAGCAGCCCAATGGGAACACACAGGGGATAAGATGGTCAGCTTACAGAAGGCAGAGCTGGAGGGGAGTGGCATGCTCAGGCCACCCTCCTTACCCCTCTACACTTGCTGAGGACATTCCTCACTTTACCCACCACTCTGCCCAGCAGCCCAATGGGAGCACTTTCTCCTTCCCCTGTGTGTGGTAACGAGAGGTGCAGAGAGCAACTGGCACTCGGTGAGGGGGAAGCAGACATGGCACTAGGTCTAGGGGTGAGGTGTGGGGACAGGGCACAGCACTCCATCTCTAAAAGGTTCACTATCACTGACCTAGACAATTATGCTCCCCTACTCCATTCCTACTATGGCTGAGCCAAACTGACAGACATAAATACCTGGACAAAAGCAGCTGAGGAGTGTGTTGTCCCTATTCATTTATCCTATCTGGGCCTGCCCTTTGGGGAACAGATGTTTTAAACTACCTTTTATTACCATAATTTTCTTTTTTGGAGGCAGGACCGGACCTGTGCTTTTATCAGAATAGGAAACTCCTGGTGTGGAGACTTCTTTCTCCAATGCACATTGGTATCTTTTCTGTAATTTATAAGGTTAGAGCATTATCCAGAAAACTGAGACGTTAAGTGACATTTCCCAAGGTCACACAACCAATATGTTTCAAAGACAGGATTTGAACTCAGGTCTTCCTGATTCTTAAGATCTTTCTGCAATAATAACTAATAATAGATTTGAAAAGATTTATTTATCTGATTTGATTCTATCAACCTACCCATGAGGGTAGGTGCATTATTATCTCCATTTAATGGGATGAAAGCACAGTGAAGCTAAGGAATTTTCTTAAGATAACAAAAGGTAGTTAATGTCTGAAGCAAGATATATTTTCAGGTCTTTCTGACTTCAAGTCCAGTGCTCTTTCAAGTGATAGCTCATTAGTACAGTAAAAGTTTTATCACAATCCCTTCCCAACTATGCAACATCATAATTCTTGCAACTTCTTGCCTTGTCCTTCACAATCTGTCTTACCGATATTCACTTCCATGTCAGATAAGTATACAAGTGGTACAGAAACGTTTTCAGAAAGATTTTTACTTTCATTTTTACAAACCGCTGGGCTGAGGACAATGACTGCCTCCGTTACCAACCGCTTCTAATTCTTTTTTCTAATGTAAAATATCACCTAAATCTTCCATTTTATCTCGTGTATATGGCCACCTTACTCTGAATACGTTCTTGTTTGTTAATCTTTCTATTAAAGCATGATACCTATAACAGTTTATAATACTGTAAATGTGTCCTAACTAGTGCAGAATACAGATGGTTATCTATTACTTCCATGAATATGGATTTTATACCCTATTAATGCAGCGTTATGTAGTAATAAGCCTTTTGACAGCCAAATAACAATACTTTGTGTCCTTTGCTTTTGTACTGTTTCTCTTGTCTGCAATGCATAGTCTGTCAGCTTCTTGAAAGCAAAGAAAAAACATTTTAATCTTTTTTTTTTGGTATCTCCAATGCTTAGCACAGTACCTTGCACATAGTAGGTGCTCAATTAATGCTTGTTCATTAACAGACAAACAACTTCCTCATATCTATCTTTTAGAATACATAGCATACTTTTAGACTCAGCTCAAGTGCTGCCTTCACAAGGTCTGTCTCAATCTTCCATAGATATTAAGCACTATATCTTCAAAAAATTATTATGTATTTATTTGGTATCTATTTTGTATATAGTAGCATTTATATCTCTATCTATCTATGTATCTATTTATCTATGTTTGTCTATCTTGACAGAACATAAACTCCTTGAGGATAAATATTGCTCTGCATTGTATCCCCAGCACCTCAGACAGTGCCCAACAAATGGCAGATCTTGAATTATTGACTCATATGATGCTAAAAGAGGAAGGATCATCTACTCAAAGGAATCTAGAACTTGGAGTCAGTGTGTCAAAGGCTCTTTTATTTCATCCTCAAGAGAGAGAAGAGCCAGTGTTATAAGTGTTATAGTCAGCCAGTCAGCAAGTACCAAAGTATGGGGGCAAGCAGCCTCGTTTTATCCTAGTCCCTTAGTCCGTGATGCAAAGATGGTCCTTCCCTTCCTTCACCACTGGCTGGTTACTTGAGAGTTACAATCTTATCTCAAAAGCTACCTAAGCAAAATGTGCAATTTACAAAAATAATTATCCTAATTATTTAAATGGGTTTTAGTTAATCAACATAAGGACTGTTGCAGTCCTATCTATCTGCATTTCCTATAAGATTTTTACCAATCAAAACAAGGACTATTTCAATCCTATCTATCTGAACTGGGGCTTAGGTTGGGGATAGGAAACTTGTTTTGATCAAAAGGCTCCCTGACTCTATCTTAGTGATTCATTGAGAAGAGTCCACCATCTTGCTGAACTTCATCTCTCACAAGCAAGCAGACACCAAAAAATCCTTTATGTCTTTTCCACATGAACTTTTGTTAAACCCAGATTTACATTTGCAGTTGATATTTTTTTAACCATAGCGTAGAACATTTTTACCTATTCGATTTCATCCTTTTATAGTTTTTCCCCATTGTCCAGCCTATCATTTTGTTGTTCAGTCATTTCAATCATATCTGATTCTTCATGATACTTAGCATGATACTTAGCAAAAAAATACTGAAGTGGTTTGCCATTTGCTTCTTCAGCTCATTTTACAAATGAAGAAACTGAGGCCAACAATTAAGTGACTTGCTCAGTGTCACACAGCTAGTAAGAGTCTGAGGCCAAATTCAAACTCAGGAAGATGATTCTTCCTGACTCCCGCTCTTTCCATCGTACCATCTAGCTGCCCCAGCCTGTTAAGATCATTTTAAATCCTGATGCTATCATATAGTATTTTACCAAGTTCTTCACAAATTTCATAAACTGTCTTCTATGTCTTCTTCTAACTCTTGATATGTATCTATCTCTTGGTCTACTCCACTCTACATTCATACCAATTGAGGTTCAGCTTGTAGGATTTTTAATTTTGGTTTGTAATAACCTCAGTTGTCTCAACAGTTGTAAACTGGGAACTTCTAATGTCCCTTGGGTTTTCACCATACTAAGAAAATCCAGGAAAAAGACATAGCAAATTGGTAAAATACTTAATTAGAAATGAACCAAAGTGTAAAATAAGCAATCACATGCATTCCTAAGGAAATACAGACCCATGCCCTCCCGTCCCCAGAGAAATGGGTTAACAAGCCCTTCCAAAGTTTCATAGCTTATCTGAAATAAGGTTGGAGCCTTTCTCTCATTGCTCAAAAACTGCTCCTGCCATTATCTTATTGCCTACTTTTTGAGTCTATGTTTCTACCCAGTTATTGTCTTCCCTGATTTCTCTAGCTACTTGGAACCAGTATCTCCATGTGCTACTTTGCTTGTCTCTCTTCATGTTCATGAGTCCTCAGTAGCAACTTCCGTGTTTTTTCCTCCCCAGTCATCATTGCCTCCTGTCATAATCTAACCATAAGTGTCCTTCAGGGTTCTGTCCTGAGTCCTCTTTTCTTCTCCATCTGTATTACTTGCCTTGGTGATCTCTTCAGCCTAAATGGATTTAATTAACATTTCTATGCTGATGACTCTCAACTACCTATCCTGTTCTAAATTCTCAGCTGACCTCCAATCTCATACCTCCAACTGCCTTTTAGAAATTTCATATTGGTTATACACTAGATATATTAAACTAACATTTTCAAAACAGAACTCATTATCATTCCTGCTAAATCCTCCCACTACCCCACCTACTTTCCCTATTACTATTGAGGGCAAGATGGTATATTCAGGGAGGACTAACACTTCTGGTGAGAGAACTTGCCAAGCCCTTTACAGGACTTCTCATCTACCTTTGGTGTCTCTCACCCAATTCTCACCTGTGGCTCCAAGATGCTTAACATGTTTAGTGTTCGTGCCCCAGTAAAACCATCTAGGCAGACAGGCTAAGACAAGTTGAGGGTAACCAATGGCTCTCAAACCCAACAATTAGAGGATGTCTACCCCAAGCATGTGAAGACTTCCCCTGGTGAGATGGGAAGATAAGAACAATTTCTCCCAACAGCTATTAAGGCAGCTGAAGAAGAGTTAGAGCTTAGAGGTAAGACATCAAAGATGCCAAGGTCATCCACTATATACCAGGCAATTATCACTAATATCCTGACTTTTCTCTTGCCACTAGATTTGAATAATTCTGTAACAGAGTGAAGTTGATGACTTTGTGCAACTCTGCTCCACTTAAATCCACTACATGCATAAATCTTCACCCAATGATATCATTGGTCCTCTTTGAAAATAAAGGGAGAACAACAAGAGGGCAAAACCATCTCAGTCTCTTGAGGTTTACAATCTAAGAGTCATCCTGGACTCTTCACTATCTCCCACCTCCAATATCCAGCAGTTGCCAAGCCCTATTGATTTCAACTTTAGAATATCTCTTTAATATACCGCTTTCTGGGAGCCAGTTAGGTGACTCAGTAGATTGAGAACCAGACCTAGAGACAGGATCCTGGTCTTAGGTTCAAATCTGGATGCAGAAACTCCCTAGCTGTGTGACCCTGGGCAAGTCACTTACCTCCCATTGCCTAGCCCTTACCACTCTCCTGCCTTGGAACCAATGCACAGCAGTGATTCTAAAACAGAAGATAAGGGTTTTAAAAAAAATTACATACTCCTTTCTTTCCACCGAAATTTCCACTACTTTAGTACATGCCCTCAGAACCTCATGCCTGGACTATTGTAATGAATTTCTAGTGGGTTTGCCTATCTCAAGTCTCTCCCTTTTCCAATCTATCCTCCATTCAATCACTGAAATGAAGTTGTCCAACAATATCACTCCCTATTCAATAAACTTCCAATGTGGCTCCCTAAGTGACTTTATAATGCTTTCAGGATCAAATCAAAATGCTATGTGGCCTTCAAAATCCTTCATAATCTAGCCTCTCCTTACCTTTCTAATCTTCTTAACATCTTCTACAACAAATAATCTTCAATCCAGTGGTACTGGCTTTGGCTTCCTGGATGTTCCCCAAACAAGATATTCCATTTCTCAACTTTGGGCATTTTCTCAGGCTGTCCCCCAAGCTTGGCGTTCCTTCCCTCCTCAACTCTACTTAACTGAATTTCTTTAAGTCCCAACTAAAATCCCATTCTTTGCTGGATTCATTCTCTAATAGTTCTTAATTCTAATGCCTTCTCTTTTAATTATTTCATATTTATACCATATATATATCTTGCTTTTTATATCTATATTTGCATGTATTCTCCCCCATAAGATTATAAGCTCCTTGAGGGGCAAGGACAATATTTTGTCTTTTTTCTGCGACTTCAGTGCTTAGCATAGTTCCTGGCTTATAGTTGGTTCTTAATGCATGCTTATTGACTGATGGATTATTACCCCACTCTATAGGTATAGAGCAGTGATGGTGAACCTTTTAGAGATGGAGTGCTAGGCTCCCCCACCCCACCCCTCTAACTGAGTGCCATGTCTGCTTCTCTAGAGACAATGTGCCATGCTCCTCCCTCTACCAAATGCCAGGTGTGCCCTGCCCCTACCCTCCTTGCCCCACACAAGAGAGGGAGAAAGTGCTCCCCTTGGACTGCTTAGTGGAGGGGCCAATAATGTGAGGAATGCCCTCAGCAAGTGTAGAGAGGGGGTGAGGAGTGGCCTGAGAGCTCTTCTCCCTTCCAGCTCTGCTGCAAGTGAGCCACCCACCTTACCCCTGTACGCTCCCATTGGGCTGCTGGGGAGTGGGGTGGGGGATGTGAACAAATGTCATCAGGCATGGTGGGGAGGGGGAAGGGAGAAGGTATGCCCAAGTCCCTCTGCCTTTCTAGTAATGAACTCTGATGGGGGGAGAGGGAGGCTGTGTGTCCACAGAGAGTGCTCTGTGTGCCATCTATGGCACCCATACCATAGGTTTACCATCAGTGGTATAGAGGAATCCTGGGAAATGTCATCCTGGGAATTTCTTCTATGCCATGGACCCCAGCATTCTGGGAAATGTAATGCTTAATCAGAATAATCTTCTAGACAAAAATGTTGAACAAGAAAGGGCTGATCCCTAAACTTTGCAACATTCACCTCCCTTAGATATTTATACATTACTCAATATTCTTTAGAAAACAATTGTTCCACAGCCTTGGTGATCTCTAACAGGTAGGTCCTCTCTACCTGCCCCAATCAGATTCCTAAGGCTGGTTTCATTTTATAGAATTTCAGAGTTTCAGAGCTGGAGGACCCTAGAAGCCATCTAATTCAACCTAAAACAAAACAACATTCTAGTCCCTAACATCCTCAACAAGTAGGAATCCAACAAAGACCTTTATATTAGAGAAGGTTTCACCTCACAAAGCAGCCCATTCTTCGTTCAGATAGCTTTTATTCTTAAGTTTTCCTTACATCAAAGCCTAAAGCTACTTCTCTATAACTCCATGGTCCACCTCTACTTCCTTGATTCTTTTCCTTCTGGGATTATTTCTTGGATCCTCTCCAGAGACCCTTTCTCCTCCTGGTAGACCAGAGGAATTCTATAGAGAAGCATTCCTCAAATCCTTTTTTAAAAAACTTTTGCAGGCATGGAAAGACAGTTTGAAATATCCCACAAGTAATTGGCAAATGCCTCTGTCTGGAAGACAAATATAAAACACACCAAAACAAATCCTTCAGTCTCTGTGCCTCCTGGGTAGGAAGAATAACCTACATAATAGTGTTTGGAAACTTTCCCTGAAAATTACTGTGGCACATTTCCTATTTACTTCTCTTTACTGTTGGTATCCTGTTTCATGGGGACACTTGAAGAAAATTATCCACTCTCCCCTTCCTATGAGATTCTGCTAATCTCCTTAATTTAATAACTTGAATTCCTTTAAAAAAAGTGGCAACTTTACTGAGGTCCTTGTGCCAGATATTCCACAATCTTATTTACCATTCCAATTTCCTTTGCCATTTTTATTTGCCCCAGGGCTCCTGCTTTGGCAAGGGACACTGAAAACTTTTGGCAGTTTTGACTTGCTCTTTAAAAGTTCAATCTTGTCAAATACATTTGTATGGTACAAAAATGGATATCCATCCTGCCGATTCTTAAGTCATACAGAAACAGGTAAATTATGTTTGGCATAGAGGGATGCATCATTGAGAAGAAGACAGCAAGCTGGCCATGTAGCTGAGATGAACCAAGTTCAAAGTCTGACTTTGGCATATGGGCCTGGGGCAAATTATTTAATGTCTCAGTGCCTTAGGCAGGCAGTTCTCTAAGACTATTTGTTGCAGTGAGGTTGTCATCCTGTATAGTTAGAGGGAGTTTCTCCACCCCAGGTAAAGATTACTAATGGAATCACAGGTCAAGTACTTATAGTACCTTAGAAAGGTGCATGTATAAATACATTTTTACAAAGATTCCAATTAAAATAACCAAATTAAAGAAAGCCTTAGTACTTGAAGAGGCATGCTTCCAGTTTTCTAAATGATCCCTTTATGTCAAATACATCATTCTCCAATAATGCCAGATAATCAAGGAAACAAATTTATTGAGGATATAAAACAATAAAATAATACCTAATAATAATGTTGAGCAAAAACTGGCTTATTGATACTATATTTAAAAATTAATTTCTATTCATTTTACTTTACTTTTACTCTGTTTATTATGCAGTTGCTATAAGACATGTTTGATTCTGGTCTCATTTTATAATTTATAATTCTTGAATAAATGAATACCTTATTTACATACTAGGTTATATCTCCTTTGTATTCAGTATTTGTATTTCCTTTTTTACCAGTATATGAAAAGAAAAAGTGGATTTTGTGATTATACAAGAATGTTGAAAGAAATATTTTATTTGGAATGATCTATACCATTTCCTTTACTCAGGGAATGTATTTATGCTTGCTAATCATGATTTGCAGACCAATAACTTGTACAAACATGATTATTATAAATATGTATTTTCTTACTTCAAAGTATTTAATGCTTTAATCACACTAACTTGTATATTGAATCTTTCTTATATTAATTTATATTTTGTGTAATAAATCATTATTCTCCTTCCTATCTAAGCTTGATTCTTCCTACCACATATTAATGGTACAAGTGTACTTCTAATACATTGTTCAAGAAATCAGTAGCATAATCTGATTCAGATTAAATTCAATTGAAAAATCAAGTGAGAAATGGGCAAAATCTATTCATGAGAGTTTTGTTGCCAGAGAGGCAATTTCTCATTTTTGTCTTCTTGGATTATTTAAAACTTTGAAGTCAGATAAGGAGATAAGAATACTGTTGCTTAGTGGTCTTTTCAATTAACTATCATTTCTCTGTCATGTTGTTGGGCAAAATGTGGCCTAATTTGGGGGCAGCTGGGTGGCTCAGTGGATTGAGAGTCAGGCCTAGAGAGAGGAGGTCTTAGGTTCAAATCTGGCCTCAGACACTTTCTAGCTGTGTGACCTTGGACAAGTCATTTAACCCTCATTGCCTAGCCCTTACCACTTTTCTGCCTTGGAACCAATACAGAGTATTGATTCTAAGATGGAAGGTAAGGGTTATAAAAAAAAAGTGACCTAATTTGATGCCTAAAATAATTGATTTATTGTTCATTTATTTTGTTAGATTATTTTAATGTGGCTCATTCCTTTATTTAAATATTTGATGTTTTAGATTTTTGTGATCAGAAAGATATTCCTTTGGCTGGTCTTTTTTGGCCTATGCTAACTGATCATAAACATACTTACACTATTGTCCCTGTGAAAAGTAGATAAGTTCTACATATATGTTTATGTGTATATGTTTGTGTATATACAAAATAATGCTATATTGAGAATTTTTGTTATAAATATAATTTTTATGTTTATGCACATATACATACATTTATGTATGGACAGGTGATGATAATTTTATATATAAAGCATCCACCTTTCTATATGGCATATATACACATAAAAACACATGTATACACGTGTCTATATAAATATGTATTGTCTACAAAAATATGTGTACATTTACTTGTCTATATGCACATACACATAGAGCTCAACTCAATCTGGTCCAAACCAAACCACAAATTAAAGACTCCCTGAAAGAAGCAAATTAGAAATTATTCTTCCTTACAAATTCAAAGAACAACTTGTAAAATTCTGCATTTGTGGAATTCACTTACTTTTATGTGAATTGATCTAAATACTTTTATTATATTCTAAACAATTAGATCTGAGACAAGGACAGTCAGGAAATGTGAGATCTAAGTCAAACAGCTTAATAAATATATAGGCAATGAGAGGAATAGGATTGGGACTCTGGTCACTGATGTGTGTGCCAAATAGTACTGTGCCAAGCCAAGGAGTGCCAATCATTTGCATTACTGATCCAGACTTTTTCTTTATGGCACAAGATCTAGGATTTAGAATTAAGGCACTTTAGATATCTCAAAGCCAGATACATAGTAGCTGCATGACCTCATAAGCAAAAAGGAAACATTAATAGTACATCTATCCCAGAGTTGTGAAGATGAGATGAAACTGTATTTGTAAAATACTTTGCAAACTTTAAGGTGCCATTGTTATTATTATCATTCCATCCAACTTATTTTCCAAGGAGCAAACTGAGGCTGAAGAGCTGTTCAATAAGTTCAGATCGTCCAAGATCACACAATTGTTAAGTATTCTATTCTATATTATAATCAAGCCTTAAACAAGAAATTGGTCATAAAATATTCATTGAGGGCTTACTATATATAAAGTACTTTGCCTGGAACTGTGAGGTATGCAAAAAAAAAAGGTAAAACAGTCTCCTCTTCACCAGTTATATTATGGTGTGATGAGAAATGTAATACCTTTGTACAATCAGTAACTGTCAACTTTTCTCCATCTCTGTCATGTGCTATTTTTTTAACCATAGCTTCAGAGTCCAAACTCCCTGGGATGGATGAAGCATATGCTTATATCATTCAAGATCAACAGCTAAATTCTAATTGTTCATCCCTGGATTTTCTCCACTGTTAACTACAGTTAACTACTTTTTGTATCATTTCTCTTTCAGTAAAACTCTCCTAGTTACAAACTACAACTAATACAAAACTAACATTTAGTGAATTTTGCAAATTAGGTACTCAAACTACAAAAAGTATAAATATAATCCAAATGACTAATCACAGAGTAGTAGAATCTTATAGTAGGGAAGGACTTAAAGGACCATGAAGCCTAACCTATACATACACTAGAATCTCTCTTCTAATGCCTCCAACCAATAATCATCCTCTGCCCAACAAGGGGGAGCCCACTACCTCTTGAGGAGGCCCATTCCACTTCTGGACAGTCAAAATATTTAGAAGTTTTCCTGATGTGGACCCCAACTCTTTCTGTCCCATTGACCTATTTCTACTAGTTCTGCCTTCACAGGATAAAACTGAACAAGTTTCATTCTTTTTCCATGAGAGAGCCTTTCTACTATTTGAAAACAATTATCATGTTTGTCCCTTCACTCTCAATAGTTCTCCAAGCTAAAGATCACTGGTTTTTTCCATCCAATTCTCTCACTATCTTGGTTATTTTCCTAGATACTCTCTGTTTTTTCTATATCTTTGTGGTACTCAGAAATAAACACAATATTCCACTTATCTGAGTATGGATGAAATAAAAGGGACTATCATCTCCCTCTTTCTGGATAGACATCTTTTAAAGCAGCCTAAGATCATTATATATAACCTTTGACACAGACTGGCTTTGTGACCTAGATAAATCATTTGTTTTCTCAGTACTTCAGAAATTCTAATGCCCCAAGTTGCAGAATAGTTGTAGACCTGTGTTGGTAGAGAGAGTTTGCTCACCAAGGTAAACTCCATAGCAATGAAACTACTGGCTGAAACTCCCCCCCCCAAAAAAATACAACTTCTTTGGCTGCTATACATATTGAGTTTGCAGTCATTTGAATTCCCAGATTCTTCTTTTTTTCTTTCCTTCTTTGTTTCTTTCTTCTTGCCTGCCTACATCCTTTACTTTCTCTCTCTTTTTCTCTCTCTCCCTTCCTTTCTTTCCCTCTTTCTTTCTCTCCTTCCTTCTCACTTTCCCTCCTTCCTTCCTTCTATTTCTCCTTCCTTCTATTTTCCTTTCCTTTCCTTTCCTTTCCTTCCTTCTTGCTTCCTTCTTTCCTTCTTTCCTTTCTCTCGTTCCCTCTCTCTCTCTCTCTCTCTCTTGGAGCTCATTATATTGATGCTAAACTTAATGTAGAAATCCCATTGATAGAGCCCACTGTAATTCAGAACTCCCAAACTCAATAAATCTACTAGCCTCTCTGGTAGCTGGGATTTTGGGTGTGCTTCAGATCTTTTTCATATGAACTGTTGTCTAGACAACTCTTATGTGTTGTTCTTTAGTAGCTTTCTTTTTACTTATATCTTTACCTTTAGCTTTATTTAAATTTATTAGGTTTAACCCACCATCCTAATCTCTTAGGATCTTTCAGGATTATAATTCTGCCACCTTACATGTAAGATATTTCCCTCCTCTCCACCTCTGAGTCATTTATTTGTCAATTTGATCCAAGTTGCTATTAGAAATGTCAAATAATCAAGGTTGAGAATTGAGTTCTGTAGTTCACTTCTAGAAATTTCCCTAAATTAATCATTGCTCATTCAGGCCTGACCTTTCTTTTGTGCACAAAGATTTTATGAGATGGTACCAAATGTTTTAATGAAATCCAGGTGTACTAACCTAAGGCATATTCCCTACATCTAGGGAAACTGTCCTCTAAGAAATGGCCTTAATCTGTCATGACCTGTTCTGCTATGCTTCCTCTCAATGATCCCCATCTGCCTTCCTAAATAATCACAAACTATCTCTTTAATAATATACTCTAGATTTTTTTCCCAAAAAATCCAAGTCAAGAAAACTATTTACCAATTATTTTCCTTGGCAAAAGAAAGCCCCGAAGGTGGTATGTGTTGCCTTTGGTACAAGAGGATTGTCAAAGTCTGGATTACTTCTTATCAAGATAAGCTATAGAGCAGATTCTGGTTCAGTTTTGAGCTAAAAAAGATGGTCAAAGTCTGAAAATCACTGAGACTCCATGATTCAATAAAATATTACTCTTGGTCTAGTACTTAAAATCTTCTTTAAGTCTATTTTTGCAACCTTATTTCATAACTCTCATGACTACTAGTTCACAGCTAGAATGCTATATTCAATTCAAAATAAACAAACTTCTCATTTCTCTATATTGAACCTCCTGGTGCTTTGCCTAATAGTTTCATTGCAAACTCATCCATCTCTTCATAGATAGGCATATTTACAATTTTTAAAGTATATTCTAAAGTTTATACATAAAAATGTACTCATTTTGAATATAAGAATACAACCAAGTGTTATGATGATCAATCAAGACAGAGATGGGCAGGCAAAATGTCTGCAATTTGGGTGGGGTCAGCATGAATTCAAAGTGTGTCCATTTATCTTTGTGGATTCAAAAACTTTATCACTTTCCTGAAAATTGATGAGGCTCAAGGAAATATAGTCTAACAAATTCACAGAAAAGATGGATTTGAAAACCAGGATGCCAAGTGATTGTTTTATAAAGTGGATCATATCCGTAAGGTAAAGGGTCATTTGAAGAAGGCATTCCATATTTTAGGTTAATACACTAAAGAATAAACCAAATTATAGACTAGAAATTTTCTTAATAAGTATACCACTATTGACTAGAGTAAAAGGGATTAGAATTGGAACTTCTTAAAGGACATTTCTCCCAGGCTTGATAAGTTCTCATTTTCTAGACTAGAACTATTTTCCAGAGAACCATTGCCAGTTCTTAGAATCAGAGCTTCTTTTATATGGACAATGGTTGATAAACCCTGATTTATAGTCTGAGATTTAACTTTTTCTAGATTCTAGGCAGCCTATTCTTTTATAATGCCATCCCTTTGGAGGGACACCGTTAATTGACTCCAGCTTATCTTTCTAGTTACATTTTGAGTCTCCTGGATGAGATTTGGAGACATTCTAATCTTCTTGCTTGAGGATCCTTAATGAGAATTGGAAAATATCCTAGTTTCATCAACAAAACATTAACAAATCATCTCCAAGTATGATTTTTTTTCTTACACATTCTTCCTATGCTTCAAGGCTACACATTGTTTGGGGTTTTACATACATACATACATACATACATACATACATAAACCAAATTAAGGAATTAATATGTGAATTAATCTACAACATGCTTGCAAATCATAAAGCAGCATAAAAATGCTTTATTTAAGTCGTTTTCAGTCATGTCCAACTCTGTGACCCCCATTTTGGAGTATTTTTTGCAAAGATACTAGAGTTCATTGCTATTTCCTTTTCCAGCTCATTTAACGATGAGGAAACTGAGGCAAACAGGATTAAGTGACTTGTTCCAGGGTCACACAACTAGTGAGTGTCTGAGGTCACATTTGAACTCAGATCCTCCAAGTCCCAGGCAAGTATTCTATCTACTGTGCCACCTAGCTACTAGTTATTATTATTATTTGAGTGAGGTCTTGCTTTTTCTCTAGTGGTTTCTTTCGGTTCCTAGATTTTAGTTAAGGAAAGCTAGGTAAATTCAGCTATTACGATAAAGGTAGCTGCTTCTTTCTACTGGAGAGTCTGAAGGGACACCCTTTGATTATGGCCACACCAAATTTGAATTCAGAAGAGAAAACATTGTCTTCCCTCTCCAGAACACTAATTCTTTGTCATTTTGTAATCCATCTGAATGAGCTGGTATTAATATTTATGTAACACTTTAAGGATGCAAAGTGCTTTGCATATTTTATCTCATTTGATCCTCATAATAACTCTATGAAAGAGGAGATAGGTGCTATTACCATACTCATTTTATAGATGAAGAAACAGGCAAAGGTGGGGCCAGTTTGGACTTTTCCTGCCTTGATAAGACCCCAACCAGAGAAATCCTTTTTTTTAATGTTTAATTCTATGGAGTTCCACAATAGATGGTACTTATTGAAGCTGCCAGGTTCTCAGCATCCCTTTGCTACACAAAAGAACAGCTTGTAGCACTGGGAGGGAATTAACACCTCTTGTACAGGTGGATTTATTTTTTGGCTACCCTGTTGACTGACACATTTTCATACAGCAGTTTAGATGTTGTACTGGCACTACTCCAAAACTTTCTGCAGTATTTCTAAAATGTCTTAAAATATTGCCATCTGTTTAAGGATGGAGGAATTTCCTCCTCACCCACTTTCCTCCTCCACGCTATAACCTTTTTTTTCCCCAAGTGCTCTATTAGAGTACACATTGTCTGCTAAAACTCCAGAGAAATTTTTCTTTTAAAGGCCTGTGCCATCTCCAAAATAAAACCTTTCCTGATTTTCCCTCCGACCCATTTCTGGTACCCTTTCCTACAGGTCTTACAGACCACTATTAAGAACCCACTAATATGCCAGTGAGTTATTAAGAATATAAAGACAAAAATGAAGCAATTCCTATTCTCAAGAAACTTAAAGTCTGTAGAATCAATGTTGTACAAATAGATATTGACTAAAATATAGAACAATATACATTGAATGCCATAAATGTATGCTATCAAAAATCACAATGGATATCTTCTATAAACCCTCTGCTATGTTAAACCATACACACAAAAAAAATCACTAAAATGCCCATCAAGATAAAGGAGCTTAGTTTTAGGTTGAGAACTCCACTGATAAAATAGATTTGTATACCAAAACAAATTTAGAGCCTGAAAAGAATTTCAAATGAAAGGATCCCACAAAAGAGGAAAGTTATAGATGTTAATCATTTCTGGTATAAATATATAGAGTAGAATCCTTAAATTCAATTCCAGTTCATTCATTGGGTATTTAAATAGAAGGAATTGCTATTGCAAAACCAATTTGATAAAAATGTTTCTATTAAAATATGCCTATAATCCAAAGACTTGATAATATATAATTCAAAACAGCAATTCAGTACTAAAAGTGTTTTCTATTCCAAAATTGATTGGCAAGCCAGTTGTCCAAAATAGCTGCAAATCATCTTTAAGTGGGAAAAACCCCAAAACTTTGCACTTAAACAAACTGACAAAGTTTCTAAGCCCACAAAGAAAGAAACCATATCTTTCAGATGAGTTGTCAGAAGGAAAAAAGATGATGTTGTAAAGGAAGTAACATTTTATGTGTCTTCTATTAGCAAATGATCAGGACTATTAATAGGTCTTTGTGGTCTTGTTAATGGAATATGGGATCATTGTACTCCTCTCATTTGAAATTGTTTCCTTTCTTTATTCCCCGAGTTTTGAACCAGAGCTTTCACTAAATATATCAAAACCCTCTTTTGGAGGCAATGCTAGGTAGTGGAAAAAAACAGAATGTGGATATGAAATGATCTGGATCTGAGTTCTGACATTCCCCACTTACTCTAGCACTTGGACTTGGGAAATCATTTAAACTCTCTGACGAACTATGGTCTCCCTATGAAATGAGAATAATAATTTCTAGCCTTTTTAATTGATAATATTGTGAGGATCAAATACATAAACTATTTTCAAAATTGTAGAATGCTACAAGTATATGGTGATACATAATATATTATTAAAAATTAAGACAAAAGCATAATGCAGTTTTATTCATTTTGTCTCCTATTTGTATCTATATAGTAAGAAGACAAGCAAAGAAAAACCAAACTGAGGAAGGAAATCGCCTTTATGAATTGGGCACCAAAATGCTAAACCAGTCTAAAAGCCAGAAACAAAAAGAAGAGTGAGTCCATATTTTGTTATCTTTTAATACTTTGAAAGAGTCCTAGATTCATCACTGTGGTCACTCCTTCCTATTGGTATAAGTCACAGCTCCTCCACATACTTCTGAGAGCTACTTTTGCCCATGTTTTCTCACAAAAAATCCATTTAAAACTAATGTGGTCAAAGGAAAATACTACATAAAAAAATTCAAAGGGGAAAACAAAAATGTATTTCATAGTCTTTTTAATAGCTTGGTAACATTTGCTTTGTAGCCTAAATTTTAAAATGATCAAATTTAAGTATTTAACAAATTTAGTTAGTTAAATACTAAATTTAGTATTTAACAAATGATATAGAAAGTCAAATTTAAAAAAACTATTTCTTAAATGAACAAGCATTGGCATTTGAAAGTAAATTCCTGAAGGACCAGATAAAATGGGTAATTGTGGTAATTATCTGGATATTTGAAATAAAAACACACGATTTGTCCTTAATTATCTGTATATGGGTTATTAAAATGTGTTGGGTTACATTATAGGTAAGTTATAGAGTAGACGTAGATTTAAGTTAGGATAGAAAGCTGACGGCTAAAAGCAAGCCTTGACTTGAGTGCATGGACATTCCAGGATAGAATGAAGAGTGAGGTTTGAAAAGGAGAGTGGACTTCTTGGCTAAGCTGGTAGAAGGAGGGTGGATTTTGTGGTCCAACTTGTTGAAACTCAAGTAGCTGTGAAGTTTTGGGATTTTAAAGAAGACTGAAGAGATCATCAATCAACACAGCCTAGTTTGAGAAAAGGTTTCAGATCTGAAGCTGGTGGAAGGCTATCAGATAGCCTTTCTCCCTAGAGCTTCATTTGGACTTACTAGCTGTTCAAGGATTTGTTCCTGGTTCCTGTCATCATCTAGGATCAGCCTGAGCTGTGAGAATTCCAAACTCCAGCCCTCTCCAACTTAGTTAGAGCTGTCTGTTAGTGCAGTAAGGGAAAAGCCAGCGGAACTACTTACATTCTAAAGGCAGTTGGTTTGTTCATTCAGTGTTAGAAATCCTTCACCCACTTTCCCATCTTACCAACATTAAAATCTGTTTTAATAAATTTCCTGTGTCTCCTCTACACCAACAAGAACCCCCACTATTGAGTTACCTTAACATCCCTGGTATCCCTGGCTGTTTGGTGGACAGTTAAACTGTCAACTGTCATTACTCACTCCCCACATCCCTTGTGTGGTTAATTCAGTGTAACAAGCCAGTCCTTTACCTTGCAGGTATGGGTGAGTTTTCATTTTGTTATTCTCTGACACCCAGTCCAGTCCATCCTACCCCTTCCCCTTTATTTTATTTTTTCAGTTACTACAAATGCAGTAAACTTATCCTTTTCTAAATATCTTATTTTGCTAGCACAGCATGTTATTAACTGCTGCTGTCTTTGCAGTTGATTATTTAACTGAAGTTTAGGACTTTACATTTATTTCTCTGAAAGTAGAATAGACCTATACATCTTTCATTAATTCATTCATTAATTGCTCTTTTTTGGATAGAACTGTTCAACTAGTTTTGAGTCTATTTAGCTTATATCTTCCTATCATTTTCCTGAAAAAAAAATTACATTAATCTAGTAAGACTTTCAACCACTTATTAGCTATATGACCTTGTATCATGGCTTTCCCTCCCTGATTGCTTTCCATCTGCAAAGTATATACCTAGTTTTTTTTGTGTGTGAAGTCTCCTTAGAATGTAAGATCTGTGAAAGCAGGAATTGGTTTTTTTTATCCTTTTTACTCATTGCCTGGTATAGTGCCTTGCTTACAAATGTTTCTGCCTGCTTGCCTAACAAGTTAATTCAGTTCTCTGAGCTTCAATTTTCTCATCTCTAAATTGGGGGTGAGAGATTGTAACAGATGTCAGTAAAGTATCTTTTTTTTCCACTTTAACTTTCCACAATTCTATATCTTGTCCTTCATTAACCCACATTTGTTCAGATAAAATCAATTTTATCTCCTAGGTCTTCTCAAATTATCTTTACATAATGCATTCTTTAATTTACCAGTAATGAAAATCAAACTTACTGAACAAAAGTCTGAGGAAACTATTTTTTTATTAGTCAGGAAAACATTTGCCTATTCTAAATCTTGTGGCCTATTACAATATTCACAGTTTTTCAGAGATCATCAATAATGTCCTGGCAATCATACCTATGAATTCTTATATTAGGATGAAGTTTAGCTTAGTTTGATGCCTTGAGCACCACTGGGAGTGTCTAAGTGCTCTCTTAAAACTTCTGCACATTAAAAAAAGAATTATTAAATTCCTTCTATGTGCCAGGCATTAATGATACAAAGACAAAAAAGAAAAATAATAATTGTCCTCAAGTAGCTTAATTCTCTTAGGGGATACAACATATAAACAAATAAATGAATACAAAATTTTTTGAGGATGGAGATGGAATCAGAAAAGACTTTCACATACATGGTACCTAAGTTAAGCAGCGAAGGAAGATAAGGATTATGAGAGTTAAAGGGAAAGAGAGAGTATCTTCCAGGCTCAGGTTACAACATCAAAGTTGTGGTTAGATTGTGAAGGGCCTTAAACAGTAGCCTGAGAAATTTTTATTTGATCTTAGAGTGCTAATATGGAAGTAGTTTTTATTTAAAAATTTTTAATCCTCATCTTCTGATTTAGAATTTATTTTAAGTATCAATTCCAAAGCAGAAGGGCAGTGGGCAATAAGGGCTAAGCAACTGGAGTTAAGTGATTTACCCTGAGTCACAGAGCTAGGAAATGTCTGAGGTCAAATTTGAAACCAGGATCTTCTGTCTCTGGATGTAATTCTCCACTGTGTCACTAAGCTTCCCTAATAGGGAAGTGTTTTTATGATTTTTGAGCCTAAAAATTTTATAGTCATGCCTGTGTATAGGAAGATTATTTTATCAACCATTTGAAAGATAAATTGGAGAGAGATGAGATGGGAAACTGAATGAATGCTATGAGACTTGCAATAGTCTAGGCAAGAGTTAATGAGGACTAAACTAAGCTAGACAATGAGCAGAAAGGGAGAAATACAAAAGGTGCAGTGGGGGTAGATTTCCTAAGAATTAGAAAATGAATGAATGTGACAGTTAAGGAAGAGAGAAAAGTCAAGAATGATTGACATTGCAAACTAGGCGATTTTCCAGTGGAGTTTGGTGGCATGCAAAAGAAATGAGAAGCTTTGGAGGAGGGATAGTTTCAGAGGGAAAGATGAGTTTTATTCTGGACATACTTCCTAGCTGTGTGATCTTGGGCAAATCTCTCAACCCCCAAAGCCTAATCTTAGAATTGATCAATTCTAAGACAGAAGTTAAGAGTTAAAAGAAAAAAGAAAGAAAAAGGAGTGAAATCTTGTGTTTCAAGACTTTATTATCACTTTTATTCCATACTTCCCAGTCTGATTGTTATTCTTTGTGTTAAAGAAAAAGAAACAAAATAGGGATAGTTATTTTTCTAATGGTTCTTTCCCTTAAACTCTCCTATTATCTCCAACAACTAAGAAAGTTCTTTTGGTGATCTTGACATTCAAGATCTTCTCACTAGCCACTTTGCTGCCCAGGCCAGAGACCATGACCTAGATGATTTAGTTTTTTCAACTCCAGCATTCCTGTCCTGAGGTGTCCCTTGAGGTCCTGATTGATGTCAATCCACTAAATCAGGCCAATTAGTCCAGCTTGTTCTTCACTTTACACTCTCATCATCTTCTTATCATCAGTCTTACTGTTGCTTTCCAGTTCTGTAACTATGGTCATGGAAAGGATATGTTGTCAGTTTACTCCACTGATGCTATCCTAGATATTCTTTGCCTAGAAAATTTCCTTGATTTGTCAGTATAGTAAAAAGGTCAAATAAGAAAATAAAGTTATTCTCCTATGACTCTTTACCACTTATTTATTTATATGACCTTGGAAAATATCTTTCCAATCACCAAACCAGATAGTGAAGTTGTTTGTCATTTCCTTTTTCAGCTCATTTTGCATATGAGAAACTGAAACAAAAATAGTTGAGTGATTTACATGAGGTCAAAGAGGTAATAGTAAGTATCTAAGGCTGGATTTAAACTCAGATTTTCCTGACATAGGACTTGGCACTATGCTACCTAGCTGCCCTTGGCACATAGTAATGTGAGGATATGTGAAGGAACCTAAAGACAAATTAGATCCACTGAGGAAAAGCAGCCATAAAGCCATACTTTTTGAGCTGCTATTTTGAGATCCCAGCCCTACCTTAGAATCCCAGAAAAACTCGTAATTATGACTTTATTTATGGCTGCTTTTCCTCAGTGGATCTAATTTGTCTTTAGGTTCTTTCATATATCCTCACAGTAGGTACTTAATAAATTTTTAAAATTTATTATTCATTCATTTTATTCATCACCAGCCTTCATTTATTATAGATTTTAGCATTACTTGAACTAATCCTATACTTTCTATGGAAAAGATAAGTCCATTTTGATATTCATCCTCAGTAAATATAACCCAGAATCACTGAAGAGACTCAGAGACTTATCTGATTCCACTTCTACCTTCTATAAGTGTCTTTTAGAAAAATAGATATTTTTTGTATATCACCTATAGTCTCCTTCCTCTTCCTCCCTCCCAGACAACCCCAATCCTTATAACAAAAAAAGAGAAAGAAATTTTTCAGAAAAACTAAAAATAATCCGATATTGCAGTATTCCATATCATTGTTTCCCAATTTCTGCAAAAATGCAGAGGAAAATGTTTTTCCATAACTATCCTTTCAGGGCAAAATTTGACCATCATAATTTTGTAGCCTTCAGTTTCAGTTTTGTTGTTGTGCTCTCTGTTTACATTGTTGCAGTCATTATGTACATTATTTTCCTGGTTCTGCTTATTTGTTTTGGATCAGTTCACAATAAGTCTTTCCATGCTTCTCTGTATTGATCATATATATGATTCTTTACAGCACACTAATATTCTATTACATGCACATACCAAAACTTATTTGACTATTCCTCAATGATGGGCATAATAGGTGCCATTTAAAAATAATAATTTGGTCAATTATTCCCCAGTACATTCACATTTACCTCTTAGAGCACTCCCCCTTCTTTCCTATGGGAAATATTTCTACTTCTGTCTTTAAAAAACATATTCTTAGGGTCATTCCATCCCTCTTGAGTTGGCTTCCCTTGCAGAACTTTATGCCATGGGAAGATACCTATCCTTTCTCTGAATTCTTTGAAATCTAGTCTCCTAAATTTAAGATAACCATTAGATAATGACTGACATTCTATTTCTTGACTATCATTTTCAAGACTATGTAGTCATTTCTTCCCAAGGTCCCAGTCATTTATATTTTGGCAACCATTTCCTCATTACTGATCAGATTCAGACCCAGAATAACAATTGCCTTCACTGGTTTCTCCAGAAACCTGCATTCAAGGTTCTGCCACTTCTGAACCTCTCTTCGTCTTAGTTTTCTTATCTCTAAAATAGTGAATGTTGTACATGCCCTTTCCCTTTAAAGGGTTGTTGTAAGGATAAGATATATAGTGCTTTATAAACTATAAAATTCCATAAAATTGCTGTTTTAATTATCGCTGAGAACTCTTAACTGCTGTGACTGCTAGAGCCTATTTTATAATCTTTCTAGATTCCAGAACTTCAACTGTACAAAGATCACCGATACCCATAACTCTAATACCAAGTCAACTATCTCCTCATTCCATTCCTCATTTAACTCATAGTATCCTGATGCTTCCTACACCCTTGCAAGCTCCAGAATAAGCAAATATTGAATAGTATCTAAACAACCTTCAATGATCCATTTCTCTCTTATCTCACATCTCTCCTATCCATCTCTCTCTAACACTTCTTTGCTGCCTACCAACGTGTTTATGCTTTCCCATACTTAAAAAAAAAACAAAACACCTGATTCTGCTTTCCTATCTCTCTCCCCTTTCTGACTAAACTCCTTTAAATAAGTCATCTATAATCATTGCTCCCACTTTTTTCCTCCGACTCCCTTCTGAAGAGTCTTCTTTCTGATCACCGTATCCAAAGTTCCAATGATCTCTTTATTGCCTTTTCTACCATAGATCATCTCCTCCTCCTGCCTAGGTTTTCATAAGATCTCTTGGTAATCTCTGATGAGACTGAGAGAGACAGCTGGTAGTGGAATGGATAGAGCCCTGGATTGTGTGATCCTGGGTAAGTTATTTAATTTCTGTTTGCCTCAGTTTCTTTCACTATAAAATAGGGATGAGAATAAGAGCACCTACTTAACAGAGTTGTTATAAGGATCTAATGAGAAAATATTTTTAAATAGTGCTTAGCAGAGTCTCTGGCACATAGTAGTCACTATATAAATACTTATTCCCTTCATCTAATATCATCTTGGTTCTCCACATATCTGCTCCTGCTCTCAACTCTTTTTGCTATTTCTTCACGTCATACCTATTAACCATACGTATTTTCCATGACTTTCTCCTAGGCTCTTTTCTGCTCCCAGGGGTTCATTTATTATTTTATGCAAATGATTCCCATATTTACATAATCATCTTAATCTCTTGGTAAGTCAATCACCAACTGGCTCTTGGACATCTCAGAATGGATAATCCTTTAGGCATCTTTCAAACTTGACATATCCAAAACAGAATTCATTATTTCCCTCCAAACCTTCCCCTTTAAACTTCTGCTATTGAATGTACAACTCATCCTTGACCTCTTACACTCATCCAATCCTTTGAAAAACTTGGCACTTCTAACTTTAAAATTTTTCTCATTTTTCCCCCTTCTGTACACTCACACAACCTCAACCTTTGTTCAGACTCTCATCATTTCTTACCTAGATAATGATGATAGCCTTCTAAATAATCTCCCCAACTTAAGTGCCTCTCCAATCCATCGTCCACTTAGCTGCCAGGATGATTTCTCTAATATATAGCTCTGACCATGTCACCCTTCGCTCAATGAGCTCCAGAGGTTCCTTATTATCTCCAGGATCAAATATAATCCCCTTGGTTTGGCATTTAAAACCCTACATGATCTGGCCCCTTCTTAACTTTTCAATCCTCTTATACTTTGCTCCCCTCAACTCACTGTAGAATCCAACTACATTGCCCTACCCAGAGTTCATTGAACATTGACACTACATTCCCCATTATGGAATGCTGTCTCCTTGACTTCCTTCAAGACTCAATTCAAATTCCGCTTTTAATAGAAGAACTTTCCTTTCCCCTCCAGGTACTAAAGACTTCCCCTTTCATATTATCTGCCATCTACTGTCTCTATACATTCTGTATATATCTAGTTGCATTTCCCCTGTTAGACTGTATGCTACTTTGAAGGCAGGAATTTTTTCCCCCTTTCTTCGTATTCACAGTGCTTTGCCTAATAATTGGCACATAGTAAGCACTTCTTGACAAACTCAAAGCACATGTATTTTTCGATGGTTCTTTTTATTCATCATTATTTTTGGAGATCAGATTGGAGCAAGGACATATGTGGGTTAATTATTTCTAGCCTTTGTTTCCTGAAAGGAATATTAATTTTTCTTTTTAAAAAAATATGAAAATAAATTCCAAAGCTACTTTCTGTCTCTTTAATACACATCTTACTCTTTGCAAAGTTTTTAGTTTGTTTTAATACATAGTAGTAACAGATGACATCTCTGCCCTGAGAAATAGAAAATGCAGTATAATTCTACTGCATTTGTATTTCTAACTCATATAGCCTTTATGTAAAGAAAAAATCTAATTAACATCTAATTGTTGGAGAACTTGTATAAAACCTCAAAACTTGTATAATAAATTATAGTTTAACCGAAAAACTTTAAGTTTTTCTAAATAAAATAACAGTTGAGTTTTCTCTATGCAGTTTGTGTGTAGTAGTAATGAGTTTGTGCTCAGTCAAAATGTTATACCAAGTAAAGATTTTATGTTTTAAAAATTCATTTTAGAATATCAAGCCTTTGTTTTCATGGAAATTTCTTCATGGGTATGATATATCAAATTTAATTCATCATTCTCTATAACTTTTGGATAAATAGTAATTCAGATTAATAGTATTCAGATTTGGATGATTTTACTATTTCAGATAATTGCCTCAATTTCTCACTTCATATGAAACTTAGTCTAAAAAGATGGTGAGATGCTCCATTATGATATTATTGTATCTTCCCCTATATTCCTTCTTTGGTGCTTCATTTTGGGAAAGTGACACTGAGGTTCTCAAGAACTATTCCAGCAGAGTTTTAGCTCCATAAAATCCTATCAAATTGATGGCATGTTTTAAAAATGTGCAGATGACAAAACCAGGGTTCAAAATATCTTGCTAATCTAGAACATTGGGCTAAATAAAATAAGTTTAAATTTACCAAGAGTAAATGTAAACTATTACACTTAGGTTCGAAAAACCCACTTTGCAAATGCAAAATATAGGAGATATGACTAGTCAGCAGTTCTTTCAAAAAAGGATCAATGAACTATAAACACTAATGATATGAGTCAGTCAAGGTAGGTAATGCAAACTAACTAATGCAACTTATATTAGGATAGTCAAAGAATAGTTTTACTTCATCCTGGTCTGACCACTTGTGAAGTGTGCATTCAGTTCTGGATGGAGAATGAAAAATTAAAGAACAAGAAGGAGGGTAATAAATAATAATAAATGATATATGAAGACCAGTTCTGGCCCTCATATTTAGTTGTTTAACCTGGAAAAGAGAACATTCTGAGGAGGCATGTTGACTCTTTCAAGCATCTGAAAATTATATCCTGGAAGAAGAACTTGGTCTGTTTGACTTGGGAAGGGAAAACTAAGAACAATGAGTACAAGTTGCACAGTGAAACCTCGGTTTGATGTAAGGAAAATTTTCTTAAAAGAGCTATCTGATAAGAAGTGGAATGGGCAAATGCACAGTATGATAGGGTGAAAGACTTTGAAAGACTTTAAGAGAAAACTTGACTGCCACAGGGAGGAGTATATTTTAGAAGTTGTTTGTTTTTCAGATATCACAATCTAATAGGAGAGTCAAAATACAAACAATTACGTACAAAGAAAATATAGACAGGAAAAAGGAGGGGTTATCACAGAGAAGGGGCATTAAGATTAAGAAGGGAGAATGACAGTGACTTCTGGTTAAGATGGCGACAGAGTAAGGAGCAGCAGCTTGATCTCTCCTAACCGAAGCATACAGGACTCCTCAAGGGGACATAAAACCAAATCTAGACGAACAAAGGGACCCCACAACAGGGCACAGCATTGAAGGTACGTGGAATCGGGGCATTTCCACGCTATAAAGGGGTGAAATAGCTCTCACTAAAACGTGAGAGAAAGAAACCCCTCCCCCACCCCCCACACCACGTACAGCTCAGAGGTAAGCGCGCAAGAGTTAAAGCAGGTTTGGGGCACCCAGCTCCAGGGCTTGTTCCTGAGAGCAGCAAGACTTAGGATCCCAAGAGTCTAAAGAACTCACACTGACTTTCCTGAGCATCTGCGCGGGTGAAGGCAGTGCCCTAGGCAAGGACAAGGATCTCGAGCACAAGCTTGGACCGCGAGTGGGGACCCTGGGCAGATGGGAGTGCGGCTGTGGAAGCAGCGCCCTGAGACTGCTGAAGGAGCCTCGGGCAGAGGGGCAGACCAGGGAAGACCAGGAGACTCGACCCCGAAAACAATGAGACCTGAGACCTTGGGAGCCTAGACAGCGCAGACAGACCCTAAGTGTGAGAATAAAGCAAAGAAGGCGCTGGGCTAACAATAATGGCAAACCAAAATTGGGAAGCCCAGAGGAAAAAGATTATCAAGAAGAACTCTGGAACACTCAACAACTTTTACACAGAGAAAATCCAGACAACAGAGGAGGACAAACAAGAGATCATATCCAAACCTTCCCAAAACAATGAAAACTGGTCACAAGCTATTGAAGAGTTCAAATCTGAGATGATGAAAAAGGTGGAAGAGATCTGGCAAGAAAATAACAGTTTAAAAGGCAGAATTTTGCAATTGGAAAGTGAGGTTCAGAAATCAAATGAACTGATAAGCAAATTGAACACCAGAAATGACCAGATTGAAAATGAAAACCAAAAGATCATAGCTGAAAACCAAAAGATTATAGCTCAAAACCAGTCCCTAAAGGCTAGAATTGAGCAATTAGAAGCTAATGATCTCTCAGGACAACAAGAACAAATAAAACAAAGTCAAAAGACTGATAAAATAAAAGGAAACATGAAATATCTCAATGAGAAAGTGACAGACCAAGAAAACCGGTCTAGAAGAGACAATTTGAGAATCATTGGTATTCCAGAAAAAGCAGAAATTAATAGAAACTTGGACTCCATTCTAAAAGAAATTATTCAGCAAAATTGCCCTGAAGTTCTATAACAAGAGGGCAATATAGACATTGAAAGGATCCATAGATCACCCTCTACACTAGAACCAGAAAGGGCAACATCCAGGAATATAATAGCCAAATTCAAGAGCTTTCAAATAAAAGAAAAAATCTTACATGAAGCCAGAAAGAGACAATTCATATATCAAGGAGCACCAATCAGGATCACACAGGATCTGGCAGCCTCCACGCTAAAAGACCGCAAGGCTTGGAATATGATATTCAGAAAGGCAAGAGAGCTGGGCCTTCAACCACGGATCAACTACCCATCAAAACTGACTATATACTTCCAGGGGAAAGTATGGGCATTCAACAAAATTGAAGATTTCCAAGTATTTGCCCAGAAATGACCAGGACTAAATGGAAAGTTTGATATCCAACCAAAAAAATCAAGAGAAACATGAAAAGGTAAATAAGAAACAGAAGGGAAAGAAAGAAAACTCATAATTTTTTAAATTTGACTCTTTAAGGGCTTCAATAAGATCTAATTATCTGTATTCCTATGTGGAGAAATGCTATGTATAATTCTCTGTAGTGAACTCTATTCACTATTATAGTATTCACTATTATAGCAATCAGAAGAATAATTCATAGGGAGAGGACAGAATACTAAATGGTCTAAGATGACATGGGGGGTGGGAAAGAGGGGGGTGAATAGTAGGGGACTCCAAGAGAAACTTGAGTGAATAAGAAAAATAGGATATTCTATTACACACAAAGAGGGCATGGGAAGGGGAGGGGACAAATACTATTATAAGAAGGAGAGGATTATGTTAGAGTTTCAAGAGCCACAAAGAGGATTTTTATATTTGATTTGATAGGGAATGGTTGTGATTATTGGGCAGCACACCTACACTTATGAAACCACATGTCCTTGAAGCTTTGAAGTATGTTAATATATATTTTCTATAACTCTCAAGTCTTCTCATATATTTTCTATAACTCTCAAGTCTTCTCATATATTTGAAATGAAAATCATGGACAGATAATTATTTAGATAGTATAGAAAAATGCTACTGGCAAGGAAACAACAATTTCTAGACAATCTGTTTTATAAATAATAACAAATATTATCATTTGGTAATAACAAATGGTAATAACAATTGAGTTCAAACACCTTAAGACAAATATCATGTTAGAATAGAAAAAAAAATGACTTTTGAAAATTAAACTTCTAATTTTATGTTCTTGAAACAGAGCCTACCTATTCTTTGCCAGAGCAGCTGATAAAGGAAACTTGAATGCTATGGAGAAGATGGCTGATGCTATGCTTTTTGGTGATCTTCGCGCTCAAAACATTTCAGCAGCTATAAACCTGTATGAGTCCTTGGCAAAAGAAGGATCTCATACAGCCCAAAATGTAAGCAAACTTTGGAAAAGATAATACTACATAAATAGATATAGAGATATATGGGGGGAGGGAAGGGAGAGAGAGAGACAGAGAGACGGTTATAGAACAAATACCACACACTTGGAAAGGCAACTGATAAATAATATCCAACTATTACCAATGAGTCCTTAAGGAAACCTTATAAATTTCCTAGAATGATAAAAGGCAATGGTAAGACCACAGAGCAGGTGCTCCATAAAAGTTGCCAACCAAACAAGCAAAATTCAGGCTCAGGACACACAATACTTTAATTAAAATTTGCTGACCATGGTTTTTTTTTTTGCCTGTTTTCAGGTAATCTGGTACTTAACTCTATAAAAACCATTCACTTTAGTTATACTCCATTTTAAACTAAAATCTAGTAAACTGAACATAGAAAATAAGAAGTGAGTCTAGGTGCTACAGTAATATATTATCTGGTTACCTAAAATAAAAACCCATTTTTACAAACTAAATGAATTTTCTCTTTAAAATAACATTGAACTATTATTATAGAACATGAGGTTCAAATAAATCTCCAACTTCCACTTCTAGAAACCTGAGGACTCTATGTTAGTATTATGGAGGAGGTCAAATGTTGAGATCACTTCCTCTAATGAAAAGAAAAAAATGGCATTATATGATTCCCTTTCAAACTAGTACAGGTATTCATTTTTCCCACTAATAGAAGACAATGAGGCAATATATCTAATATGTTTGAACTTTAGTAAGTATATGATACATTAAAAAAAATTCCCAAAGAATAAAATCCTAAATGACATGGAAAATACAAAATTCATATAAATTTTTAGAGCATGGTGTTATTAATGACAAAAGGACATTTTCAGGCTTTATCATATGTGGTTTAACTTCATTCTGTAGCAATAGGGTGGACCTAGTTTATGGAACTGTTAATGGAAATTTTTGTATCTAGGCCATTGCAGACAGATGTCCTCTGGGAGTGAAGAGCTCTCCATAGCCCATCATCTGGTAGCTTCCTATATTAACTAATTATGCTTACTAACTAAACGCTAATCTGTTATTTCTATACTGCTAAAGGTCTATAACTGTTGTCATTGCCCTCTAAATTTGGTACCCAAATCAGATAGTAACCAACCTTAGTTATCACTCTGCCTATAAAACCATCTAGATGTTTCCAAGTGAATGCAATGATCACAAACTCATTGCCACTATTTAAAAAATGAAACTCAAAATATATGTCCCTGCTGATTGCACCTGAATAGCATTTTCTTGGTATACAAAAGACAGTATTATTATTAATATATTCTAATACTGAACCCTTGGTCTTGGACAATGGATAAATTTTAGAAAGGATATTACCATATAAGATAACCCATCAATCAATATTAGCCATTTACCCTAACATTCTACTACAAATTAGGAAGACAATAAGGAGGAAGGTTTCTCATAAAGGGGAGAGTGAACAATTAAAATTCCTAACTCCTAAACTGTCAGAAGAAAGCAGTTCACAGAGTCCTTGATATTCATCAAAAGATGCTACCTTTTCTTCACTACATTTTGTATTCAATAATTTACCATTATTGGTATATCATTATCTATTTCACAGTGGAGGAAATATGTTTGTTTTGTTACTTTGACATCAAAATAGTATTGTGAGAAGTTTGTAACCTGCAAGTGTTTCACATTCAACAATATCTTTATATCTTTTAGTCCCTTTTGCACCAGTTCCCTTTACCCAGAAACAAACAGCTCCATAGACAGTCGATCAATAAACATTTGTTAAGCTTTTACTATGTGCCAGGTACTTTGCTTAAAACTGATAATTCAAAGAAAGGTCAAAGAATAGTACCTTGCCCTCAAGAAGCTCACAGTTGGCTGGAGAAGACAACTGTAATCAATTATGTATGAATAAACTACAAAAAGGATAAATTGGAGACAATCAACATACTCCTTTACAGCAATGGTAAGGGAAAGAGTATGATGAATATGGAATCAGAGGCCTAGGTTCAAAACTCATTTCTGCTATCCAATTATTCTACTATTCTACTATACTTGTGGGAGTGTGGGCATATCTCTTACTTCTCTGGGCTTCCATTTCCTATCTTTAAAAATGAGGATTAGGATTGGTTGATTTTAATGTTTCCCATCCAACTCAAACCCTATAAATGACTGCATCTCCAGCTATAGCTGGCTTCCTTATAAATGTGTGCCAAAGACTAGGAGAGGGGAAGTATCAATAACTCACTACAAATTCATCACCACTGGAAAAAAAATCAAACCACAAGATCCTCCTATAAATAAATCCTTTTCATCCATGAAGGATAGTATACATTAGAAAAAGTCTATAACTCAGGCAATAACTGTGACATTCAGTTGCAGGTGACTTTGATCAGAGGGAATGCTGGCTGTAGCAACCAAAGCTCCCTAGTCAGGCTGTTCCTATTTCTGATATGTCTGCCCTTATTGGGCTAATTTAGGAGCTCTGATCAATACTTGTGAGGAAAGAGTTGCAATTAAGATGGATTGAATAAAGCTGTAAATGTAGGCTGAAAATGATACAAGGTTCAATTTATAAAACACCAGTTTATAAAAAACCAAAACATACCTGCAGTGAAAAATAATTTTAAATGCTGATGTTCAACAATCTGACAGATACCAGAATTAACAAAGAAGAGTGAAACAATACAAATTCACAAAGTAAAATGGCAACAGCAGTAAACCAAAAAGAAATGGCTTTCTAAGAAGCATTGGAAAGAGAAGAAGGACATGATTATTTCCTTTTACAGATCTCTTTTTTATAGTTCTGCAAAAGATTTGTGTAAAATCATCCACAAACTTCCATCTTTTCCAAATGCTCTGTGTCTAAGATATATACTTACTTATTTACATGTCATTTCCACCATCAGAATGTAAGTTCCTTGAGGGCAAAGACTTTTTTGCCTTTCTTTGTATCCACAGCTCTAAGCACAGTGCCTGCCACATAATAAATATTTAATAAATGCTTTTTTAGAACTACTACATATACTATATAAACTTTTTTCAGTTAATTCACAGTCTAAGGATCTAAGAATTGGAAGAAACCTCAGACATATTCAATCAGTAATTATCCAAAATTTCCTTCAAGACCTCCAGTGAAGGGGAGAATCTACTACCTTAAAAAAAATTGTAAACCCTTGCCTTCTGTCCTAGTCACAACTCTATGACAGAAAGACAAAGACTAGGCAAATAGAGTTAAGTGATTTACCTTGAGCCGCACAGCTAGGATGTGTCTTAGGACAGATTTGAACCCAGGTCCTCCCAGTTCCAGACCTGGCTCCCTCCTATTCATTGAGCCACCTAGTAGCCCCAAAACTACAACCTCTTGAAACATCCAATTTCACTTTTGAATTGTTAGATTTTAATTACTATTTCTTTGCTGGTGATTTTCAAATCTACTTATCCAGATTTAGCCTCTCTATTGACCTCCTTCTATCTACTGGACATCTGTATAGTGCACATCCCATAGACATTGTAAACTCAATATGTCCAAAACTGTGCTCATTAACTTTCTTCCAAAACTTCTCTTATTTCAAACTTCCCTATAACTCTGGAGGTTACCACAATCCTCCCAATCAGACTTTCAACCTGCCTATTATTTTCAACTCCTCACTCTTAACCCATTCCATATCAAATCTTTCACCAAGATCTGTTGATTTTCCCTTTGTAACATTTCTTATATATACTCTCATCTGACATTACCACCATCCAGATGCTGGCCCTCTTCAGCTCCTGCCTGAACTATTGGAAAAGCCTGTTTGATGGTATCCCTGCCACAAGCATCTTGCCATTCTTGTTCATTTTTCACTCAGCCACTAAAGCAATTTATTAAAGCATACATCTGACTTGGTCACTTTTCAGTAAATTCCAATGGCTATCAGTTCCAGGATCAAATATAAAATTTGTTTGGATTTTAAAGACTTTCATTATCTAGTCCAACTTCCACTGCAGTCACTGCAGTCTAGTGACATTGGTCTTATTGCTGTTGTTCAGATAAGACACTTATCTCCTAACTATTTTTGTTGGCTATCATCTTCATTGCCTAGGACTTTCTCCCTTTTCAGCCCTTCCTCATGGTTTCTTCGGCTTCCTCCAAGTCTTGGATAAAATCCCTCCTTCATCAAGAAGCCTTTCTCATTTATACTTTCTATGTGCCTTCCTTCTATTGAGGATCTCCAATTTATTCTACATATATAGTTGTTTGCATGTTGTCTCCCCCCTTAGACTTTGAACGACTCAAGAAATGACCACCTTTTGCTTTTCTTTGTACCCCTAGCACTTAGAATATGGCCTGGCCCATAGTAGATGCTCCATAAATTTTTTATTAACTCAGTTGTCTTCTTTCTTCTTTGCAAGTTCTACTCATTGTTCACAGGGTCCATCTGATCTGTTTTACAGATAAGGACCCAGAAAGGTCACTTGACTGCTCCAGGGGTCAAACAGTTCAGTGGAAAGCCAGGAATCAAATTCAGGCCCTTTAATCCCAATTCCTTCACTCTTTCTTGTATTCCATTCTATTCCATGTAAGACTTATAGAACCAAGCAGAATCAGTCTAACTCCTACAGAGTATGAAAGCTCCTCAAATACTTAAATAGAATTATCATATTCTACTTAAGTCTTCTCCTCTGCAGGCTAAACCCTCACTAGTTCCTTAAAAGAATCCCTTTATGACACAATCTGGAGAACCTTCATCAAATTAGTTGCACTTCTCCGAATACTCCCCAGTTTATAAATGTCTTCCTAAAATGTGGTCCTGAAAACTCAGCATTGTACTCCTGTATTCTGGATAGAATGCAGCACAGAGAGGCTATTGCATCCCTGTTCCTAGGCTCAATGTGTATCAATGGTAGGGTAAGGTAGCATTAGCTCTCTTCGAAGTCATATTATACTGTTGACTTCTAACAAAACTTCCCCAATGTGCCCAAATAACCCAGATCTTTTTCAGACACACTGCTGTATAGCCATCCCCCTTGTACCTATACTTGTGACTGATTTTCTGAACCGCAATGGAAGACTATGTTTATCCCTTTTAAATTTTGTCTTATTACATTTGACATAATTTCCTATCTCATACAGGTCTTTTTTAATCCTGCCATCCAATATGTTAGTTATCTCTCCCACATTTGATAAGCATGCCATTCACAACTTTATCAAGGGTGTTGATAAAAAATGGTAAATATCTTGGGACCAAGCTAAATAAGTTGATATTTAAAGAATCCAAACCTTTTAAATGAGTGAAATAATAATAATCTTCAACAGAAGTGGTAGAAGTTTAGGAAATTTATGTCAGAATTAATAAGATATTAGAGAATGTGTAGTAGAAAACTTTTCTTCCCTAAGTATAAATCAATTAGATACTTTTTAAATTTATGTGATTCTTATGCAAAAGATAGAAATTCTTAGCAAAACTCACTCTCTCTGACATTTATTACCTATTTCTGGACCAAAATTCATCTGTATTAGCCTGTAAAACAAGAAATCAGCTTGAGAAATCCATATCTTACTATGTCTACATCAGAAGAAAAAACTGGACAGTTCCTGTTGTTAATCCCTTAAAAGTTAATCTATTATTATTTTAAAGTTTAATGTTTTATTTAAAAACTTAATATTAGACATTGGTGCAAATAACTAAATTTGCTTATGTATTTAGCTAATTTGAAAAAGCAAGGCATTCTAATCATAGTTTTGTCACTAATCCTAAGTGCTCATTAAGATCCTTTCTACATTCTTTGCTTCACTTTGTATCAATATGTGTGCACTATCTTCATGGGATCACAAATCCATACAATGGAATTTGCAGTGACCATGATCAGAGACCATCTAAACCAAGATCTTTCAAGTTACAAATGAGGAAACTGGTTTTCAGAGAGACTATGATTTGCCTACCATCACAGGGGTGTAGTGCTCATGAGAGATCTTGATTTGAACAGAAGTCATATGGACATAGAGTCAGTGCCCTTTCCGCTGGGCCACACTAGTATCTTTCTAGTTTCCTTTTTTTAAATTTTTATCTTCTTTCATGAAGGTATTTTCATATTTCTTTGTATTCCTCATACTTTTCAGTCTTATTGTGGCACATTGGATAGAATGCTGGAGTCAGGAAGCGCCAAGTTCAAATTTGGCCCTCAGACACTTACAAGCTGGGTTGCACAAATTGATTAATCTGCCTGCCTCAGTTTCCTCATCTAATATGCAGCTAATAATAGTTTTTAGTACAGTACCTGGCACTTATATAAATGTTAGCTATTATTGTTACTGCATTATTCTTACATAATTCTATTTCATTAATGTAATTCAATTTACTTAATAACTCCCCTATTATTCAGAAGATACTGGTTGCCTCCAGTTTTTATGTGATACATAAAATGCTATTGTAAAAATCTTTGAACTGATTGCTATATTTTTTTTAATTTTTATTTTGAATATTTTCCTTTAGTTACATGTTTCGTGTTCTTTCCCTCTCCCCCAAACCTCCCTAAGCCCCCTTAGCTGACCCACAATTCCACTGGGTTTTACATGTATCATTGATCAAGACCTAATTGCATATTATTGATAGTTGGACTAGAGTTATTGTTTAGTGTCTACATCCCCAATAATATCCCCATCAGCCCATGTATTCAAGCAATTGTTTTTCTTCTGTGTTTCTCCTCCCACAGTTCTTCCTCTGAATGTGGCGAGTTTTCTTTCTCATAAGTCCCTCAACCTTGCTCTGGATTCTTGCATTGCTGCTAATAGAGAAGTCCATTATGTTTGATTGTACCACAATGTATCAGTCTCTGTGTACAATGTTCTCCTGGATGTGCTCCTTTCACTCTGCATCAATTCCTGGAAGTCATTCCAGTTCACATGGAATTCCTCCAGTTCTTTATTCCTTTGAGCACAATAGCATTCCATCACCAACAGATACCACAATTTGTTAAGCATTCCCCAAGGACATCCTCTCATTTTCCAATTTTTTGCCACCACAAAGAGCACAACTATAAATATTTTTGTACAAGTTTTTTTTCCCTTATTATCTCTTTGGGGTATACTGATTGCTATGTTTAAGAAATAATTTTATTCAATTTTTAACTCTAAATTACATAAAGTAATAGTTTTTAACATTTGTTTTCTGACATTTTGCAATCCAAATTCTCTTTTTCCCCTTTCTTCTCCCCAAGAAAGCAAATAATCTGTACATACATGTGCTATCAGATAATACATATTTCTATATTCATCATGTTTTGAAAGAATTAAATAACATTTAATAACATATATCCCCAATAATGGAATTATTAGGCCAAAGAATGTGATTATTTTTAAAATTTCTGCTGTCTTCTGTCAGATTGTTCCTCAAAACATTTTAGAGGCTTGTAATTCTACCAGCAATGAGTGAATGAATGAGTATATGTACTCCTCCACAATCCTGCCAGAATTGAGTTTCATTGTTTTTAATTATTTTTACTAATATCAAAACTTAATTTAGATAGAGATCTTTTACTACTTAGCTCAAAATAAGTTTCCAGATAAATTCCAAGTAAATTGGAAACCCTAAAGGGCCTCAGGTTAGAATCCAGCAAAGAATCAAGTCTCATACTATGAATGCTAATTATACCCATTGGTGGGGAGAGAGGTACGGATCATAAAAGGATATAAAAATCATGTATATACAATGAAAAGGCAGAGCTAATAACAGTTACAGTCAGACATGCTCCACTTGCTTCTCTTTATCCCTTACAGAGAGAGGCTTCTTCTGAAAGATTTTAGCAGTTCTATTTGGAAAGGTTAATCTAGTCCGGTTAAAGGAACATTGACCTCTCTCTTTTTCTTGTTATTGCTTCCGTCACCAAATGCTGAATGCTATATGTCAGTCTGGTTGTTGATTGGGTAACTGTAAAAAAGAGAGTTTATTTGACGTGTGTCTAGTCTCTGGGCTTTCCCTCCTCCTCCTTCTCTCTCTCCCATTTTATAACCTTGGGTTTTGGTTTTTTCTGGACTTTACTTTCCCTCACTTTCCCCTCCACACACATACCTTCAGTCTTATTTTCCTGCTAAATTCTTACTATGTCTATCACTTTGAATGAAGTACATCCTCATTCAAGTTTTAAGGTCAACAATCCAATCACTACTTACCTCACCAAAGTCGACATTGCATCAGAGGAATCTGGTATATTAAATTAAAATAATTCTACTTTAAATATCTATGAAACCCTACTATGTTCAAACATTATATTAGAAAACTTTTGTTGATCTGAGTTGTTAAAATGCCTAATAAACACAATGTAAAAATAAGGTACATATTTCAGTGTACATCTTACTACATACCATGTGACTAGAATAATTCAGTTTCACTGGCAAAGTTTCAACATGTTTTCAATTTACTTCAGAATATAATTATAAAAGTGTTTGGGGGGCAATATAGTTTATTAGTACAATGTCAATGCAGAAAAATTAGTTTTTAGGATTAGCTTGATCATTCTAGTATTACCTCTATAGAATATTTCCTCCCATACAGATGATGTTAATCCTCTTTATATTAAAGATAGAGTACTGGAGGGTTTTTTTTTATTCCGAGTCTTTCATTAGGGGTGATTCAGGTGATTCACAGTTCTAACTATTATGTAATTTGAGATCTAGATAATGATCACAGATGGATTTCAAGCATTGTACAATAATTAAAGGAAAATTACTTAATCTATTCTTCAGGCTTCAATAATTTCTTAAATTTGGAAAGTAAAAGGAGGAATAATTTATTTTTAAATTTACATAATGAAGCCTGAATGCATTTACTTTAAATATCATAATACGAATTTATCCCCAAATTAACTCTTTGAATTCAAGTCTCAGTTACTACCACACTTACTTCAGAATCAAAGCACAATATCCAGGGTCCAGAATCAAGCCATATAAGCAAGCCTAATTTGTAAAACATGACCTTTTAAAATGAGTAAAGATGCCACCCTCCTCATCATTTCAAAGTGATTCCTCTTTCTAGAAGCATTGCTTTTTTTCCCTTAGATTAAGCTCTAATCATTCTAATCCATCTCATTTCATCTCACTCTTATCTCCTTCAAGCACCAGGTACTAAAAATTGATTAGCATAAAGTTATTCATTGGGAATATCCAAATGTAATGAAAAGAGCTGAATGCAATCAGCATGCACATTGAATGACAACTTCTAAAATCTTTCTGCTTCCCCTATGGGCTTAACATGCTTTGAGTTGCACAGGAGATAGAATGAAACACAAGCATCATATGTATTCCATAAAAGTATTAATTCAGTGTTACTTTTGGTTACTTTCTTCAGAGGAGAAAGAAGGCCTTAAGAAGTTGACTGTTGCATTTTTTTAGAGCATTACATTAATGATACCAAGATCATACATCCAATTCTGTTTGACAAAAATGTATTAAATGCCTACTATGCACAAGATACTGGGCACACAAAAACAAAAATGAAATAGTCCATTCTCCATAAGTCATTTGCATTCTATGAAAGTTAAAAATCTGACCTGATGAGTAAACATAAATATATGCAAATATCATACAGGTCATACTGGTCCCCCCACTTTCTAGCGACCAAGTATTTTATACATTCCTCCTCCAGGCTTGTCTAATACCCTTAGATGAACTGGAGATATCTAAACTCTCTGCCAGTGTTTGCTCCAGAACCCATTGATAGCTCTCAACTGTAGAGAGTAGTCCCTAGTATCCTCAGCTCCATGAGCCACAAATAGATTCTCTTTTACACAGAAATATTTATTTCATAAGATAGAATCACAAATTCAGAAACTTACTCCCCTAACCCATAGGAAGCATAATCCTCTTCCTTTCTCTGGGGAAGAGAAGGAGATTAGGCTCGTGGTTTAGCTCTGTTCCCATAGAGCACAGTCCCATTTTCAAGTCTAAAAACCCAGCACAGACTGAAGTATCAGGCACCTTGGCTTCTCAGGGCTTCCATGCTGGGCTGACTGGTTGCACCATCCCACCTACAATCCTGACTCCAAAGCTGTCATAGTTTGGCTTGGGTCCCATAAGAATACTTGATGGCACCTGAAATTGAAGAGGAGAAACCACACAAAACAAGAGCAAACCCACCCAGGCTCATTTCTGGGGTCCAGGGTAAAAGGGGGAGCAGTTGAGTTCATGGTGTCTTGGCTATAGGTAGATTGAGATTTTTACCATCTGTGGTTTACAGATAAGAGAGCAGCAGAAAGAGACTGATTGGCTTAGTTTTACTAGTTTTAAAGAAACAGGCAGCTAATCAAAGGAGGCTACCACATCCACTGGTACGAGCAAAGAGGTCTGGACATGCTCCAAAGGTCCCTCCATGTTAGGCAAAGTAGGTATGCCCAGACAAAACTGGATTATGCAAAGTAATTCCATTATGCGTACAGAGGAACCTTGTTTTACGTGAACTCAACATATGAATTCAGGTATTGATTGATGATCAAAACATAAAACAGAAAAAGAAAAATACATAAAAATTTTAAATTAAATACTTAAATCTACCCCATTTTACCAAGGAGAGTAAAGTCTTGAAGCAGTTCATCCCATCATGCTCATTCTCCCATATTTTCTCCCATATCAGTGTTTGTCCAGAGTTCTCTCTTGTAACAAGTCATGTCCAAGTCAGAGTAGTGCTCCGCTTTGTTTCATTGACACTATTTAGCGATCAATAATGGCCCCAAAATACAAGAGCAATGATGCTGATAGCTATAAATAAGCCTAAGAAAAGATGCAAAGTGCCTAGGTATGTTGATATTAGAAGTACTTATTAAATAATGGGATTCACTATTATGCATGATTTTCAACTTACCCAAAGGGTCTTGAAATTTTTGCCTGTATAAAATGAGGTCCTACTGTATTGTCATCTTTTATTACTAGAATATAAGCTCCTTGGGGACAGGGATTGTCTTGGTTTTGTATCTGTATCCCCAGAGTTCAGTACAGTGCTTAAAAACATGGTTTAAGCACTTAATAAAGGTAGTTATTAGTATTCTTTTTTACCAACAGAGAATTCCACTAACAAATAGGGTAAGGGATGGTGCTCAAAACTTCATATTGGAGATAGAATTTTAACTGCATTTTGAATGAAACTAGGGATATTAAAAGGAGAGAGTATAAAGGGAGTACATTACAGATATGGCTCAATATGCAAAGGCATGGAGGTGGGAGACAAAATTCATATTTGGGGAAGCAGTTAGCAGATTAGTTTAAAAGGTTTCAACTAGGACTGGCCAGCTGATTTTTCAGAGAAAAAACTGTCCTCCAGAGGCCCAAACAAACTACATTCCAATATTTGAAAGATGCAAGGCAGTGATGATAAGGAGGATGGAGAGAGCAAGTGTAGATGGCTCAGCACAAACTGATATCAATTGCTGCATGTTACTGAAAAATGCATGATATACTGACAGTGGGTCAATAACATCATCTTCTTACACAAAGAAAGCACATTCATTTACTGCCAAAGTCTAAAAATGGCCAAACCAAATCCTAAAGTGAAAGAAATCAAAAGTTGCTGAGAGGGCAAGAGGAATCAGCAACTGATACTTATTAGAAAGCTCTGACCAACAAAACTGGAGTCAGCTGAATACATCTAAGAGTAAATGACAAAATTTAAGGATTCCAAACTGGTTTTTAAAGGCCTTTATAGCCATCTTTCTTGAAAAGGGAAAGTTTGAGAGGAGTAGCTAAGGAGGAGAGGAGAAAGACAAGAAGGAAGAAGAAGGAGGAGAAGAAGGAAACATGAATGAAATGTTAAAAAAAAAATACACAGAGAAGAAAGGGAGGAAGTTCAGAATGGGAACACAAATAAGTAGGTCTATGTTGGCACTACCATGGAAAATATTATATACTTTAAGAAGGTTTTTTTAAAAATCATGATTTTATTTTTTTAAATAAAAGTGTTATTATTGAGCTAGTGCATAAATTGGAAACAAAGTTGCTGCTCCTCTTTCCTGTTTGTTTGTTTTTTTTCAGAAGAGTTTTGTAATCATCAAAAGTACTTTGCAATTTTCCAAAGCCAGTCTAGGCCACTTCAATCCTATTCAATTATGGGCCCAGATCATTGTCCATTTGTAGTATTCCAAGTTAAATATGCTGGTAGACTAGGCTTCTAAGTTGTCCATCCAATTGCATCTTCTAGTCTGGACAAGAGTAGTTTTCCATCCATTTGGTTTTTTCTGTGTGGATAATTAGGCCAAACTCATTATATTCATCTTTGCTCTAACAAGTTGGTTGTCTGACCTTAAGCAAACAGCTAATTCAAGAAGGACTACTACCTCATTAACAAGGTGTTTACTATTTATTTAATGCAATTTACCTTATTTTTAATAATATTATTTGGGTCTCTATCAAATGTCTCTTAATTTTTTTCTTGAAGAAAATATTCCTGTTACATAGCCATGGGATGCCTATGTAATCTATGAGTCTTTGACCTCTCCTTCCTTATTACAACCATATTTTCTTTTTATTTTGACCATTTTATTTTTTAATCTTTTATTTTATATAACCCAAAATAATCCCTCTCCCACTCTCCACTCAAAGAGACTTGACTTATAATAAAAAGTAAAAAGAAAATGAGAAAAAAAAACAGTTCAAAATTAAGCATCATATAAGTATTCTGATAGGATTTCCTGTGTTCCAACCTTCATAGTCTCTTACCTATGATGAGAAGAGAGAGGTACATGTTCATATCTTTTCTTTAAGACTTATTGTAAGTTATACATATATATGTATATGTATACACACACACACACACACACACACACACACACACACACACATATATATATATATTAACCCTTTGCAGAAGGAGCAGTAAGGACTAGGCAGTGGGGGTTAAGTGACTTGCCCAGAGTCACACAGCTAGGAAGTATCAGAGATCACATTTAAACCCAGGACTTCCCATCTCTGAGCCTGGCTCTCAATCCACTAAGCCACCTACCTGCCCCCTACTCTGAGTATTATAAACACAGTTTCAATTCTTCCAAGCCATATTTTCAAATGCATTTCACTGTCCTCCCCAATATCCATGTTTCCATTGAAGTCACTGAGTATCAAAATATATGTTGATTTAGTTTGGAAAATCTTATCACTTCTTTGTAGAATTTCTCTCTCTTTCTCTGGAAGAGATAACATTATTTTTCAATTTTTTTTGTAATGATCTATGACTTCATCTGTAGGGGAGCCCCATCCAAATAATGCAAATTAGCTACTCATAATTTAGAATATTAAAGAGCCACCTGGGGTCATTGAATAACCACAATGATGATGATAGCTATTGATATAGTGCTTTAAAGTCTGCAAAATGCTTTAAAACATTTTCATTTTACCCTGTTGATGGAGAACTTCATTCCAGAATAGCACATAGAGTGGTAGGCTAGGCAACTCCTTACCTCCTTCCTATATTTCCCTCTGGTTACTATCTCTACTTTGATGTAATAAAGCTACTGAAGCTAAAAAAAAATTCTCATTTTATTTTCACAACAACTATGGCTGTTGTGCTATTAACAGTAATTTGTGGTATTATTATCCCCATTTTACAAATGAGGAAACCAAGGCAGATAACTGTTAAGTGACTTGCCTAGTATCTGAGGCTGGATTTGTACTCGTCTTCCTGACTCCAGGTCCAGCAATTCTATACAACCATACCTCTGAAACATTGCCACATTCCTTATCAACCAAGGTTTGAAGGTAGAAATAGGGGGGGTAAAATCATCATAGCCCCTTTACGCCATCAGGTTTATCAGATTCTCTATCCTGGGACTTGGGCTATTTCTCACTAAGGCCAATTTCACTCTTCTCTGCTCTCCAGACATTTTAACCTCTTGATCATAATAACATATTCCTTTATTAATACCTGGATGAGTATACTATAATCACTACTAGCTTTCTCCTCCCCCATAAAAATGTTTGCTAGTTCTTTAATGAAAAACTGGAAGAAAAATTTCACTGGATGATTTGGGAAATTTTGAAGCAATTTATTTTAAATTACCTTAGGAATAAAAGAAGATGAGAAAAATGTGCTTTTATACAGGTCACAATGATTAACTTTCCTATAGTAGATAAAATTAAATACTGAACTAAATCTTAAACATGTAACACAAAAGACATTATCATATTACAAAATTCATACTTTTGGAAGGAAATGGTGAATAGCAGGCTTGAAAGACATATCATGAGCTCAACAAAAGACAAATGTATGTTTGAATTTGCTGAGACATATTTTTCCTTACATCACATTTGGTTTTAGCTTCACATTTGAAACATTCAAAGTCAGACAATTTTGTAGATTATGTATGTATCTTCTCCTGGGTACTCTTTCCTCTCTCGGTTTTCCTGATCTTGCTCTCTTCTGGTTCTTCTATCTGCTTAATTGTGTCTTCTTAGTCATCCATGTCATGAACTCTAATTCCGAGTATATTCCAAGGCTCTATCCTGAGCTGCATACATTCTCTTACTTGGAAACTTACTATGTGTTTATTTATCATCTCTGTATATATGATTCCCAGATATACATACCTAGAACTTTTATTTCTCCTGAGTCATGTGTCATCAACTGCTCATTGGACATTTTAAATAAAATGTCCTATAGACATCTCAAACTTAACATGTCCAAAATAGAATCCATTATTGTTTCACAAAACCTATTCCTCTTCTACACTCCTCTTTTATGTAATCCTGAGCTTCTCAATTCCTCATCATCCCTTCACATATGATCAAATTTTATTTTTACTACTGTTAATATGAAAAATGATAAAGGCTGGTATAAATATATAAATTAGTATTTTAATTAAAGCCATGTTGATAGATAAAATCATTAGACCACGCGCTTGTAAGCATTCAAAACTGCCGCCTCCATACTGCCTCCTAGCCAAGCTCTACTCGCCAAAGAAGAGACCACTCCCTCCTAACCCACGAGATTTAAGCGCTCCCCTGCGTCAAGACGTCGGAAACGGAAACCAGTTGGACCATGTTGGATCACGGGAAATGTAGTTTTATACATTTCCCAAATCCACTTTTTACACTACCACTACAATATCTTTCACATACTTCTAACCCGAACCCCTGTCTAATCACATAGTCACCACCTTAGTTTGGACCCTCACCACCTCTCCCTCATCTAGACTATTGCAAGAGCCTCCTACTTGGTCTTCCTGCCTCAAGTCTCTTCCTACTCTAATCTATTCTCCACATAGTTGCCAAAATTATTTTCCTGAAGCATAGACATGACCATGTTTCCTCCTACTCATCCAGTAATATTTAGTGGATCCCTGTGTCTTCTAGGATCAGATAAAAAAAACTCTTCTATTTGATTTTTAAATCTGTTTATGATCTTCTTCCAGTTTTATGCATTTCCCCTTTTTGTACTGTTCAGTCTACCCTAATTATGTATTACAGATCTTTATACGCTACATTCAATTTCTCACATTTCTACTGGAATCTTGGGCTAGCTTCCCGTAAAAGGGAAATGTTAATCCCACTACCATTGTCAGACTTTATCTGAAGTACTATGTTCAGTTCTGGGAACCACAGTTTCATAAGGACATTGAAAAGCTGGAAATTCCCAGAGGAGGTATAACTAAGATGGCGAAGGGCTTAGAATCCATGTTATATTAGTATTTGTTGAAGCATCTGGGCATATTTAGCTTGGAAAAGGAAAAGACATGGGGAAAACACACTACTTGTCTCCAAGTCTTTGAAGGACCATCATTTGGGCAAATGATTAGACATGTTCTGTTCCAGAGGACAGAACTGAAAGTAATGAGTGGAAATTTCAATAAAGCAAATTTAGGCTTGATGTCTAGAAAAACTTACAAATGATTGGACCTGTCCATAAGTATAAAGGGCGTCCTTCAGATATGGTATTTTCCACTTTCTTAGATATCTTCATAGAAGATTGAAGTCCACTTAATGGGTATATTACAGTGACCTTTCTTCGTATGGATGGGTTGGACAAATTGGCTGATGATGTCCCTTCCAAATTTTAAATTATGTGATTATATGATTTCCATCTCTTTGCCTTTGCAGAGGCTGTCTCCCATGTCTGCAATGCATTCCTTCCTCAACTCTACCTCTTAGAATCTTTTTTTAACTTCAGCTTTTCCTTCAGTTCAAGGTCCATATGAAGCTTTCCCTGATCTCTCCATAGTTGCTAAGCCCTCCTCATTAAATTGCCTTGCATATATTCTATATATAGTTATATATGTACATATTATTTCCCCTAATAGAATATAAACACATAAAGACAGAAGATGTTTCAATTTTGTCTTTGTATCTCCAGCACTCAATACTCATTGATGATTGACTGAGTGGGTCTGTTACCTCGCTCATGTGGGTACTTCCTCTACCACTGCATTCTGAATCACTGGAAATTTTGATTCTTCTGGATGATGGTGTTCCATAATTTCCATTTACTTAGAATTTCTGAAAGAATGTTAGTGCTAGAAAAATGGACTTTTCTACAGTGAATCACTGGTGATTGAAAACATAGCATACTTTCATGAATTTAATCCAGATTTGTGATCTTCGAATCAGCTCTGGGCCACCTCATTTTACTTCTGTGGTGCCTATTCAAGATATAAAGGGACTAGAGTACTTACTAAATGACGTGCTGTTTATCTATATGTGTCCTTCATCCACTTATTTTATCTAGGGTGAATGACTGAACTGGTTTCTTGACTAACTGAAATGAAGGGGCCTTGAAATCTTCAATATAATATATAAATATAAATCAATATAATAAGGCAAATGCCATTCAAAAATATGAATTATATTTTAAAATTTTTAATAAACAAATTTCCACATAAGTTTTTCAAAGTCGTATGACTCATATTATCTCCCTCCCATCTTCCCTCCCCACTTCTGGAGCTGACCAGAAATTCAATCTGGGTTACACATGTATTATTACATAAAACATATTTCCACATTATTTATTTCTGTAAGTGAATAATCTTATAGAACACAAATCCCAAAACATATACCAAATAAATAAATGATAAACCATACATTTAAATTTGCATTTCTATTCCAACAGTTCTTTCTCTGGAAGTGGATAGCATTCTTTTTCATAAGACTTCAGAAGTGTCCTGGATTACTATATTGCTGTTAGTAGCAAAGTCTCTCACATTTTATTGTCCCACAATATTGCAGTTACTGTGTAAATGATCTGCTGGTTCTGCTTATTTCACTCTGCATCATTTCAGGTAGGCCTTTCCTGCTTTTCATCATATACAATGCTATTCCATCACCATCATATACCACAATTCGTTCAGTCATTCCCCAGTTGAGGGACATCCCTTTAGTTTCCAATTCTTTGCCATCACAAAAAGAGTAGTTATATATAAATCAAAAATATGAATTCTAAAGGTTTCCTTTAATAAGTATGTAATTAGAAATCTTGCACCCTTGAACTTCATTTCCCAGTACTCCACTCTCCTTCTGTCATTCCGTACTAACATAGGCAAGATATAAATTCTCCCTTTTTCCGCCTTTCTTCCTCTCATCTTCCTGACATGGCTTTGGTGGAGCAGGCTTTTTGAGCAGGAAGATTAGCTCAGGAATGTGGTTTTATTTGGTGAGATAATTACCTTTTTATTCCTTTACTTCTAGTGATTATTAATAAATCTTATAAAAATAGTATTTGGAGTTATTGTATATTAATTCTTAAGCTTACATAGGGATTATCTTATTTTTACATAGGGAATATTCTTATTTTGGACCATTATACTAATAATAATACCACAACTGAAAATTCATATTTATATTGTCTTTAAAGTTCACAAATCACATACATTGCTCTCAATAACTATGAGGAAGACAGTGTAGAAATTATATCCCCACTTTACAAACCAATTAATCAGCACATATTTATTAAACTCTGTACCAGGTACTGTTCTAGGTACCAGGAACACAATTAAAAAATTTAAGAAAGCATTAGCATTTGGGGAATCAGGAGAGGTGGTTTTATGTAGATGTTTTCTGAGTTTTCTTTAAGTTAGAGTGGTGATACTGTGAGGCATAGGTGAAGGAAGGAGTGTATTCCTGGCAATAGAGATGGCCATTGTAAAGGCATAGGGATAGGAAATGCATATTCATAGTTAAGGAAAGAAAGAAGATTATTTTGGCAGGCCCGAAGAGTGTAAGAGGTAGAAACTAATGAGGAAACTAAATATAGGAAGCAATTTGTCCACAATCATAAATAAGCACATGTGTAAAATGTCTGTGGCAGAATTCAAGCCTAAGTTTCCTGTATTCTTTTATCCCAAGCTGATTCTGTTCATTGAATGCCTCTCTAATTTATTTTTCTCCTCGTTTGATATTGACATGTAGTAGGTCAGTTTTTTTTTTAAGATTTTGTCTCTGTGGCTATATTTGTCATGAAAACTTTTATGAGCTTAATTTAACATAAGTGTGGGAAAGACTTCTTTTGAGAAGAATTGTCAAGGATGAATTTTGCCTACCCTACTTTTTTTAATGAATAATCAATAAGCACAGTGGGATTCATATTCTGAATACTTTTAGCAAATTACATGACTGATAAGATGTGGTCTGTTGTAGAAAACATCTGCAGTGGTTGACTTAAATTCTTTTTATACATTTAGCATCTACTTGTACTATTCTCATAAAGATATCATAGAGATGAGGTAGGAAACGTAAGAGCCAATTTATTGATGTCTTTTCAGGAGCCTCTTTTGGTGGGATGTGTAGGTGTAGTGTAGGTGGGGAGTAATAGTTTTGTGATCTTTTTCTTTCATATAGACTCTTGCCCTCTTTGATATGTCTTGAAAACCAGTCCCTGAATGTTATTAAATTGTATTAGTTCCATCACAGATTTCTTCTATATACATTTGATTAACTAGCTATTCTCATCTACTCTATCTTCTTGAGTTCCATTGTCACTTCTTTACATATTAATTGATGGTGAAGTACAAACGTGATGATTCAACCATCATTGCAGATGAGATTAAAAGATCATAATCCTGGCAGACCTTTTCCATTTTTTGTCTGTTTGTAGTCTTCCAAGTTTTGCCTTTAAATAAATGTTTTCAGTTCCCAAATAATCAGATATCCTAAAAGAGGAAGAATTCTCATGGAAAAACTGACACCTTATAAATGTGTCCATCCCTAAATATTCAATGCCCATTCTAAAATGGTTTAAAATGTGCAAAATGTTCTGGCTTAAGCTAGTGTTATACTGGATTCACTGAAGACTCAATTTCTCCTTAACTTCTTCTCAATGTTTTGTGAGTCAGTATTGCTTATAATCTGCTGTTCTTCTTCAGTAATGTTTTGGAATGTGTGACTCTTGTCTACCATGTCTCTTCATTTGGCAAAGATATTAAGTTTCTGCCTATTAGAGAAAGTAGCCTCTCTTGACTTTGTCATTGTAACAACAGAGATCCAGACGTCATACAGGAGAGAACCACAATCATTGTCTTTGCTTTTGCCTATTTTCTGGAGTTGTTTTTTTAAAATAGTTTCACAGCTTACCTTTTTTTTATTTTTTTATCTTTAATTCTGGTTTCTTAATGACTTTTATTTTATTTTTTCAAATGATATAACTACATTTAGATAGGTGATCCTAAATAACTCATTGCAACTAGACATGCTATCTAGGTTATTGTATATTTCATTTCTCATATTTCACAGTGCTTGCCATACCCAATACCAATATAGCCATGAATCTTCTACGTAGGCTTAATTTTTTTACCTTTTTAATTTCCTAGATGATATTTTAATTTACCAAATGAGATTTTCTAATGTATTTCTCAAAATTTTAGCCTGTCCCAATCTTTTCATTGCAGTTGTCTAATATCAAAGTATATATGGAATTAATTTGAAGGATCCTGTGAAGATCTTCATAGAATTTCTCAACTTTTATTATCTACATTCCATGTTGATACATAAATTTCAATGATTTGATGGTGATCTGTTTGCTTTTTTTATATTTATCATGAGGACTAAAAGGCAAAATGATCAAATATCCCATAAAATTGTGTTTCTTGTTTTTAGTAAAATCTTTTATTTCTTTCTTATCAGTAAAGAAAATCTTTCAGCGATTCTTCCATTTAATTATAAATTCTTCATATCTTTTGGTTTCATTTGCAGTGAAAACCAGTGCAGATATACTTTTATTCCAGAACTATATCCATTAATTGCCGTTCGACAAAGATCACTTATTTTGAGTAAACTGTTGAGTTAATGTTCTAAATGATCAAAGAACTTTATGGTTCTTAGCATACTCTGTCTCTTTTTGTGCTATTTTGCTACTATCATTTCAGAAGGAGGTAATGGCACAGGACTAAAAACCATTCTACGTAGGTCTCTCTGAGCTTTGCTAGACAGGCACTTCGTCAACAAACATAATCTGTTAACCAGGGCCATGCTAATGGACATTGGCTGAAAAAAGATAACCAATTAGTATATATGCCTGGAACAATATAGAGTATTAATATGAATGATTAATAGCAAATGTTGTACTTTTAAAACTTTTCCTTCGGTGTGTTGAATTCCTTTTTCCTTTTTGCCTTTAACTTCCAGTAGACACTTAAGGCCATCAAGATTTTTACTACCACAGTCCAGGTGATAAAAACTAATTGTATTTCCCTCCAAAGTCTGCCAAAGTTGCTTTGATAATTGCTACTAGAATAATGCTAGACTGAATGAAAAAAAGGCATTTTATACCCTGATATACCTCTTTAAAGCTCACAGACTCTTCTGGATTAAAAGTGCTCCACATTATAGTAGAATTGTTTTGTTTAAGATTAAGAATGACCATTGAGGCCACAAGGTGATAAAGGGGATAAGAGTGTTGAGCCTGGAGTTAGAAAGAACTAAGTTTAAATCTATCCTCAGATGCTTATTGTCTGTGTGACCCTAAGCAAGAAACTTAACCTCTATCCACCTGAGTTTCTTCAACTGTAAAATAGGGATGATGATGATAATAATAATAATAATAATAATAATAATAATAATAATAATAATAATATACTTCCCAGGGTTGTTGTATATTTACATAGTACAGTATTTGGAACATAGTAGCCACATAACAATGTTTATTTCTTTCCTTCTATTTCACAGAAGAAAACAATTTGAAAAACTTTTTTTTAATTATCTTCTTTTTCAGTTGAGATGTTAGCAAATTTGGACCAAGTGATCTCAGAGATCAATCTAAGATAGCTTCTCCTTCTAGATCTTTACTTCTCTAGTTCTAATTAATAAAAATTTCAAAATTTATCTTTATATTTTAGCTCAAAACTAGCAAAGATATTTCTTTTCAGCTTGATAAGAACCAAACTGACCCTCAGCTTAGAATATAGAATCCGTTTTGTGTCTTTGTTTTGAAGTCAAAGATCTATGCATTCCCTAGGCTCCAATCCAGATGGAATAGTGCTAATGGTCACAGAGTCACACATTACAAAGAAACACTTTTAAGAGAAATATGTCTTTTGTTTGGTTAAAAAAAAAAAAGGGAGGACTCAGATGATAGCCGTTGAAGTACTAAGTTTCTAGAGAGGTCAGTATGTGAGTTGCATGCCTGCTATATGCCAGCACATATCACATTACTGGGCATTTCAGGTCATGACTTGGAAGAATTGAAGCTATATCCAAGACATCATTGCTCATCCTGATACTGGGGTGGATGACTACAATGACTTCAAATCAAAAGCTCTGGTGACAAGCTAATTAGAATATTCTTTTGTGGTTTATTTGCAAGGGATGAATACCTCCTAATTAAAATGAACAAATAGCCTTTTAAAAATCTTATCTTCCCAAAGTTTCATTAATTGGAAAACGGATTTGGGAATAGAGAATTTGGGAATAGCCTATATCAGATGAAGCCAAAGAGAACACAAAGAATTTTGTAAGTAAAATTTATCATGAATAATAATAACTGATATTTACATAGCATTTTAAGGTTTATGGAACACTTTGTATACATTACTAATTTGAATTATACAACAGTCCTGGGAGTTGGATGTAGCAGGTATTATTATTCCTATTTGACAGATGAGGAAATTGTCATTATTATTACCATCTGACAAATGAGGTTCAAATTAACTTGAACATGATCAGAGTTACATGCTATCAGAGGTAGGCTTTAAAGTGACATCTTCTGACTTCAAATCCAGTACTCAATCCACTTCCCTACACTGTGGTTTCAGTTTATGTGAAAAACAAAATATTCTGATATCTTGTCATAAAAATCCAGGCTTGAACTTTCAAAAAATTTTCACTTACCCCATATTTATGTGCCCATATTTATGTATATTAATGTCATTCCCACTAAAATCATCCAAATTAAGGTTCTGAAAGAGCCATATCCCAAAGGTTGAGGAGTCCACATGGAAAAACTGATAGCTGATGCATTCACCCTAAAGTGTTCAATGTGAACTCTCCCTACAATGGTTTAAAAAGCACAAAATATTAAATTACTAATTTAAAATATTTTCAAGTACTCCACATTGTTCTCGAAGCATAAGCAGTGCCTCTTTAAAACTTGCTAAAATTTTGATTCTCCACTGACCTTGGCACTTGAGAATCTTTGTCTTCAATTCCTGCGATCTTCTCTGATGCAATTTTCAGTTTGGGTCCCAGTAAAGAGTTTGCTATTCTACCATTCTCTTTCTTGGTGTGTTATGTAACTGTAACTATATTATCAATTGCCATATAGACATAGCTATATTTTCAACAAAATAACAAAAAGCAAAATAGGATTTGAAGAGAAAATATGAATAATTGAGTCAGAATATATCACAACTACAAATATTCTCCTCTAAATTTTATGTGTGTTGAGGAAATGAAGCCAGGCAGAGATTAAATGCTTGCCCAGGGACACAGCTAGTAAGGCTGGATTTGAACTCGGGTTTTCCTGAATCTAGCCCCCACCCCCATTCCTATATAGTCTTCTGATCTTTAAAGATATGTGTCCACTTATTAACAAAGGGTAAGTGAGTAACAGCTTTAATAATCTCCTATTATAAGAGATATACTGATACAAAGAAACCTAACTCCTAGTTTTGAACAGAAAAAGATAGTTTCACACCATCTTATAATTTAAGATTAGTTTGTTGACTCACTAAACATTTTATTTCCCCAGTGATACTTAGCTTAATTTTACAGTGTCTATCCCGAAACCCTAGAAGCTGTTGTGTGTTTTTCCAAAGAAAGAAAACCCGAGTCTAAATGCCCAAATGATCGTTCTTTTCATTAGGGTGTATACCAGAAATGTACTAGAAGTAAATTGAGCAGGTTCTAGGAAGCAATTTGCTACACGGGTTCACTGTGTCTGAATGGAAAACAGATGGCATGTATAGATTTCAGGAAAAGGAGCCCTAAGATTGACAGTACTTATTAAGATTTATTATTCCATACATTGCTGAATCTAGCTATAGCAGACCAGATTCTCAGCACCTCTGTAGAGCTTTGAACAAATACATTAAATTCAATTCTTTTTCCATATTGAAGCAAGTAGGCTATTATATCCCCTCTTAGTGTGTTTACATAGGAGGAGGATATGTTAGTGCCTGCACAATTTCAGCGTTCTTCATCACTCAATGGTGTTCTTTCCGAGCACAAACCTTGTCACATATCTCCACGTATACATATATATTTTATATGCACATATGTATTATATGTATAAATATTTTACATGCACAGAGTACTAATCAATTATTCTAAATGAGGAATTTTTAAAAATGCAAACCAAATCTTCCCAAAGGGAAAAAGATCAATATTTTAAAATTTGATTTGCTATTTCGAATTTAGTCTCTGACATAGTTTTCTATACCTGTAGATATTCAATACATATTCATTTAATTTAATTGAGCTTCATAGAGTGGAAAATAAGAATGTGGAGTTTTGATCCCCTGCTAACTTGTATGAGACCTTGCAAGAATGCTGATTAGCTTGTGCCTCTATTTTTCTGCCTATAATAAGTGGGTCATGACACCATCTCATGGGCCTGAATAGCTTTAAGATCTTTTTATGCAATATCAATAGTTTAGCTTTGCCTATAATTTATGCTTTTTTTCTGGAGCCTGTCATTTTCTATGTTGCAAATGTGCCAAGTTCCATCAATTTCAATAATTTCTCATAAATTCTTGGAAAATATGCCATTTGTTTCAAAAATAGGTTCAAAGAGCAAGTGAAATTTCCTATATAAGAGGCTAAGGGTTGTTTAGGTTTAGACATATTCTGTTAGTGCAATTTCAGACCTTAACAAGAAAAATGGGTATTATTTTGAATAGGAAAAACTTCTCTGTACCCCCGAATGCACACCGCTCAGGAAGATATGTTCTCTGCTTTCTTGTAATGCTATTCCTACTATTAGGACAATTCCATAGACAATGGTACTCACATAAAATGTTAATGTGTAGAACAGTTTTTAAGGTCCCTTTTGGATTGGTATAAGAACAAAGATTAATTATTTAACCTTGGGAAGGAATGGGTTTTGCCCAATACTTTGAAAACTAATAAGGACTCACAATTTATAGTTTTAAAATATTAATTTTCATCATTATCATTATTGCTGGTAAAAATGAGCAAAATCCTAATTTCCCTCAATTTTTTCCTGTCTCTATGATAGCCCTTCTTTTGCCTTCTTCATTGGCTCCTTTTCCAAATGTGATATTTATAAAGCACTTAACACATTGACTGGTACTTAGTAGGCACTTAATAAATGCTTGATTCTTTTGTACCTGGTCCCACTAAATGCAAGCATTCCCTGATAGCTCTTTGCTCTTAGTTCTCTTCTTTGTTCACTATTTCCTTCCCTTGGCAACTGATATACCCCTGCGGCTTCAGTGACTGTCCCTGTGTAGATGACTCCTAAATGTATACCTTAAGCCTCAACTTTTGTCCAGAGTTCTAGAAGTTTATAACTTCTTACTAGGTATCTTTACCTAGATGTTCTGTAAATACCTCAAACTCAATATGTCCCAATTTGAGCTCATTTGTTTGTTTCAGCAGGGTTTAGGGCTTTGCACCTAGAAGCTGCTTAATAAATGTTTATTGACTTAATGAAATAGAATTAATTAAACATATGCTGGTGATATAAATGCAAAATTGAGACGGTCCCTGCCCTCCAGAGTCTTACTCTCTAATGTGGAATAATAACAAGGATTGTCATCCAAGGAAGGGAGTTTTGGCCTAAGGAGTCAATGAATTATAAGTGGGGCCCTGGGGCAATTACTTATAACTCCCCTTTCAGTAAAAAAACAGGTATTAAAAAAACAAACAAACAAACAAAAACAACCCCTGCGGGTTGTTTTTGTTTGTTTGTTTGTTTTTTTAATACCCTTACCTTCTGTCTTAGAACCAATACTCTGTATTGGTTGCTAGGCAGAACAATAAGGGCTAGGCAATAGGAGTTAAGTGACTTGACCAGAGACACAGCTAGGAAGTATCTGAGTCTAGATTTGAACCCAGGTCTTCCTGTCTTCAGGTATGGCTTTAAATCCACCGAGTTACCTAGCTAACCCCAGTAGCAATGGTTTGATTAGTATTCTAAATTCAAGAAGTGGAAAGTAGTGGAATAGTATTTGGGGTACCTGGGGACAGGACAAATAACAAGAGGTTCAATTATCCTGGACAGGATGTTAAATGTGGTCTGGAGCCAGCTAGATATAAAGTTAGGTGAATTTGCCTTCACTAATTCCTCAATCAAAACAGCTGAGCTCCAGGGCAGAGTACCCAAATTGAGTGGATTAGCTCTGCCAGGAAGGTAGAGAATTGTCTCTGGAGGTCTGGTCCTGGTTTCCTGGTGGGTGACTAGATGTGACTAAACTCAATAATTAAATTCAGTTGTTGAATCATCTCTCCTTAAAACCTTCCCCCATTCCCAACTTCTTTATTTCTGTTGATGGTACCACTATGATGCACCTAATCACTCATGCTTGAAAATTATGAGTCATCCTTAAACCATTAATCTTCAATTCATCCTATCAGCATCATCCCCCACATCCACTCATCTGTCAAAATCTATTGATTCTATCTCCATAATCACTCTCAGGCTCCTCTGGCACTGCCACTGTCACTATCCTGGTTAAGATCCTCATCACCTCTAGTCTACTTAGCTTCAGTTTTAATCCACTCTTAAACCAAACTCCACACTCCTGCCAGGGTAATACTAAGGCATAGATCTGGTCATATCTCTCCTCTGTGCAGAAAATCTTCACTGGTTCTCTATTCACCTCTGGAATGAAATGTAAACTCCTAGATCTTGTGTTCAAATCCTTTCATAGTCTGGGCCTTCCCTACCATTCCATACATTTCATATTATTATACTTCATACACACTACATTCCAGGGAAAATGTGTGTGTGTGAGTGTGTGTGTGAAACTATTCTACCATTCTTAGTCGTATCCCAGCTCTTTCCTCACTGTTACCTTTCTTCAGTTCTAGGACAAACACCCATCTCCATCTGATGAAATCCTTGTTTCCCTTCATCATTCAGTTTATATCCTCAGTAAAACATTTATTGAATCCCTTAGTTAAAAAGGAGATTCATGATTATAAACTGTTGTTTTTTGTCTGTCTCTCCACCTCTCTCCCAAATTAGAATTTTTTTTACATTAACTCCCCACCTCACGTCTCCTCCCTTGCACCAAAGAAGAAAGTTATCGAAACAAACTGATACATTAACTCTCACATCATATGCAACATTTTGTACCCATTGCCTGCCACTTCCATATGTCATAAATGACCCTCTGAAATGAAGACCAAGCCTTACCTTCATCTGAATTTTTATGTCTGTAAGTGTAGTTAGTAGTGTAAATAGTTAGTTGCTGTCCTTTTATATCATTGTAGTCATTACATCTGTTTTTATTTTAATTTACTATGCAAATGCAAACTTTTGGAAGTAGGAATGCTAATTTATTAACATTAACAATAACTAGTATAATAAAGATATCAATAAATCATAAGTGAAGTGTAATTTTGAAAAATTAACTCTTTTGAATCTGTAAATATAGAAAGAATATTTTGGAAGCACATTCATTAAAGTTTTCTCTTTATTTTGGGACTTTTAGGCATTAGGATTTCTATCTTCATATGGAATAGGAATGGAATATAACCAAGCTAAGGTATGATTCTTTTATCCTTTCTAGAAAAAATTTTTAAGGAAAAATGTTGAATATTAAATGGCCATTAAAAGGTCTAAAAGTAGAACAAGAAAGCAAATATGTAATTTACTTTGATAATGGACTACGGTATCTATTACAATACTAAAACAAATATTAAGGGGCTAGGTTTTCCTCCCTCCTTTAATTAATAATCCTTTCCAAAATCTTGGTTTTTTTTTTATTCTAGGCACTGGTATATTATACTTTTGGAAGTGCTGGAGGAAGCATGATGTCCCAAATGATTTTGGTTCGTAATTGACTTACTCCTATGCCTACTCCAATACTTATACTATATATACAGCAGTCACTCTATAACAAAACTTGAGAAATGATATATATTTTCTTATGTATATTTTTAGGGGTATAGGTATTTGTCGGGAATAAATGTTCTACAGAATTGTGAAGTTGCACTTACCCATTACAAGAATGTGGCAAATTATAGTGAGTATTTCACATTTTATTTTTAAGATAGAAAATAAACTTGGAAAAACTATTTTTAAAATCATCCTTCTAAACAGGGGTCCACATATAATCCCAGTTACTTGGGAGCTAAGCCTCTAGTTCAGGGGTCGGCAACATATGGATCTCGAGCCATATCTGGCTTTTTTGAGGGCCACATATGGCTCTTTCTGCAGGAGCCATAAAGTCATTTTTTTTCAGGCGCTGTTACAGGAGCGCACTTTGTGAGCACTGTATGGCTCTCACGAAATTACATTTTAAAAAATGTGGCGTTTATGGTTCTCATGGCCAAAAAGGGTTGCCGACCCCTGGTCTAGTTGCTCAAGCACTAGAGTTCTGAGCTGTGGCGGATTATGCTGATCAGGTATTTACATTAGATTCAGCATCAATATGATGACCCACTGGGATCAGGAGGTTTTCAGGTTTGCAAAAGAGAGACAAACTAGCCCAGGTCAGAAACAAAGTGAGTTTAAGCACATATACTGATTATTAGTGAGTTTGGGCCCATGAGTTAACCCCTGTGCTTTAATCTGGGTAAAATGGTGATACCAAGTCTGTAAATAATAAATTAACCTAAAATTATACACATCCTATGATTATATCATGTGACATATTAAAACATTAGAAGAGGTAATAATTTTAATGTATTTTATATTTCTATGCTTTAGAATGCTTCATCAACTAAGAGTTTGTAAATCTTTTAAAACTGTTTTTTTGTGGGGCAGCTAGGTGACCCAGTAGATAGAGCAGATCTAGAGATGGGAGGTCCTGGATTCAGATCTGGCCTTAGACATTTCCTAGCTGTATGACCTTGAGCAAGTCATTTAACTCCCATTGCCTAGCTCTTAGCACTCTTTTGCCTTGGAACTGACACTCAGTATTGATGCTGACAGAGGTAAAGGCTTAAAAAAGAACTATTTATTGCAAAGTTTGAAATGACATCCTCAAAACTACTTTTCATTGTCATATGTGTGTGTTGTGTGTGTGTATACCCAAATTTATTTTCCTAACTCATACTGTGTTCTTTTCTTAAATCAAAATGCCGAATGAAACATTAAGTAGCTATAATAATATATTATAAGAGAACATATTAGATAGAACAGAATAGAATAGATTTATAGGACTACTATTAGAAGTTAGAATTATATAAAATATAATAATTGGTTCTAGCCTAATGGAAATATGCAGCACAAATTCAAATAATGCAAGTTCAGGAGAACCATTATTAACATTAACCAGGCATTAATCAGGACCTAGCTGAATTAGAATGTAAACTCTTTGCAGACAAGACCTGCCTTGATTTTTGTCTTTGTGTACCCATTGCTTAGCAAAGTGTCTGATACATGGTAAGTGTAAATACCCTTTTTTCATTTACATTCAAGGGAAGTGAAAATTACAAAGAAGCACTTGTGAACTTTATTTTTCCATTAGAGGCTGATTTGTAAACTTCAAACAGCTATATGCTACTGTCATACTGTTGTTGATCTACCAAGAACAAAGCCTGGGCTACAACTTGTTCTTTAAATAATTTCACAAATTAAAGAATTGCCATGTCATACTTTGATCTTTGATATGTTCCAGAAACAAATAGATAAGCTAAATACTGTTTGTTTTATTACTGGAATAGATTCATGATTTCACTGGTATGGGCACTTTCAACATGAACACAGTTCACAACCCTTTCACTGCCTAGTAGACTATTTCATGAACTGCCATGGCCAAAAATTATTTATCACCTGATGGCCATACTCCCAGTAATGAGTCCTCTCCACATTTAGCTGAGGAGGACAGACAGTCTGTCTCCAGGCTTGTACTTGATGCCTTTCCAGCTTGGTAGAGGCTGCCAAGGGTTGTGCTCCACTGGCATAGCCTTTGAGAACCCGGGGTCACCTCCAAGCTAAAGTGATCCATCAGAGGAAGACTTAAGTAAAGAAAATAACTTATATGAAAATAATTATTCTAAATGTATGACATGTTTATATGTCTGCCATCAAAATAGTGAATAATTCATCTTTGAGATTGTCAGAATATAAGGAAAATCCAAAAGGAGTAAAAATATAACTACTATTGAATCTTAGATTTTACATATAGAAAAGATAATTTCATATGCAAATTGGCCCAACATTATTATAAACACTATTTACAATAGTATCTTATGAAAAATTCAAAACCTACATTTTGATCATATACATACAAGCATGTACATATTTCCAAGGTCATGGGAAGTTGATTTCCAGGTAACCAAGGTTTTCCTAGAATTCCTTTTTTCTATATCTATATTCTTAGTGGAAGAAGGGCCTGAGTTAAAAAAGAATGAAGACAAAGATTTGGGAAAAGACATTGAGGAGAAACAGAAGGACTACATAAATTGATGAGGAGGCAAGGATTTGATATTCCACTTCTGAGTTAAGTAGAAGAAGAGAAGAAATAGGACAGAGGAAAAAGGAGGAAGAGGAGGAGAAAGAGGATAAAGGACAAAGAGCAACTTAAAGAGGAGACAGAAAAAAAGAAGAGCAAAGTAATAAAGGAAAGGAAATTGGATATGTTCAACAAAGTACTAACAAAATGAAGAGATTGAACACACCAGACACACAACACAGTATTTGCTTTAACAGTTTTTCAGCATATTTGGTCATAACAGTTATGAGCAAGTTAGGCAAAGAAACTAAGATTTTGCTTCCAAAAAGTGTGGAGAACAATGACCAGCACAGGAATATGTGATATTTGTCTTTCTATTAAGTCCCAGTAAATCTGATCTACAGTCAAAGTACTATCTATCTCCCTACAGAAGAGGAGAGTCAAAGGAAGTCTCTCTATTGTGTTAAGTTACCAGTGAACATGGAATATCCCTTAAAGAATGCAGATCGATATTAAAGACAAATGTAACTAGTATCCCCAGATATTTCCCTACAATTTCTCACTTGGTGAGAAATTCAATGGGACAAGGTCAATCATCTGACAAAACATGAGTTCAGTTGTTCTGGATATTTGTTGTCTTAACAAACTGAAAATAATGTTCAAAGCTTCTGAGTCTACAGCCTTGGCTTGGCAGAGTATAAAGAAAGAACTAAAATTTTGTTTCTATGTTCTCCACCACAGAGCATAATTATTGGCAGCTCTCTGAAATCATAAGGTGCAGAAAAGGTACTGATTTGCATTGGGAGAGAGAGTTAACTCACAAGGAGCTTCACTATGCCAATTAATTTTCACAAGTGAGAAAGAAAGGCATAGATGATATGTTTATTTAATTGACAAATGTCACAAAATCAAGCCTGCTGAGCCAACAAGCATTTATTTGCCTACTATGTGCTGGTCACTATGCTAAGCACTAAGGATACAAAGAAAGCCTACTCCACTACCACCACCAAAATAAAGGGGAAAAACACATTTACTTTCAAGAAATGGACATAAAGGAAGATACATGCAAATAAGCATGTAGAATAAATTGGAGATAATCAGCAGAGGGAAGACACTAACATTAATGGGCATCAGGAAAATCTTTCAAAAGTAGCAAGTGTAACTTAAATGAGAGAGTCAGGATAACACATCTTGACCAGCTAAAATGTGTGGCCAAATCTAACAAGATGAAATGAAGTAGGGATGCATGTAAAGGTTTACATTTAGGTCAAATCAATTTCAAGAATATAAGATTGGGGGGTGGGAATCCTGGTAATATAGATAGTTGTCTGAAAAGCACTTGAGGGTTTTAAAAGGACTGCAGGTTCTCTATGAGTGAACTGTGGGATATAGCAGCCTAAAAAGCTAATCTCATATTCTATTAAGAAAGGTATAGTGTTATTTCAGACAAGAGTCTGAAATTTATTTTATTTTATTTTATTTTTGGTTGGGAGTTTTAAAATTTGAGGAACAGGGAAACAAATGATGGTGGCAAAACCTTTTTTTTAAAGTAAAGAATAGGGACAGCTAGGTAGCACAGTGAATAGAGTCCCAGACATGGAGTTGAGAGGACTTGTATTCAAATTTGACCTCAGACATTTTCTAGCTATGTGAAACCTAGGTGAATTATTTAACTTCAGTTGCCTAGCCCTTACTGCTCTTCTGTCTTAGAACTGCTATTATCAATATGTAATATAATTGATATTTATTATCAATTCCAAGACAGAAGATAAGGGTTTAGAAAAGAAACATAATGAATAGATGGAAATTCAATGGAGGACATAAAGGAGCAGGATAGCTTAGAAAGTAAGGGGCTAAATTTATTTACAACTTTTAAAAATGAGTCAAGCTATTCATACTAAAAATTCATAGTTTTCTATGAAATATTTTTTGCATGCACTAATACTCATGGTTCCTGGGCATTTGTTAAGTACAGAATAACAAAACATTTTAAAAATTTTTCTAAAGTTTAAAATAAGGCATAGTATGTAGGACCTGAAAAGGGATGGTTAACACTGTACTTTGTCTGCTCAAACCAGTTAGCAAGCACTTATTAAGTGCCTATACTAGTCAGTAAGTGCCTTTTAAGTGTCTGGATTTGTGTTGACATATTGTCACAGGCATACATAAAGCATGGGCAAGATCTGCTAGTATATGCTGCCAGAGGTTGAGTTCTGGTTCCCCAAATCACAAAATCAGAGGACCAGAGGACCCTTCCCTTCTGTGGCTAATGAGCTATGATCCACAAAGTACCTAGAACCAATTTTGAGTATTTGAGTATATAGTTCGTCTAGAATAGGTGACTTGAACTCAGGAGAAGAGCCAATGGGAATGTTCTCCCAGGATGTTCCAACATACCCGACCTATACTCTATACCTATCTACAAATATTGTATTCAGTTCTTGCTGCCTCTTTTTAGGGAGGATATTGATATATTGGAGAATGTCCATAGGAGGACAACCAGGTTTGCCTAGAATCTCAAGTTGTTTGAAGGAAATAAAGATGTTAATTCTAGAAAAGAGAAGAGTTGGGGGCTATGTGGTAGTTTAAGTATGTGAGCAAGGTCATGTGGGAAAAAAGGATTAAACTTATTCTGCTTGACTTCATTGGACAAAACCTGGAGCAATAAGTAGATGTTACAGTGAGTTGGTTGAGATTTGATGAGCAAAACCTTCCTAATTATTAGACTGATCTTTAAAAGGGGAATGAGTTGTTTAGGGGAAATTGTGGGTTATACCTTTAAGGCACTTGTTAGACATGTTAATGCAACACTATTGCATCTCATTGCAGTTTAAGATTACATTACCTTTTATTGGTCAAAATAGCACGCTGCTGACTAATATCAAGAGTATTGCCCATTGATAAGTTTTAGATGAGCTGTTCTCTAGCCTTAAACCCTTTTCCCAACCTTTTTTTGCATTGTGGAGTTTATAACCAAAATATGATACTTTGCATTTATCCCTATTAAATTTTATCTTAGAGTCTGTCTAAAATTTTTGACCTTTTTGGGCTCATGTCTTTGATATCCACTGTCTGATCTCTTCACATTTGAAAAGCATGTCATCATTTCACCTTTATGCAAATTATAAACAAAAATGTTAAAATAGCATAGAGCCAAGCATATTCTCTGGGTCCACCCTAGAGGTCTCACCTCTGTTAATGACTATTCTTAGGGGCCAACCTTTCAATCAGTTCCAAATTTCCCTAAATACACTGTAGCCCACAAGAATATTATAGGGTACTTTTGAAAACATTTTGTCCAAATATAGGTAAATTCTATTTATGGCATCCCCTGAACTATTAGTCTAGTAACCCTATAAAAAATGGCTTAGTCTTGCATCAACTACTAGATAATTATTTATTACTACTTCCATTTCTTTTACTTAAAGACTATTTGCATGCTTTCCATTCCTCCTTGGCTTTTTTGAAAATTAAGATATCATGTGTTCTCCAACCCCAAGCTACAATTCCCTTTCTCCATGATCTTTTAGAAATCACTGGTGGAGGCTCAGCAATCACAAACGTAGGTCCTTTCAGTCCCTTAGATGTTATTTACTGGAACCTATTGTATTGAACTACTCATCAAGGCTAGCTAGGGTGCTTTCTTACTATTTCCTTGCTTCTCTTTGGATTCAACTCCCTATTATTTTTGTTCTATCTTTGCTCATCCAGAGATATGTAGTGGTTGGATTATTTGTGTTAAATTGAAAATTCAATTCAACAAATATTTATTAAGTACCTATTAAGGTCCACACAACATGATGATCTAGAAAGTTGAAAGTAAATAACTAGGTTTCTTGGAGTTCTGTAAAAAGACAAATATGCAGGCATCATTAAATTAAAAATAATAACTGATGAATTCATGAGTGGCTACCTCTTCTGCTTCAGTTAGTTTATGAGGTTTTTGTATAGTTTAAGAATATATACATACATAGTTTTGACTGTGATCATTCACTGGCTACCATATATATATATATACATATATATGTATATATGTATATATATATATTTGATTATTCCTGGATATGTTTCTATTTGCAGTTGCTGATAAATTGGAAAAAAATGAAGGTGTCCCCGTGGAAAAAGTGAGACTAACAGAAAGACTTGAAAATCTGAGTTCTAACAGTGAGATTTTGGATTGGGATGTATACCAATACTATAAATTTTTGGCAGAAAGAGGAGATATTCAGATACAAGTAATGTATACAAATAAGTTTTCACTTTTAGGACATGCGAAATAACAAGATGCTTGATTTAACTATGCACCACCCAGAGTGCAGTAGGGAAAGGTGCATCCTTTTTTATCACAGGCTTTCCTTACCTTGTACCCCCTTCCAAAAAAAAAAAGTTTCCCTGAAGCTCTAAGCAAGACTATAATTTTAAAATGCAGTTATTTACATTAAGTTATTCCAAGTGAACATTTCCTGTGGGGGAAAAATGCTTATTTTTTTAGAGAGAAAAGGAAGAAGCATTGATAATAAATATCCTTCATTTAAATGGACTTAGGAAGGATCTTTGATCAATATATTTTAGGAAATGATGTTTACAAATCATCTTTCTAGAATTCCTGTGGGCAAAGATTTAACCTTCCTGTACAAGAACCTAGTTGCCACATCCTACCAAACCACCATTCTCTCAGGACTGAAAGCTTTGCCTATCAACAGACAATTCTTCATGTATTTAAAAGATAGCTATGCTCTGAAAAAGATGCCTAGGCTAGTAGCTTTATGCTGTCTCCTAAGATACACAAAATGCAAGGAAGATGGTGAATCCCTGAAGAATCCAAATACCATAGCAACATTATGCATAATTGATTGTTCTTTCTGTATTCATGAAACTGAGTGTTGCTAAAATAAACATTTTTAATCATTATTCTTAGGTATCTCTTGGACAGTTACATCTAATAGGACGCAAAGGACTAGAACAGGATTACTATGTAGGTATACATACAATTCAGCCTTAAAATTTTAATGGGATATACCATTAATCTTAGATGAGTTTGCCTATAGGGCAAAGAAGTATTGATAGTGGGAGGGAAAAACAGGATTAGAAGAAAGAAGGATAGAGAAGACTACAAAGAAGCCTTCTCTTTATTCTCTGAGCACCTAAACTCTGTCACTTCTTAAGGGATACAAAGCACCCAGAAGTAACCTTCCTCTCTCTTCCTGTTGTCCTCCTCAAAGCTAATGTGATACATGAATAGGGGAATGGTGTGGAGGGTGGGAAGTGGAGTGCTCAGGACTGATTTGGTGTGGAAAGAGGAAGCATTGGCCTTTTTGTTTCTCACCTCTCACCCTGATGGGAAAGCTAAGACATATGTCCTGGTACCTAAGTTCCAAAAGACCAAGCCTCCCATCCTATCATAGACTGTTACTGCTATCTACATTACTGATTGGCAGCAGAAATAGATAGGCGGGTCCTTATGCACAAAAAAGGGTGACCAGAGAGCTTTGCAAAAGCTATCCTAGCCCATATGTAGAGTGTCTCTATCCACTTGTTCCAGGTAATATGATCAGTGCTGAACTCATTCTGCTGGGGATTTGGTCTGGTCATAGACAGAATTAGACATGGGCCTATATTTAGTACTAAAGCAATTAACTTGAGCATAATTAAAAATATTGTAAAGAAATTTTATGTATTTGCAAAGCACCTTTTAGTCATTTTTATTAACCAGTCTTCACCTTATTCCTATGAGATTGGGAAAGTAATTAACACTTTACATTTATGAAAGGAAAATACATTGTTTGTAGAAAGGTCTTCTACAGAAGGTGCCAAGACAGAAATGTTGAAAAGGGATAATTTGTAGAATCTAGTAATTATTAGAATCAAAATCTTAATTTCAGAGGATATAATAGATATTTTTAAAATTTTAAATAAGTTTTTTTGGTTGGCTTTTGTTTCACTTCTGAGTATTCTCCTCCCTACAACCCAGAATTGAATCCTCAATGGGAATTTCTTAAATGATACTTTTTCAGCACTCAACCATCTTGATTCATGCCACAGTTTTTCTCTCAAAGGACCACATACCCTATTTCTATGTGTTCTAAATTAAGTAGAATTCTTTATTGAATAGCTATTGCTATTCATTTCTATTTAAAAGAAAAATCAGCTAGCCTTTTGGGGGGGGGGGTCTTGCTTTATTTCTTATGAGTTATTTTTATCTTTATACTGAGCTTTAGGTTTTATGTGAGTTATTGTGAACATTGAGTAAGCCTCATACTAATAAAAGTCATTTCATAAAATGTAATGAAATTACTAGCCTCTGCATGCAAGCTGAGATGGATATATTATAGCTCTTTGAATTTTTTCACATCTCATAACCAGTGTTTTATCTTCTTATGTAAGGAATTCCAGAACCTTGCTGCCACTCTATTGGGCTGCTTTACTGTAGGTCAAAAGTCCAAAGCTGTAATGGCTTTATTCACATTCGTTTCCAGAAAGAAAGAAAAAACACTTTGATCAATAAATAGCAAGAGTTTCACATTTCCCATTAACAGTGAACCCCTGACTCAGTACTTCTCTCACTCTTTATTTAAGATCAGCCATGCATAATCTGTAGATGGAAGTGGAAGAAAATCTTTTATATTTCTTAGATGCAAAATTACCCCATCTAAATACTGCAGGACAAATGTGGCATTGTGGTATGATGGAAAGGGCACTGATCTAGAAGTCAGAACCTTTAGGGTTCAAAGCTCAACTCTGACCCTTACCAGCTATGTGACTTTGGGTCCTTAAATTCTCTGATCTGAAAAATGAAGATAATTCTACTTATGCTACTATACTATAGGGATATCATGAGGGAAAATGTTTTCTAAACACATCAAATGTAAATGTGAGTTGTTATTCCAATAAATTTCATCAACAGAAGACCACCCAGCCCTTCCACTGTGCAGTCTGGAATGCCTGTTCCATAGACATCAAACTTCCTTTCATCCTTAATCTTTTTCTCTCCCACTCTTCCTATCTCCTGACTATTGTTGAAATCTGACAACTCTAGATAACACAGCCTCCAAGAACACCCTTTTCAGGACTGTATTCATCTTCTCTCATTTTCCTCAGCTCACTGGTCAGGGCAAAAGAGTTGGAATATTCGTTGTTCCACTATGCCATTTACCGTTTCTCCCCCTATCTCTGTCCTTCAATCATTTCTCTTCTTCTGAGGTACATGATATCTACCACTCAACCAAAATCCTGGGAGTTGTTGTTTACAGAACTCCAAGTCATCCTACTTTCTTGCTCAATGAGTTCAACACATGGCTCACAATTTGTCCTTGTTCCCCAATGTCTTGATCTAGGGGTCCCGGAATAGGGACTGAAGGGGTAGGATAGTGTGAAGGGAGGAGAGAGACTCTCGCACTGGCAGGCTTATAACAATCTAGCTTTATTCCACCATGTTCCTCTATCAGGTTTCTGCTATTTCAGCCCCTCAGCCAGAAGCAATGTGCATATTTAGCTATTCTCTACCAAGGTAACTCATTAAGGGAAGCAAATGGTCAGCAAACATTGTTTTGACTAGAGCCTGGCCTCTGGAGCCAGGGAGGAGATCTCTGCTTTCACATCATTATACTCAAGGTTATTCTTTCCCTCAGTTGTGTCCTTGTCATGACTCTTTTACGGGAATGTAAAGAGAAGAGGGGAAAACTTTTGGGGGGATTTAACCTCTTGGTCCCACAGCCCCCCAAACCCCAACTCCTGTTCTTCTACTAGGAGACATCAACATACATGTTAATTCCCCCTCTCTCTCAAACTTCCTAACCACTCAGTTCTTCAACTATTCACTTTCCATTAGCTGCTCCTCCTCCTCCTTGGCTATCTAAATGACGATCTTATCTTCAATCTTGCCATCACCAAAAACAGTACTGACTCCATGTTCAAGAATACCAAAAGCCCCTTATTCATCTAAACCCTATTGGTTTTTTACTTCTCCTTGTGCATTCCCTTACAAAACCCTTTTATTTATCCAAAGCTTGACCTCCAATCCCTTGATCCCTCAATTCTCTCCTAGGCTACTGCCCCTGCACTAGTCACCCTCTTTGCTTCTCTCTTTCTTGATGCTTTGGTGAGCCATTTCAACTCTCTAGTGTTCTCACTTGAATCCCTATTCCCCTTATCATTTCTTTGATTATGCCAGCCACATCTCAGCCTTGGATCACTCACAACTTTTACCTCCTTTGCTCTTATGCATAGACTACTGAATAAAGGTAGAAAAAAATCACATCACCATTCGACTGGATCCACTATAAATTTATGTTACACAACCTCAGCCGGACCCTCACTACTGCTAGACAATCCTACCAGACTTCCTTTGTCAACTCACTATAACCTCTCTCCATAGCAGCTCCTTCAAACTTTTAATCCCTCTCAAAATTTCCATGACTCTTTCTTCCTTAACCCTCTTGCCCACAACTCAGCAGAAAAATTCCCATCATATTTTGTTGAAAAAATTGAAGCCGTTTGCCAAGAGCTCCCTCTTCTCTCTTTCTCATCTTCTATTACTCAAATGCCTTCTGCCATTATCTCTTCCTTCACTCTTGTCTTAGATGATGAATTAGCCTTCTTCCATACCAACACTAATCCCTCTACAATCTCAAATTAATCCCATTCCATCCCATTTCATGCAATAGATTGTCCATTCTGTTTATCACTTATTTACCATCTTTCTCTGTCTCCTGGTTCATTCTGCCTAAAAATATGTCCAAGCCTCCCCAATCCTGAAAAAATCTTTACTTGATCTTCTGATCCTTTCTTTTTTCTTTCTTTTTCTTTTTTAGAAAAATTTTCCATGGTTACATGATTCATGTTCTTACTTTCCCCTTCACCCCTCCATAGCTGACACACATTTCCACTGGTTTTAACATGTCATCTCTCAAGATCTATTTCCATATTATTGATAGTTGCATTGGTGTGGTTGTTTTGAGTTTACATCCTCAATCATGTCCACATCAACCCATGTGTTCAAGCAGTTGTTTTTCTTCTGTGTTTCCACTCCTGTAGTTCTTCCTCTGAATGTGGGTAGCATTCTTTTCCATAAATCCCTCAGAATTGTCCTGGGTCATTGCTTTGCTACTAGTCCAGAAGTCTATTACATTCAATTTTACCACAATGTATCAGTCTCTGTGTACAATGTTCTTTTGGCTCTTCTCCTTTCACTCTGCATCAATTCCTAGAGGTCTTTCCAGTTCACATGGAATCCCTCCAGTTTATTATTCCTTTGAGCACAGTAGTATTCCATCACCAGCATATACCATAATTTGTTCAGCCATTCTCCAATTGAAGGGCATACCCTCATTTTCCAGTTTTTTGGTACCACAAAAAGCACAGCTATAAATATTTTTGTACAAGTCTTTTTATCTATGATCTCTTTGGGGTACAAACCCAGCAATGTTATGGCTGGATCAAAGGGCAAGCAGTCTTTTAGAGCTCTTTGGGCATAGTTCCAAATTGCCAACCAGAATGGTTGGATCAGTTCACAACTCCATCAGCAATGCATTAATGTCCCAATTTTGCCACATCCCCTCCAACATTTATTACTCTCACCTGCTATCATTTTAGCCAATCTGTTAGGTGTGAGGTGATTTGCATTTCTCTAATTATTAGAGATTTAGAACACTTTCTCATGTGCTTATTGATACTTTTGATTTCTTTTTCTGAAAATTGCCTATTCATGTCCCTTGCCCATTTATCAATTGGGGAATGGCTTGATTTTTTTATACAATTGATTTAGCTCCTTGTATATTTGAGTAATTAGACCTCTGTCAGAATTTTTTTTTTTTAGACCCTTGCACTTCGGTGCATTGTCTCATAGGTGGAAGATTGGCAAGGGTGGGCAATGGGGGTCAAGTGACTTGCCCAGGGTCACACAGCTGGGAAGTGGCTGAGGCCGGGCCTTGAACCCAGGACCTCCTGTCTCTAGGCCTGACCCCCACTCCACTGAGCCACCCAGCTGTCAGAATTTTTTGATATAAAGATTTTTGCCAATTTGTTGTTTCCCTTCTGATTTTGGTTGCATTGTTTTTGTTTGTACAAAAACTTTTTAATTTAATATAATCAAAATTATTTATTTTACATTTTGTAATTTTCTCTAACTCTTGCTTGGTTTTAAAATCTTTCCTTTCCCAGAGATCTGCCAAGTATACTATTCTGTGTTCACCTAACTTACTTACAGTTTCCTTCTTTATATTCAAGTCATTCACCAATTCTGAATTTATCTTGGTGTAGGTACTCTACTATCATTTGTAATTAAACTCCCCAAAAATGTTAGGTGCAATTGTATTTCTATTGTAGATGTAATAGGTGATTCCATTATCTCTCCTCTCATTATCTTATTTCACAGTATGGCTTTCAACCTTACCATTCCATTGAAACTCCATAATTACCAGTGTTATCTTAGTTGCCAAATCCAATGGCCTTTTCTCAGCCCTTAATCTCTTTTACTTCTCTGTAGCCTTTGATATTTTTGATCACTCTCTCTTCTATGTGTTCAAGACACCCTTGTCTCCTGATTCTTCTCATACCTATCTAACCATTCTTTCTCAGTCTCCTTTGCTGGAGTATCCTCCAAATTTTGTCCTCTAACTATAGGTATCCCTCAAGGTTCTATCCTGGGTCCCCTTCTCTTCTCCTACATTACTTCCCTTGGTGATCTCATCAACTTTCATGTATTTAATTATGATCTCTAGGTGATTCTCAAATCTACCTACCCTGCCCTAACCTCTCCACTGACTTCCAATTTCAGAAGGATAGTCAGTAGACATCTTAAATGCAATGTGTCCAAAACATTATTTTTCCCACTAAGCTGTCCCCTTCTATTTTTCCTTTTACTACAGAGGGCAATACTGTCCTTTCAGTTCTCCAGGCTTGCATCCTATGAGTTTTCCTCAACTCCTCATAATCTCTTATCACCTTTAACTAAATTGCTGATGAGGCCTGCCAATTTCACCTCTGCAACACCTCTCAAATATATGCCCCCTTCTTTCTTCTTACCATCATCACTTGTGCAGGTCCTCATTCCCTTCCACCTGGGCTATTGCAACAGAATGTAGGTGGGTCTTCCTGCCTCTACTCCCTCCCTACTCTAATCTATCCTCCATTCATACACCCAAGTGATTTTCCTACAGCTCTGATCTAACCATATCATTCCTGTACCCAGTTAATACACCCAAGATCAAACGCAATGATCTGCTAAGAAGCCAAGTTCAACATAGCCTCCTCTTAACATTCCGGTGTTCTTATTCCTTATACTCCCTAACACATACTCTTCAATCCAGTGACACTGGCTTCCTAGGTATTGTTCCTTAAACAAGATATTGTACCTATCTCTTGGGCTGTCCCCCATGCCTGGAATGTTCTCCCTCCTCAACTCTACCTACTGACTTCCCTAGTTTCCTTTAAGCATTGACTAAAATCCCTTCTTTTACGGGAAGCTTTTCTAAACCTTTCTTAATTCTAGTATCTCCCCTCTTATTTCTTTTTTATCCTGTTTATAGTTAGTTTTGTTTATATTTGCTTGAATGTTGTCTCTCCCAATTATATTGTAAGCTCCTTGGAGGGGAACAGATTGTTTTTTTTTTACCTATTTTTGTACCTCCAGCACTTAGCATAGTGCCTGATATAGAGTAGGCTCTTAAATGTTTGCAACTGATAAATTCTTTTATATATTAAGTAGTAGTGGCCAGCTAGGGATGGGAAGCAAATGAGAGACTTGAGTTAATAGTCTTAACTATGTCTACAATACTAAATGAGAAAGACAACTGGATAGTTTGAGCATTAGCTATACAATAACTGTCCCTTATGCTTAGAATACATTCCCTTCTCACCTCCACTTCTGAAAATTCCTATTTTTTTGGAAAGCAGCCTTATCTCACAAGTCACCTATATGAAGCTTTTTCATGATCCTCACAGTTGCTAATATTCCCCCAAAAAATTATCTTCTCTGTATGTGTATAGATAAATACTATATTTTTTTTATTTTGTACATACTTACATAGGTACATATAAGAATACATATATAGGTACATATAACACATGTTGTCTGTTCTGATATATTGTAAGGTCCTTGAGACCCCTGAGCTAATTCATTTATGTCCCTAGCACAGAAGATAGTATATTAATTGCAAAAAAAAACCCCAACTTAATAAATATTCATTGATTGAGTAGCTTACCTACTTAGACTACATTATAGATTGAGATCTGGAAGTATCTTTAGAATTAATCTAATTCAACCCACTTACTTTACAAAAGAAGAAACCAAGGCCCAAAGAGATTGATTTTTCTTAGTCTACACAGGTAGTAAGTGGCCAAGTTAAGATTCAACCCCTTAAAGCCTGATCCTAGATTCATTGTTCTTTCTACTATATCAAACTGCTCACTCATAAGTTTGATTGAAATGTCCAAGTAAATCAGAATCTCTCAATTTGCCTCAGAATCAAAGCTGTTCCAGAGGCAATCCTTTGCTCATTCACGGAGCAATCAACACCTGCACAGAACCCTGTGCCTTCTCCATTGGAAGAACTCTTCTGCTATAGAAACACTTTCCTGTCTAGGCAGAGAGGGAATTTTTTGGCATGACTGTCAGAATTCCAAGTGATAAATGCTACTTCATCTAACTAACATTTACAGTGTTCTGATAGATTAACCTAGACCACTCACTGTTTTAGACATTATCTTAAAGAATTAAGAAGAGGGATGAAGTCAAAGGACTTTTTTTACCCCTTGGAGACTTAAAAAAAATGTTTAGTAAAAATCTATAGAATTTTGATTGCATTATCTTGAACTTTCTGCACAGAATATTAATGTCATTTGTATTTAAAAATATGGACACAGGCTCAGAATTGACTCTGTTTGGCAGGTACATTTGGGATGTCTATTATTAAAATAAAGAGGAAGAATTGGAGTAGATATGGAGGACTACCAGTTTTTCTAAGAAAGTTTCCTTCTCTCCACCATCACAACAAAGAAAACCCAAAACACTATGGGGGCTTCAGTCACTGTCAAGGGAGTAAGCTACTCCCTGGGGGTAAATTAGGTATTTTGGAAAGAGTCAACAATTCCTTGAGGCCTCTAGAGGCACATCATTTTAAAAACAACTCCCCAAAGGTTTAATTTATGTCACAGGGAGCAGTTTACTTTCTTATAAAGGCTTGGGAGCATTCTTTCATCCCCTAAATTGTTGCTTTTAAGAGAAATATATTGCAGGGTACTTTAAATGTTGCAGTAAGAAGACTAACCTAGGAGTCAGGAGACATGGGCTCTAGCCTCAACTCTGCCATTAACTTGTTGTGTGATTTGGGGCTAATCTCTCCAGTTCTATGGTTTTCAAGTTCCCCATCCATAAATGAGAGAGTTTGACTATGTGATCTATAAGAGTTCTAAATGCTATAATTCTATGAAAGACAAACTTTAAAAAGCTATTTTACTCTTAAGTAGCTTTACAATTTACAAAGAACCCATGGGACAGCTAGGTGGGTCAATGGATAGAGAGCCAGACCTGGAGACAAAATTTCCTGGATTCAAATCTGACCTGGGACACTTCCTAACTGTGTGATCCTGGGCAAGTCACTTAACCTCCATTTTCAAAAAACAAAAATGAAAAACAAAAAACCATTATCTCTTGGAAAAGTGTGTACTATCTTTTTTATTTAGGCTTAGATATTATATAACATCCTCTTTAAACACTTAAGTTGCTTTAAGCACTCTTTTTAAGGAAGGAGGAAAGAAATAAGCATTTATTAAGTTGCTATATATACCAGGCTCTATGCTAGTCACTGGGGTTACCAAATACTGGTCAAATTTAAAACTTTTCAATAGTTCTTAAATGTGGCAAGATCTTAGATTTGGTAATGGAAGGAACCTTTAAGGTTATCTAGTCCATTCCCCTCTTTTTACAGTTGAGGAAACTAAAGCCCAGATACCTTAAATGACTTACCCAAAATGACCCAGGTAGTAGTAAGTATTGGAATTACAGACCTTCTGACTCCAAAAACATTACTCTTTCCTTTTAACCATATTACTTCCAAATCCTCTAGTCTATCATTCTAAGTCTTCTGCAATCTAGATTCAAATTACTTTTATAGGTTTGTCTCCCTCTACACATATAGTCAATACTATAGCCAACTGGAATACTTTAATGTTTTCCATACTCATTTTGTTTCTCTCTTTTCATGAAATTGTTTGTACAGCTGTTCTCTCTTATTTGGGATGTTTTCTGTGAACCCCCAGCTTCCCACTTCCTTTTTCTACTAAAATGCTACAGCCTGAGGGCTGTAGAGCTGGTCTAAACCAGTTTAAAAAACCAACTGATTACACCTAAAATCCTATGTTCTGACCAGTTGTTACTACTCCCCAGTTCCCCCAGACTTTGGCTCCTTTGTAAAACAATTTAACCCCTTGTTATTGCCCTTCCCCCCAGCCTTTTCACTTTTTCTATGGACTTTCAGTTATTCAAAACAACGTCAGGAACAGCTTCCTAAGATTGCCATCCATGACACTTCCTCAGTTGGAGTGTTAAATTCTGCTCCCTCTGCCCCTCATAGACGTTCCTCCTCTCAGTTAAGGACCTTTTGTTGCTATTATTTTGGTGTAGTACTCTTTATTTCAGGTGGACACCACTCATACCTCAAGGTTGTGTTCAAATCCTTCATGAAGCCTTCCTTAATGACCCCAGCCTGCTATAAATTGATCTCTCCTCGCTCTGAAATTCTAAAGCACTTTATCTATAGTACTCTTTTTGAGGGTGCCCATCATGTTTCAAACTATAACTCTTTGTGTACCTCTTGTTCTTATTAGAAATTGCTTTAGGGCTGGCATCAAGTCTGTTTCATTTTTGTTTGTCCTGCACACCTAACACATATTATTAGCCATCTGAAAAAGTATTTGTAATTTGAATGAATGAATGGTTTAATATGAACATGGGTCAGCTAGGAAAAATGATGAACTTGAAATCAGGAAGAGCTGAGTTCGAACCTTTCCTCTGATACTATATCATTGTATGGCCATGACAAATCACCTAAAACTTCTCAGCCACAATTCCTTGTCTATAAAATGGTTTTAGGAATACAAATTACTTGCTTGAAAAAAATTTTTGTAAGATAATGTATTTAAAGCATTTATCATTATTCTTATTATCAAGACATTTAACCAATTTTGTACCTGCTTAAGTACAGTAAATAAAAACCAAGAAAGGATTCTGAGACAAAATGTTAATATGCCTATGGGCAATCATTATTTAACAGAATTACATGTATTAGTTCTTTATACAGAGTGTCCTCTTCTTTTGGAAGAGGAGCAAATCCCTGCATATGAGCAATAAAACACTACTGTCCTACAAAACAGGTCTGAATGAATTATCTTTCTTTGGTTGCAGTAGCTTTTCCCTTTGATTTTTCTAAGCAGACAAGCATAAAGACCTTTCTGAGAGGGAGAGGGAGCCTCAGTGTGCTTCCAGACCAGCCCTAGTTTGTTCATTTTAGGTTCACTCCCAGGTGAGAATCAGGTACATTGTCCCCTGTCTGATTCTCTCCAGCTTCATTTTAAAAGGTGTTCATCTCAGGTTCATCTTTGCTAGAAGGCTTAATTTCAATTAATAGTGCATCATATTATACTGGACAAGAGGACTAGAGGTGTAGACAGAGGGCATAGTATTGAATTCCAGATCTCTTACCTACTACAAGTGTGACCCTGGGAGGTTACTTTGCCTTTGTGGACTGGTTTTCTCTTCTATAAAATAAGAATATTGGTCTAATTGACCTCAATGGTCCTGTTGAGCTTGAAATCCTATGACCTCCCAAGAAAACCATGTAGCTATATCTATTTTTGCTGATTATTCATCATTACAGATCATAAACAATACAAAAAGCTTCAATAGTCACCTATTCAATAGTCAATTATTGTTGACATAGACTTATGAAATAGGGACATGAATGTTTCAAATAATTGTCAGTCCAAAGGTTCATGGTTTCTAGTCCATAAATATAATTTTTACCCATGTTTTACACAAAAAATTTTACTTTTACTGCTACTGGTATCCTTGACTGTGTTCTCACAAATCTGGGTGCCTCTATTACAATTTATTCTAGACCAGCAAAGCAAGTTTTCATTTCTTGTAGGAATTCATTTTCATCTTTCTTAATTCACTAAGATGTGGTCAAGCATATACTTTTTAAAAAATTTTCAGAGAGAGCAATATTTGTTCTTATGAATGTTAAGCATATACGCCCACAATAGCCATTTTTATGGTCAAAAGCAAAAAACTTATTTTAATTAGTCATTTTCTTGGGTATATTTGTGAAAGTCAGTGATATTGTTTCCTTCCTCCTTAGAAAGCATTATACTACTTCTTGAAGGCAGCCAAGGCAGGAAGTGCAAATGCCATGGCATTTCTGGGAAAGGTACATATTTTCTTTTTATTAATACTTCAATACTTCAAATTGTCTTGTGACACATTAAGGGTGAACTAGAATCCCTAAGAGAAAATAATATTATAAAAGTAAATTACCAGCTGTGTTATAGCCAGGGTTTTATAGGAACAACTGGATATGAGGATCTAAAATGTAAAGCACATTAATTCTACATTATAGAGGACTATCATTAACTCCGCTTTTTCAGGAAAACCCTAGCATTTGAAAAGCAGTATGTGACCCACTAGGTGGGAAAAGAATTGCACAGGTCAGCTGCTAGAGCTGTCTTCTACTCATGAGATGATAAATTCTAGCTTTAAAGGAATCTATCACCTATAGGTCTTCCTAGGCAAGTTAGACTTCCTCTCAAACTCTAGCTATTCCTCTAATGCTACTACCTAATCAATAGGTCCTAATTTGACCTTGCCAAAGGTAGATTTTGTTGTTATTCTTTTGGGGTTATAAAGCTGTCTCTTCTCTTCTCTTCTCCTCTCTTCTCTTTCTCCATTATAGAACTTTTCAAATTTCACTTTTGTGCTGGACAATCTCTCCACCAACTGGTGACTAATCCTTTAAACTTTCTGTACTGATTTTCATTGGCCACAATGAAAATATGCATGCTTTCTTCAAAAATTCAATGTTGATGAACTCAGAGACCAGGGTGTTGAGGGACTTTCATGTACACATTGACATTTAGGATATCAGAAAGAGAAGACGACGGTATTGACCTCTTGAGAAATGAAGGAGGTACCTATTTTGAGGTAGGTGGATGACTGCAGATTCAGATTTAATGAACCTCAAAAAAAGAAAGATTGCTGAGTAATATTGGCAAAGGAAAGGAACACAAGTGAGAGTGAAGAGCAAAGAGAATGTCTTAGTATATGAAAAAAATTTTTCAAGAGGTATGGGAGAAAGAACAATATGAATGAAAAATAATTTATTAAGTGCTTACTATAGGTCTAGCACTTGCTAGGCACTGGAAATATAAATATCAAGGAGAAGACATTCACTGACCTTGAGTTTATATTCTTATAGGGAGAGGCAACACACACATATGGGGCGTGATGGTCAGAGAAGGATATTTTGGTTTGGTAAAGCTACAGGGATAGGGAATGAAACCAAAGCAAAGTAGACTAGATGGTCATACCACCTCCAGCAGCAGCAGCTGTGTTAATTTAATTATAAGTAGCAGAAGGATAAAAGGTTCATGCATGGTACCAAGGAAACTAGTGACATGATGTCCAGGGAGTAAAATGAAGTATTCCTGGAGTTGGCCACCAATGAGAACAGCAGAAGCTGTAGTACAGGAATCATAGAGCTGAAAGGGTTAAGCCCTCCAGGGCATGATCTCTGGCTTGGGAGGCAAGTCATCTGCTAAGAAGATCTCCACAAAGTTAAGTGAAGCATGGTTGGAATTAACCTAGATTTCTTTGCCATCGTGGGCCATTGTAAGACGATCACTAGTGTGGACAACCAGGTGTCCAGGGTGGGAATTTTGGAGCTGAAAGGATCAAGTCCTCCAGAGTATGGTTTTTGGTTTCTGGTGCAGGCAGCAAAAATAGCTATCACCAAGACAGGTGGGGGTACCAGGTAGGCATCTAGGTGGCTCAGTGGATTATGAGCCAGGCCCAGAGATGAGAGGCCCTGAATCCAAATTTGACTTCAGACACTTCCTTGCTATGTGACCCTGGGCAAGTCACTTAATCTCCATTGCCGAACTTTTACCGCACTTTTTGCCTTAGAACCAATACCCAGTATTGATTCTACGACAGAAGGTAAGTGTTTAAAAAAACACAACAATATAGATGGGGAGTAAAAGAGTACTCAGTACTAGAGATGGTGGCCAGGAATCTATCTTCCTAGGAGAACCAGGTTTCAATTAGCAAGAAGATGGAAAAACTATAAAGTGGAAAAGAAGTCCATGATAAAAGGGAATTTGTCAACAAAGTGGGGCCTTCAAAGGACACAATGAAATGGGAAAACAGAAGATGATATGGAGTTGTGGAAGTTCCCAGAGGTCAGGCTTCTCATGGTTCTAAGTCACAAATGTTAGAGAAAGAAATTTGGAGGAATTAGGTACTGTTCAGGGCACCACTATTAGGAAGAATATTGACAAGTTGGAGAGGATCCAGAAGAGGGACAGTCAAGATGTTGAGGGGACTGCAAAATAAGGTCGTTTGAAGAAACTGGGGTACTTAGCAAGGTCATGGTCACAATGAGTCTTCAAGTTTTTGAGGAGTTGTCATGCAAAATGAATCAGCTTCCTTGTGTTTGATCTCAGAGGGCAGATCTAGGAGCAAAAGAGCAAAGTTGTAGAAAGGCAGATTTAAACTTGATAGGTGAAAAGAAAACTTCCTTAAAAATTAGTGATGTCCAAAAGAAAATGGGCTGCTTTCAGAGGTTTCACTCCATTAGAGATCTTTAAGTAAAGGATGGATAATCATTTGTTGGAAATATTGAGCAGAGGATTCTTGTTCAGATATATCTAGTTGGTGTAGAGGATAGAGTGTTGGACTGGGAGTCTAGAAAACCTCAGTTCAAATCCCATCCCAGATGCTTATAAACTCTGTGACCTTGGGGAAGTTACTTAACTTCTGTTTGCCTCACTTTCCTCATCTGTAATATGGGGGTAATAGTAACACCTACACCAACAATTATTATGGGGATAAAGTGAGATTTTTGTAAAGTGTTTTGCAAACCTTAAAATACTATATAAAAGCTATGTTATTATAACTACTATTAAATACGGGTTGAATTAGATAATCTCTAAGATTCCTCCCACATATGAAATGGTTTAATTCTGTAAGAAATGTACAAATGTGCCAAGATCAAAAAGGGAAGCATTTATCTAATTCATTCTTCTACCATCAGGAAAGATAACTCTTGAGTTTCCCCTACAGATTCAGTAGTGTCTCCTCTTTTATCCTTATTTATTCTCCCTTTTTCCTAGATGTATTTAGAAGGCAATCCTGCAGCTCCACAAAATAATGTTACTGCCTTTAAATACTTTTCTATGGCTGCTAATAAGGTATGTAACTCAACATATCACCATGAAAACATAAAATGTTTAATTTTTCTAAATGATGAATATAGTAAAGGTGAGTCAAAACCCCAGATAATTTATTGACAATGGATAAGTTTTGTGATCCAGGGAGTAAGATAGTACTGACAGTATTATTGTCAGGAAAAGTTATTCTAATTCTTATAATAATTAGAGCCTGTAACCCTCTAAGGCATTACTTATAACTTTACGACTATATTATACAACAGTTGCCTATCTACTTTGGAAAAAGGAGCTTACTTACCAGGTTTCCTCCACAGATGAAATTACAGGTCTAGAGCAAAAAACGTTTTTTGTAATGTTTGGGGGCCTAAAATACTTTCCTCTTTACACTTCTGGGAGGTAGTATAGCTATTCTTATTTCCTCTTCAGATGAGGAAACTGAGCCTGGAAACAGAGACCACTATGTGGCACAGTTTGGAGCCAGGAAGACCAGAATTTAAATCTAATCCCAGATATTTGCTATAGTTTATGACCCTGGGCAAGTAGTCTCTCTGTGTCTCAGTTTCCTTACTATAAAAGGAGAATAAAAATAGTACCTGTCTCCCAGATGTAAGAAGGGGGGTGATCAGGAGATTAGGGGTATAGTTGTTTACCTCCCAGATTGATGTAGAAGGCCTCTTCTCCCTCTCTGCCACACACAAAAGGAGACAAAATGGGGTTCCTAGAGGAAAACGAGGGATTCCTGCCAATTATGCTGGGGTGTGAATGCTGGAGGGAAGATATCTCCCCAAAGGGAAACAAGTGTAATCCCAAAAAGAGGTTGGTCCCAGCCAGGAGAAACAGAAGCCCCCCTTTACTTCTCAGTAGGAGAGTAAGCAAAAATGGTGGTCTGCTTGCCTTACTTTCTCAACCCCCCCTCAGGTCTACCTCCCACCAATTTGAGTACACTCTGATCTGACTAGATAAACTGAAAGGGTTTATTTTAGGAACACATGATCAAGGGAAATAAATATGGGGTGTATAGGGAAGGGGGGTTCAGGTAAATCCCTAAGTCCCCTTCAGTCCTTGACTATGATGGGTACCCAAAGAGTTACTTCTGTGTTCCCCAAAATCATAGTTTCACTGACCCAAATCCCAAACTAGTAATCCTAAAGCTAAGTATTGTTATTAACTAGAAGGGGATATTGAGAGGTAAAGCCTAAGGCAATTTGAGGGTCCCAGGGGTAGGCTCCCAACAGAAGTCCAGACACCCCTGACCAACACCAAAGAATCTGTTGTTGTAATTCAAGTGTGTTCAGGAACCGATATAGATCATGGGAAATGGACAGTCTTCTTTGGAAGTCTGAGGAAATTCTCCAAAGTTCACCTTGAGGGTCCCACAGACTCCAAAACCTCTTCCCACCAGGACTGACACCCTCAAAGCTAATGAATCAGTTGGTTCTCCTTCCCAGAAGTCTTTGCTTCAGGCCAACTGTCAATGAATCTTCTTTCCTTTGTGTTCCATCTCTCAAGGTGCCAATAATGCCTGGCTTAGCCTTGCTTCTTACATAGAGTTGTTGTGAGGATCAAATGATGTAATATTTGTAAAGTGCTTAGCACAGTGTCTGTCATATATAGTAAGGGTTATACTTATTCCCTTTCCCCTTCAAGTACTACAGTATTAAAGTTTAGAGGAAAATGCTTAGTAAATTTTAGTATTATGTGAAAGTGAATTATTATAAAGGGTGGGAAAAGGAAGAACCTTTGCTTTATTGCTAATAAAAGTAGATGATAAAAGTCCAAAGTGCGCCTTCAATCATAATATTGAAAGCTGGAAGGAAACTTAAAAATAATATAGCCCAACCTTTTACTTTATAGATAAGGAAAATAAATTTCAGAAAGGGCAAAATATTTGTCCAAGTTCACAGATGTGAGTAGACTTTAGTGAGTAGATTTTATGATTTAAACCTAGGTCACTGGACTCTAATTCCTGTGTTTTTCCACTATATCCTCTTCATCAGCAATGAAACAGGAAAAAAATCTGACCTTTTCCATTGACCAGGGCAGCAGACTAATCCTCTGTCTCAGAATAACAAAGACATGGAAAGCAGAGGGTGGAGTCCTAACTACACAGACCATATAACTGCATTAAGCAGGATAGAAAGCCATTTCTTAGTGAATTACAGAAAAGACAAGGAAGAAATATATTCATCTTTCCAAACTACTCTTCCCTAGAAGGCTCCCTGGGGCTAGTTCTGATATGGCTGAAAACCAAGGAAACGTGGACATGGGTCCATTTATCTGTTGGAGATCTAATTTACAGGTTTCTGGGAGCAGAAGGAAAGGCCCAGTCAAGTAGAGCTAATGACATTAGTAGACATATTGGAATCCATCAGTACTGTGCCAGGCACAAAAAGGGATGGAAAAGTTGTCTTAGATATCTTATGCTAACTTTTTTTTTAATTGAAAGCAGGTGAATACAGAGATATTAGACTGGTTGCCTTGAACCCCTTTGAAACATAAATATCACATTACTAACATCCATAATCCTAAAGTTGTAGCTTTTGAGTTGTTTTCAGTGTGTCCAACTCTTCATGATCCCATTGGGGTTTCCTTGGCAAAGAAAGTGGAGGGGTCAACTCAGTTCTTCTCCAGTTCAGTTGAAAGATGAGGAAACTGAAACAAAAACAAAAACAAAAAAAAGGGTTAAGTGAATTGCTCAGGGTCACACAGTGTCTGAGGACAGTTTTGAACTCAGGAAGATGAATTTTCCTAACTCTAGGCCCCAAATTCTATCCACTGCTCCACTTAGCTGTCCACAATCCTAAAATTAGTTATGTTGAATCTTCCGCTTCCTCATAGAATAAAATATTTTGCTCCCTATGAATTTTAATCTGTATTACTGACTATGGAAAAAAAGCTAAAAGAAAAACTGACTGATCTCTTTTTGAAAACTTTATTCAAAGAAAAGAAAACCAAAACCACCCAAGTTCTGTAGCTAAAATTAACTAGAGCCCTCCCCCCACTTTGAATCTTCTCAGATTCAAAGGCCCCTCCTAGGCGCAGGATTGGCCCTTATATAGACCAATCTCACGCCTGGAAGTAGGAGGGCATGGCCTTCCCTGCACAGGATTGGTCCAATTGAGAACCAATCCCATGGCAGGAAATTGGGGGGGGCGTGGTCCCTCCCCTAGCATGGGATTGGTCCATTCAAGACCAATCCCACACCAGGAAGTAGAGTGGAGAGGAACCCCAGGGGCAAACTGGGAGAGGTAGTTCCCCGGCGGCAACACTTCAAAATCCACAAGTTGGAGCAATAATATGACTTTTAAAAAATTCTTATTTTTTGTAAAGCCTACTCATAGTTACTGATACTGTGGCACAAATTACTAGGAAAGACTATCTAAAACTTTCTTCTATGTGGCACAGTGGATAGAGTTCTGGACTTAGGAGTCAAAAAAGACCTAGGTCCAGATTCTAACTCGGAAACCTACTAGCGATATGACCCTGAGAAATTCATTTAACTCCTTCTGGCCTCATTTTCTTCATGAGGGTGCTGGGACTCGATGACTTCTAATATCGCTTTAGTTCTAAATTCATAACCCTGAGATCCTGCTTTCTTCAGTGCTTCAAGGATACATGAATCTCTCTATGGGAGTACTTTCTTTCTCAGTACAGATTGTAACCTTTCCATGTCCAGGTGGATAATTTAGTGAGGTGGACAACAAAAGCATATAATAGCCTTGTGGTCAACCAGAACTTAGGTATCTGGAATGCTGGACCTAAAATCAGAAGGACCTGAGATCAAATCCAGCCTCTGATATTAATTAGCTGTGTGACCGAAGGTGAGTTACTTAACTGCTTTCCAGCTCAGTTTCTTCAGCTATCAAATAAAGATACTATTGGCAGTTATACCAAGGTCGTGGTGAGGATCAAATGGAATAATGTTGGTAAAGCACTTAACACAGTGCTTGGCACCTGGTAAGTACAGAGTAAATGTTTGCTCCCTTCATCCCCCACATTTGCAGCTTGGTCTATATTTTAAATCTTTCCAACTGGGTAGGGGGACCTCAAGAGCTCAAAAACTACTCTGGCATGGCCTGGGTCACCTCTCTGTCATGATGAGGCATCATGGGATGACTTTAATGGAGCTCCTCCTTTTTAATTTATATACATTTATTTCTTAGTCTATTTATCTATAAATCAAATTATAGTGAAAAAAGGTCTGAAAAAGGAGTTGGAAAAAGGAATAGGGAATGTGTAGGTAGACAGTAGAGCTGATGGGATCTGGCGAGCAATGCAGTTTCATCCACCCAAATAATTTTAGAATTGTGGTTGTATAAACTAATCCGAAGCCCAAATTATTCTATGAAATATAGGACCAACAATTATCTGGGTCTTCACATAATCTAAACTGATGCTAAACTAACCACCTTCACCCAAATGAAATATTGAGCTATTCTTCAAGTCTATTATCTTCATGAAAAGTAGGGTAGATATGGCCAAGGAATCATTCATTATCCTGATGCTTTATTAGAGTTGGAGATTTACTAGGAAAATAAAAGGCTTTCTTGTCCACTTTGCATATGAGCTCCCATATTCTTTTACTTTTAGCACCTTGAATTTATATTTCCATGTGTTCATGTACCATGCAAATCTACGTATATCACATTTATTTCTGTTTCTAAGGAACACATTATTGAAACTTATAACTTTGAGAACTTTGGCCAAGACTTTGAATACAGCTAAGACCATATTAATTTTTTTAATTACTCCTAAATTCTTCTAGCTGTCCACAATTCTCTGTATAAATCATGCACATATTCGCCCACTACCTACTTCTCATTCGAAATTATGTCTATTCTACAACCTTTCTATCCACATCCTTCCAGTTCTTCAAAGTCCAGATCACATCATTCATTCCATGACACTTTCCCAAACAACTGCATTTGACAGTCATTTTTCCATCTTCTGAAATCTTAGAACTCTTTTTATATGTAGAGTTTATTTGGCAATTTAAAATATTCTACCTTAATGCAGCACATTATTTTACTAAATATACATAGCTGTGTGTTCACATCTTCTCCCACCACCCCCTACCCAAACTATGTTATAAACTTCATTAGAGTAAAAATTACATCTTATGTTTCTTTTTATTCCCCACAGTGCCTAGGTTAATGGCAAGAATTCAATGAACAAAGGTTGAATTAATAAGCTATTCCTTGGGTGCAAGTTAATTAGAAGAGGGAATATCTTTGACTCCTGGATGCCCTAAATGTAACCTTTAGCATAGTGAAATAATTTGAATTTTAAAAATGGAGAATTTGTGAGGCAACATGGCCTTATGGAAAAGATGCAAGACTTACACTCACTAAGCTCTGGGTTTATAGCCTGTCTCTAAGGGAATTATAGGAATTGAGTGGACTACAGCTGTGACCCAAGTACTACCAGTGTGAACATTCACAAGTCACTTAATTTCCTGGAGTGTAGTTTCTTATTATGTAAAACGGGGGAAATATTATTGTATTACTTTTATCTCACAGGATAATTTGTGAGGATCAAATTGAAGTAATGTATGTAAAGTGATGAACAATATCAGCTATTGTATTAATCAAGTCTTTAGAGGACCAAAACAGTGGACACCCAAAAAGTCCAAAACATGGCCAGGATTAAGTTTACTAGAAGGAAACAGCTACTCCCATCATTATGATACTTTAAGGTGATCAAAAGTTCCTAGGAGGTTTGTCCCAACTAACTCCTGCTGAATTTTATCACTCTCAGGCTAAACTAGGAAAATATGCTTTGGGAAGAGGAAGAAAATTACATTCCCTGATTTTTATAAGTATGAATGGAATGTCATTTTAACTCTTAGAACAAGAATTTGAACAAATTAAAGTAGGCAATGAAGAAGCTAAACCATCACTCATTGTGGCCGATATGATGGTATACTTAGAGAATCCTATATGAGATAATGAATAACTTTAGCAAAGATGCAGGATTCAAAATAAACCCATATAACTCATCAGCATTTCTGTATATTGCCAAAAAAGTTCAGCAGCAATAGACAGAGAAATTCCATTAAAATTGCCCTAGACAATATAAAATACCTGAGAGTCTACTTGCCAAGACAAACACAGGAATCATATGAACATAATTACAAAATACCTTTCAACACAAATCAAGTTAGATCTAAACAAATGGAAAAATATTAATTGCTCATGGGTAGGCTGAGGTAATATAATAAAAATTCTACACATTAATTTATTTTTTCAGTGCCATACCAACCAAACCACCAAAAATATTTCATAAACAGAAAAAATAATAACTTTTATAAGAACAAAAGGTCAAGAATTTCAAGGGAATTAATTTTTAAAATATGAAGGAAAATAACCTAACAGAACCAGACCTTAAACTGTACCTTAAAAGCAATAATCATTGAAACTATCTAGTACTGGCTAAGAAATAGAATAGTGGATTAATGGAATAGATCAGATGCACAATATACAGGAGTAAATTATCATATCAATCTAGTATTTGATAAACCCAAAGATGCTAGTTTTGGGGATAAAAACTCATTTGACAAAAATTCTGGGGAAACTGGTAGAGTATGACAGAAACTAGATTTATTATTTATTTTCTAATCTTAGTTACATTGTTTTTTTATACAAATACCTTTTAAATTTAATATATTTGATTATTAAAATTCTATATCACAATGTTTTCTGTCACTTGTTTAGTCATAAATTCTTCTCTACAGATCTGATAGGTAAACTATTCTATGTTCCCCAAATATGCTTATAGTATCATCCTTTATGTCAAAATCATATAGCCATTTTTACCTTGTCTTGGTATAGGATATGATGAAGACATAAAAGATATCAATAAACATAGGAAAAATTTTTTTCTAAATCACTCTTGATTCCAGGTATGCAAATTAGAACAACTCTGAAATACCACCTCACACCTATCATATTGATTAATATGACAGTAAAGGAAAAATGAAAAATGTTGGAAGAGATGTTACAAAATTGAGGCATTAATGTGTGAACTGATCCAACTATTCTGGAGGGCAAGTTGGAACCATGCCCAAAGTTCTAAAAACTGGTTTTAAAAAATGGAGGAGGAAAGGCATGCTTTTACAAAAATAATTATAGCTTCCCTTTAAATGTTGGCAAGAAAAAATGGAAATCGATAGGATAACCATTAATTAGGGGAATGACTAAACAAATCGTGGTATCTGATGGTAATGGAATACTATTGTGTTTTAGGAAATGATGTATAGGATGATATCAGAAAAAGCTGGAAAGACCTACATGAACTGATGCAAAGTGAAATAAACAGAACCAGTAGGACATTGTACATAGTAACAGCAATATTGTACAATGAACAACTGTGAAAGACTTAGCTGCTCTCAATAATACAATGATACAGGAAAACTCTGAAGGTCTTACAACAAAGTATGCTATCCACCTCTAGAGAAAGAACTGTTAGAATTAGAATACAGATCCAAGCATACTATTTTTCACTTTATTTGTGTTTTAATTTGGCGATTTAGGTTATATATGTCTTCTTTTACAACAATGATCAATATGTAAGTAAGTTTTCTGTGATGATGCATGTATAACCCAGATCAAATTGCTTACCATCTCTAGTAGGGGAAGAGCAGGGAGGGAGACAATTTGGATCTTAGATGTTTGGAAAATGAATATAGAAAATTGCTATTGTATGTAATTGCGAAATATATATAAGGTTTTCTGTAAACAAAACATACATATACATATATACATATATGGATATATATGTATATATGTATTTCCCAGATTAACAGAAGAGGAAATAGAATAGAGTACAACCCCATCTCAGAAAAAAAATTGAACAAAGCATCAATGAATTTTCTAAAGGAAAAAATCCCCAGGGCCAGATGAATTCACAAGTGAATTCTACCAAACATTTAAAGAACTATTAATTCCAATATTATATAAACTATTTGGAAAAATGGCTGAGAAGGATTCTATCAAATTCTTTTTATGACACAAATATAGTGCCGATACCTAAACCAGGAAGAGAAAAGGCAGAGAAAACAAACTGTAGACCAATCTCCCTAGTGAATATTGATGCAAAGATTTTAAATAAAATACTAGCAAGGAGATTACAACAATAGATCACAATGATCATACACTATGTCCAGGCAAGTTTTATACCAGGAATGCATAGATGGTTCAATGTTAAGAAAGCTATCAGCATAATTGACCATATCAATAACAAAAACAACAGAAATCATATGATTATCTCAATAGATGCAGAAAAAGCTTTAGACCGAATACAACACCCATTTCTATTAAAAACACGAGATAATCCATACAGAGAAAGAACTCTAGGAGTAGAAATACGGAAGAAAAACAACTGCTTGATCACATGGTTCAGTGGGGATATGATTAGGGATGCAGACTTTAAATAATCACTGGTGAAAATATTAATAATATAAAAATAGGTCTTGATCAATGTCACATGTAAAACCCAGTGGAATTGCACACTGGCTACAGGAGGGGGCGTGGGAGGAGGGAGAGAAAGAACATGAATCATGTAACCATGAAAAAATATTCAAAATTAATTAATTTTATCAAAGTGTAATTTCTTTCAATTCATTATTTATAAACTTAACATTGGTGGTTTTAGTATCATCAGGTTTAACTGTAGAATGAACTAGGCATTTCAGAGATTCTGGAGATTTATCCTAATGTAGATTGATCTGGGGAAATGTGTAGTTATTTACATGAAAGTACTAATAAGGAAATAAAACACCAACTTTTGCTCACCTGTAGTAGTAAGACAACAGGGTGTGAATATTTAAATCCATAAGTAAAGACACAACCTAACCTGACCCCTTCCCACATTTGCAATCTTCTTACAACTTACTGTCCTCCACATACTCTGTTCAGTGACTCTTCCTCACACAAGGCACTCCATCTTCCAACTCCAGGTGTTTTTCACTGACCATCTGGCACAAAGGATAGAGCACTGGGCCTTAAATGAGGGACATCTGAGTTAAGAACTTATTGTTGACACAAACTATGTGACCCTGAGCAAGTCACTTAACTCTTGTTTGCCTCAGTTTCCTCATCTATAAAATGAAGTGGAAAAGGAAATGTCTATCAATTCTAAAATAAACACAATTCACATCTTTAATTGAGATCAGGAGGGTCTCCTGCCAGGAAATGTCCTATGCAAGTACAGGAGTGTCCAAAGAGGAAACTTACAGCAAGGGTTTTATACAATCAGGAGAAGGGGAGGTAAAATCCGGGAAGCACAAGTCATTTATTAAAGTAATTACAAGGTAATAGCACTTTCTTTTTTTCTATTAAAAATATTTTATTTTACTAATTTCATATAATAAATTTTTAACATCTGTTTTCTGAACTTATAAGATCCAAATTGTCCCCCCTCCCTGCTCTTTCCCTCCTAGAGATGGTAAGCAATTTGATTTGGTTATAGATGTATTATCATGTAAAACATACTTCCTTGTTGGTCATTGTTGTAAGAGAATAGGCATATAAAACCAAAGCCACAAAATAAAAACATAAACTGAAGTGAAAAATAATATGCACTGATCTGCATTCCAACTTCAATAATTCTTTCTCTGGAGTGGATAGAATTCTTTGTCATAAATTCTTCAGAATTGTCTTGGATCATTGTATATTGCTGAGAATAGCTAAGTCCTTCACAGCTGACCAACATACTACATTGCTTTAACTATATACAAGGTTCTAGTTCTGCTTGTTTCAGTCTGCTTCAGTTCATGTACAATACTGCTGTAACTGTATACAATGTTCTTCTGGTTCTACGTATTTCACTCTGTATCAGTTCATATAGATCTTTCCAGGTTTTAAAATTTTCATTATTTCTTATAGCCCAACAATATTCCATCACCATCATATACAATTTGTTTATTCATTCCCCAACTGATCGACATCCTTTCAATTTCCAATTTGGAAGAGAGATGCTTGAAATAGTTTTGTACACGTAGGTTCTTCCTCCTACCCCCCCTTTTTTTTTTAACACTTTAGGAAACAGACCTAGTAGTGGTAGGCAATAGCACTTTCCAGGAAAAAATACAGGATTGGTTTTAGCCACCTCTAGTCAACAGAGGCAGGCCACTAACTTGATCCAAGAGGGCAAGTTGATCACCTGTAGAGTAAACAAAAAAGCCGCCTTAAAATTATCTCTAACCAAAAACAGGGGCACTTAGAAATTGCTGAGTTATACAGGATTCTTTTGCAGAGCATTTAGAAAAAGTAGAGATTCCCCAAGAGTTTACCTTGGGTTTAGGGAAGTAATTAGAAGCTGCTAGTTCAAATAGGTTACCAGTGGGTAACATGACATGGCAGATCACTATCTTTGCCAGATGACCCAAATAAGGTTTATGAAGAGCTGATGTGACTAAAATGACTCAACAACAACTACTCTGGAATCCTCTCCCTTTCCAAAGCCTTTCTTCAGGTCCTAATTAAAATCCTACCTTCTACAAGAAGTCTTTCACAATCCCCCTTAAAACTAGTACCTAGGATTAGCTCCAATTTATACTGTTTATATCTTATTTATATATAGTCATTTACGTGTTGTTTCCCCATTAGTCTGTGAAAAGCAGAAACTGTTATCCTTGGGACTTAGCACATACATCTAGCTCTTAGGAGGCCCTTAATAAATGTTGACTTGACTGGACAACATGGCATGGTGGATAAAGAGCAAGTCTCAGAGTCAGGGAGACCTGGATCCAAGTCCCACCACCCCTCATACATATTATCTGTGTGACTATAGACAAGTCACTTAAACTCATGGAAAAAAAAATAATAAAACCTCTCTAAGACTCTAACTTGCATAATATATTGACCTTCATCGATAAGAATTTCTTAATAGAAGTTTCCTACACCAATGAAATTGGAGGTCCAGAACCTCCCGAAATATATTAGCAAACCTTATTTAAGAAATTAAGATCCACTTGCTTTCCCTTAATCCTTTTGGTCAGAGCATTCTAACAAAGACTGGAATGGAGAAATCTGAGTTTCACCTTATCTTTTCTTGTCAATCCCCTGATGAAAAAACAAGGAGGATTTATTGAAAGTCATATTGACTGAGTGACCCATTGTTCCCAAGCCTTGCTTGCCAATCAGAGTTGAGGGAGGCTCTGTTGGGGAAAGGCAAAACCAAGTCTGCGGTTTTTTGCATAACATGCTCTTTGTTAGGTACCCCCACCTGTGATGTTTGTGCCTTTAACTGCAAACTGTCACCACTTGCTGCCTTGGCAAGGAAATAAGATGCAAGAGCCCAACTTCTTTTGCTGATGTGCAACTCTCTGAATTGTCTTTTATCTCATGAAAGTTACTCCTAAAAACTGGGCCACCTTGAAGAGATTTACTGATATCCCATGACCAAAACTACCTTGATATTCTTATAACAAAGTCCTTTTAGTTCTTTTTATCCTGAGTTTTGCCTCCTTAATCAGAGTAAAAGTCCACACAAAGAATTTCCCTTTCAACAGATTTAATGAGATAATATATGTAAAGCACTTTGCAAACCTTAAAATGTTATATAAATTTCAAATAACATTATCATAAACAGCATCATCAAGATATGAAAGAACCAAAAGTATGGGGAAAAAAAGTGAGTCTGATCCATGTATTTAATAATACAAATATTGCTTGGATTTTAGTTCTTTGCAATTACTCTATGCTAATTCCTTGTAATAAAGTTCTCTCAATAGTTTGCTGAAATTATTAAAAATTATGTCCAAATTTTACATTGTTTTAGGGTAATGCAATTGGACTCCATGGTCTTGGCCTTATTTATTTTCATGGAAAAGGAGTTCCTGTGGTAAGTAGAATTGTTACACTAACCCCTCACAATTGGGGGAAGAGAATCAAGTTCATGATAATTCAGTTTAACATGTAAATAAAGTCATTAGTAGCTAAGTTTACCATATTTAGTGAAAGAATAAAAATTAGTAAAATATTTTCTGTAAAGTTGAGACAAAGGCTAGAAATTTACAAGGATTATGACTAGGATCCTAGCTTGTCAATCATCACTCTTCTGAGAATTAGTCCACAAAAACTATTGCTCTATGTAAGATCTTTGAGAGCATGAAACTCTTCTTGTTTTGTATTTTCTTTGCCTCCCCAGAATCAAAGTGGCATTTCACAAATACTTTTTGAATTGAATTCTATCGTATTATATTGTATTGAATATATAGTTCCTAACACATAGTAGGAACTTACTAAACGCTACTTTACTGATATATTGAATATAGCCATATCATTATGGCACATGGAGAGCAAGATTAGGAAAGTTCATGGTATTTTTGACACTACTTACTTTTTTTAGAAAAACTTAGTATGTTTTTCTCAGACCTTGAAGAAATGTAGATGATAATAGTTGCCATAGTGTTATACACATACCTTTGAGTAACAGAGTGTAATTATCTTTCAGAATTACGTTGAAGCTCTTAAATTTTTTCAGAAAGCTGCAGAGAAAGGATGGCCAAATGCACAGTTTCAGTTAGGATTCATGTATTACTGTAAGTGCTATAAATACTGCTGCTTTGTTCAGAATAATAAATACATTATTCATTTCTTCCCTTGTGAAAAAGAAATAAAGGGTTGGTAAATGGGAGGCTTTCCCTTAACTGATCTGAACACAATTGGATGGTCTAGATCACTCCATGGTGAAAGATTGCTCATTCCTAACCTTTTAAAAATGAATAGCCTTGGGGGCAGCTGGGGTAGCTCAGTGGATTGAGAGCCAGGCCTAGAGATGGGAGGTCCTAGGTTCAAATTTGACCTCAGACTCTTCCCAGCTGTGTGACTCTGGACAAGTCACTTGACCCCCATTGCCTATAAAAAAAAAAAAAAAAAAAAAAAGAATAGCCTTGAGGCAAAAAAAAAAAAACAAAACACAAAAAAATGTAAGTGAATAGCCTCATTTTCCTGCTTTGAGCTTCCAGAAGTTGCTAGTAGTAGACCTTCCTAAGGGAAACTGGGAAAATTTAGATCTTGGACTTTTAGGAGGCAGAATAATGCTGACTTGACTTCCAGCTATATTATCTATTGCTTGGTAGCTAGGATATCAGTTTGCTATCCACAGATTTTTCAGGTGATAAGTTTAAGGGGAAAAGAAGGCTCCACAAAACAAACAAACAAACCTATAGCAGGCATTTTCTCTTCTCTAGATATGGTTCACCCCATTTCTGAGTCCTACTACCAGGTCTTCTTCTAAAGCAAAGTAGGACCTCACCTAAGGAAACCAATGGCTTTTAGACTCTCTCTCCAACTCTCCTGCTATCATCAGGGGGAAAAATCAAGCTCCTCATTCCTCTAAATCTGGTGTCAGAGGGCTCCCTCCTTTGTGATAACTTCTCCTTGCTTCTGATTTGCTCTAAACACAGTTCCAGATCAGGCTTCTCTTCTTCCCATAGAAAAAGTGAAGACTGACAACAAGCAGGGTGCAATAAAGCTTCAAATATAATGGAGAAAATCCTCCTACTTTATTTCCTTTCCCTCCCTAAGATATTAGCCGAGTTCTGGGCAGCCCGGGGTACACTTGGGAAGGCTGCTCTTTGATCTGGAGAGATTCCAAATGGTCTGACCTATCTCAGTGATAACTCGATTCTGGAGAACCCCTCCCAGACTGATTTTCTGGGGAGGCTGCTGTCAGCAAGGAATAAGTCACTATCTAGTATGATTTGGGTCATGAAGCTTTACCTTTAAGACCATTTGGGCCATTCCAGCACTATCTCCTAGTTTTCTCTCCAGTCTACTAGAAAGTCTTCTGGACCATGGATAAGTCTGTTTTGACTTGGACTTCCTTCTCCTTGTTCCTGACTGCATAGGGTTGGTAGATATGAGGCTATTATCCCCTAGTTGACCACACAAATGGACAGTCCAAACAATGCAAGTGTATAGTCAAGACTAGACTAGAATTAGAAAGTTTTTTTGGGACTGGGAAAAAGTAGTTGGAAAGTATAAATTGCCTTTTGTTTAGATATATTTATCTCATGGTAAACCTCCTAGCCACCCTTTTTGGAGGCAGCTGATAATGCCATGAATAGATTCCTGGTCTGGAGAATATAAATTCAGCCTCAAACATTTACTAGCTATTTTACCTTGGGCAATACTTAACTTCTCCTCAACTGTAATAGAGGGGTCATAATAGCACTTACCTAACAGGGTTGCTGGGATTTTCAAATGAGAATAGTATTTGTAAAAGCATTTAGCACAGTGCCAGACACATAAAGAAGCTTAATAAATGCTTATTCTCTTCCCTTCTCCTCTGGCCAACACAGAGTCCATAACACCCTTCCAAACGTAGAAGCCAGAAGTATTCTTAAATCTTTTTTAAAAAATAACTGTAGTAAAAAAAAAAACATTGCCAATTAACTTTCTTGGAAAAGGAATGTTTTTGGTTTGGATTTTTTTGTTTCTTTTTAATAAAAGTCTTCTGTGGTCCTTCTTCAATTTTATGAACACATCTATAGGACACCTTTTTCCAGTTTCCAACTGTGGGAATCAAAAGAAAGTCTCATCATTTTAAAAATGGGGAGAGGATATGGGGAATCAATTTTGTTTTGAGGGGGTTCTTTTAGTGCTAAAACCATAGTCATCACCATAGTCTTTTATATTCATAGTCTGTAATTGAAGAGAGAAAAGGGTGGAGCTCAAATCAATTTTAATTTTCAGCTGGCTCTGGAGTGTGGAAGGATTATAAACTTGCCTTCAAATATTTTTACTTGGCATCTCAAAGTGGACAGCCTCTTGCCATTTATTATTTGGCTGAAATGTATGCTACAGGAACTGGAGTGCTGAGATCATGCAGAACCGCAGTTGAGGTAAATAATGAGCTTTTTAAAGTACTAGTCATTTATCATAGCTAGGAGATGATATCTTTCCTGAGCTATGGGTACTTTCAGTTTTACAGCTATTGTCTCCTTCGCTCTTCTTTTACAATGTGGATGCTGGTGTTTGCCCAAAGAAGAGAACACTGATGGAATTTAGATAGAGAATGGGAGGGTGAGAGATCAGTCCCATTCTTCATATCTGGAACTAAGTTTTTCATTGCGTTTTCAACCTTCCATTGATTGCTTCTGGTGATCTTCAAGTTTGGAGCTTTCCATTTGAATTCATCTAAGAAACTTCGAGTCAGCCTTTAATTAAATCATCTAGATCACTGGGAACTTCCACTTGAGAGGGGAGTTGATGCTTAGAGGAGTATGAAGCACAGGTGTGCACACACAAATACATACATGCACACACAGAGTGGAGCCCTTCCTTTCCTTCCCAGAGTCCAAGAGTTCTTAAGTATTCGATTATTTGGATGACAATTTAGAGACTAATTTCTTTAAGCCTCTGCCAGGGGTGTATTGTCAAAAGTCTACTCAGTATTTCATTTTCCTTCATTGATTTATCAAATACTTCCTCTGTACCACTATAAATACTTCCAGTGTTGCATCTGGCCCCTATGAAACTTAGTTCAAAAGCTGCCAGCTAATAATCTATCTTTAGATTTGTTACTTTGCCAACTTCCTAATGAATTATGTATGGATAGCCTCTTTTGGTTACATAAGGGCTATTCAGCTAAGTTGAAGTTGGCCTCTCATAGAAAATTGCCCTGGTGGTCATATCACCTATATCCCAGGGGAGGACTGTCTTCCTTTTATTCTCTTTTTTTTCCATAGCATTCAGGACCTTTGGACTCCTTAAAGTAAGGTAGCATTGCCCAGGAAGGCCATTTGTTTTAAATAGAAGTCGATAAGCCCTTGTCTTGCAAAATAGCTTATTTAAGTCAGCAAAGTGAATATAGGCTACCTTGCTGAAACTAAAAAATGAACTGTTACATTTTTGTACTTCCAAAATATATGACCTCTTCTTCCTAAATAAACTGTGCTTTTCAAACCGAATTTTTCTGAGTGACTAGCCAGAAGGAGCTAAAAGACTTATGTCATTCATCATTTGCCTGAAATTAAATATAAATATAAGATCTCATGAGCCTGTTTGATTTTTCATCCTCTTTATACAGCTTTACAAGGGTGTTTGTGAACTGGGCTGCTGGGCTGAGAAATTCCTGACAGCATACTTTGCCTATAAGGATGGTGATATAAATTCATCCCTTGTTCAATATGCACTTCTGGCGGAAATGGGGTATGAAGTAGCTCAAAGCAATTCAGCATTCATTTTGGAATCTAGTAAGATAAGTTAAAATTCTCTGCAATTCCTTTATCACACACATGCATTTTTGGCTTGCCCACAGGGGCCCTGGAAGCCACACTAATGGGATGTCTCTCTTTTCCAGAAAAGGCTACCATTCTTAAGAAAGAACAAATGTATCCCATGGCACTTCTCCTGTGGCACCGAGCTGCGGTTCAAGGTATAGGATACTAAATTAAAAATAACTTGGGACTGTCCTTTCCTGTTGGTCTCATTTGCTACAGTCATGTTTCTTAGCTTGTAGGGACAGAAGGAAAGGGAATATCAAAAGGTGATATGTCATACTATACTGATGTTAAGGTCAACATTGGGTTAGCTTTGTTTCTGGCAATCATTTTTTCCCCATTGCTACAAAGGGTATCCTAGCTTAAAAGTATTTTTCCCTTGCCTCAATCTCCACAACATCCAAATACCTGGATGAAAAGTTTCTGTTTTTTTAAATTTAGCCAACCAGACAGTAGTCTGAAAGCTTTAACGGGTTCTGGAAGAGCCGTGGCCTGAATTCCAATGAATTACATGCCTTTTTATATGCCCTTATACTTTCATAAGAATTACTGAATCATATTCAATGTATCTTTGTAAAGCTTGTATTTATGTGCCTAGAGTATAGTAGGATCTTCATATATATTTAATGACTTGCCCATTTGGTAGGTGATTTGAGCTTTATCGCCCCCATTTCACAGATTAGCAAAATGAGGTGTAGAGAGATTAAATAAACTGCCCACAGTCACACATCTAAAAAATGTAGAGCCTAGAGGTTCTGACTCCAAAATCTTATGTTCTTTCTATCACCCACAGACTTCATGGTAAAAGATCAATGTTTTCAAATCACATTACTTAACAGTTTTATGAGTTGCTATGGCCTCCCCAAAAAATATTGCTTGGTAATCAGCCTTCTGCTGATGTGGTTCTTTGTCACTGAACCTCTAAAGGTAGTGGAGTCCTGGTTTTTGGAATCAGGAGGATGTAGATTTGGATTCCATCTTCCAGGTGCATCATCCTAGGCAAACCCCTTTTTACCTTTTTTGGCCTCAGTTTCCTCATCCAATAGGTACAATAATGACACCTATTTTTTTTTTGTGAAGGTCCATCACTTGACAAACCTTAGAATGTCGTGTAAATTTCAGTCCTTTTTTGCTATTGCTCTTCCTTGAATCATGGTAGGATATGCTCAGCCAGCATCACCTTTGAGGACTCAAAGCCAGAAAGAGCCATTTGAACGAGGCTTTGATGGAAAACTTGCTTTGGTTTGTGTCCATTAAATCTCGTATTTCTGATTGGCACAACTTTAAAAAATTCCTTTGTGGTAGCTGTAACAAGGAAACCCCAATATTAAAGAGGCTTTTTTGCCCCTTTTCTTACTATTCCTATATCAATTCACTATAACCAAATGTTTGTTCATTATAACACTAATCATAATCTGAGGCAGTTACCCATCTGGTGAGATATAGGTAATGCAATAGATAGAGCGACGTGTCTGGAGACCGGAAAACCTGAGTTCAAATCTGGCCTCAAATCATTATTAGCAAAGTGATCCTGGGCAAATCATTTAAGTTCTGCCTGTCTCAGTTTTTTCAGCCGTAAAGTGGAGGAAATAGTAGCACCTACAGCTGCCCACGGTCATTATGAGGATCTAGTGACATATTTGTTAAGTGCTTAGACTAGTTTAAGCCTAGCCCATAATAGGAGCTCTATAAATCTTGGAATCAGGAAGACAGGAGTTTAAATTTTGCCTTAGATACTTGCTTATATGATCCTGGACAAGATATGTCTGTCTGTTTTCCCTATTATGAAATTAGGACAATGGTATCCACCTCAAACACACACACACACACACACACACACACACACACACACACACACACACCCCTTTGTAAACTTTAAAGAGCTCTGTAAATGGTAATCATTACCATAGGAGATATCTATTTGTGCTTTAAAGTTAAAATGTTTTACAGAATCAGGCAGCTAGATGGCACTGTGGATAGAGCATCTGTCCTGGAGTTAGGAATACTCATCTACGTTCAAATGTGACTTCAGACGCTTACTAGTTAGTTCTGTCATTCTAAGCAAGTTACTTAACTATGCCTCAGTTTCCTCATCTGTAAAAATGAGTTGGAGAAGAAAATGGCAAACCACTCCACTTTCTTTTGCTGAGAAAACCCCAATGGAGTCATGAAGAGTCATACACAACTGGAAAATGTCTAAACAACAAAGTTTTATATAAATGTCCCTATTTAACTTTCAAAAAGACTTAGGCACAAAGGGCAGAATGTATTATCCTCTTTTTACAAATAAGGATACAGATACAGAAATGACAAGTGACTGGCCCAGAGTCATGCTGATTTTGTGGCACCAGCTCAGTGCTGGTATCATCATTAAAAAACAAAACCCCTTAAGACATACAAATGAGCCCCAAGTATTCCTTTTAGGGTAATGATATTGTCTGGTAGGCTCCATTGACACTATTCTCCTTCTTGCCCCAGTTTTCAGTGAGGAACTTCTATTATGCCCATAGAGCTATATTATTAAAGCAGGGTGGTGCTGCCTGCTTGTCATTTCTGTCACTCACATTTGTGAAAATATGTTGCAGTAAGACAGTAATTTTGCTTCCAATGAGCTTTATGCTAGGGCCAAATCATCCCCTTTCACAAGAAGTGAATTTTTTAATGATTTTAAACCCATTTTAATACAAGAACTAGAAAAGGGCACCTTGGTGCCTTCTCAGAGCCAGCTGAGCTAGTAATGCAGCATCAGGCCATCAGAATGGCTTCAATTTGAAGACATTTCCTAAAAAAGAAAGGGCTGTGTTTCACAAAATGCAATAACATTGAATTTGGGAAACAACATAGAAATCACTCAACCTCATCAATCAGCTCAATTGCCACAAACACCAAATTATTCTTGACAAGGAAGAAACATAAAATAACAGATTAAGGACAAGGAAAATGGAGAACTGAGAATCCTGGGAAACATAATGTCTCCTAAATATAATGTACAGGTAACTAAAGATAAAATGAACTACCTGGAGGTCATTCTGAAACTATAACTTTAACTGTGTAAAGAATCTTGGGAAATATTGTTTCTAAATCAAATGGCCAGATGACAAAAGATAGTAGGGATAGACTGGGAGTTAGTCTAAAGCTAGAGTTCCAACTTGTATAAAGAGCTTTAATGATTAATTTTTTAATTAATAATTAATTGATGATGCTTCTTTGGCCAGCCTACAAGAAGGGAACAGGCTTATTTCAAAATTCTTCCAAGGCTTTGCCAAATGTCTTTAGGCCACTGCATTAAACAAACAAAAGAGAAAGAAACAGATACAATGTCCACCCTGACCTTTTATGTTAGAAAGGTCCTGAATCATATAAGCAAAATTACCTAAGCTGTGGATCGTGTTGGGGAAAATCCGCTATTGTCTAATCATCAACCTTTACTGTCAGGATGCCTTCGATTCTGGTATAGGGATGTCTGAAAAAAATAGGAAAAAGGTTTCAGAATGTGCCATCAGTGTCATTGACTTTGTGATATAAATTCACCAACAAAAAAAGCATAATCATCATAGGGGACATTTATATAATGCTTTGGGGTGATAGTATTTTATAATAATTTTATAATTTTAGAATATTCCCTTTATCATATTCCCTTACAATAACCCTGTGAAGTAGACAGTGCAGATATTAATTTTATTTTTACAATTTTACAAATAGTCTGAACTTTGTACCTAAGATTTCAGAACTCTCTCAACATGGCCCAGCACACAAGACTTTCTTAGAAACATTTACAACATAAGAAGAAACATTTAGGGAGAATCACCCCAAAATTATAGACACCCAACCACATGCCCTTCCCTTGAAACTGCTCTGTTCTGCTTCAAAGAAATTTCTTCTGACTTGTTATTTTATTCTCTTTCTAAGGGGAGACATCTCTGTCATAGCAATACAATGGACCAGTTTTATAAATACACCAGCCTAGGAGCTCTACTTCTCAACACTCTTAGAGAATTATAAAAATGAAAATTGGAAGGGATTTTAAGAGTCCATCTCTTCCAGACCTCTCATTTTGTAGATGAAGAAGCTGAACTCTAGAGTATACCTTGCCTCGAGACTTCACAGTCAGTAACAAAACTAGGATTTTAATTCAGGTTTTCTGATTCTCCTATAGATGGCACAGGATTACTACGGTCACCCTCAGAAAGAAGCTGGGACCATCATCAGAGCCAATACCCACAAGGCCCCATTCCTATCCTCATAGTTGTGGGGAGGCCTCTTCCCCTCCTTCCACCTCCCATAGTTGCAGAGCTGGCCCCTCTGCCTCTGAAATTGAGCAACATGAAATATATACTTTCCTTTTTAGCACGGCCACTTCCTTCCTCATATCTCCCCAACCCTATCCTTCATACCATCCCCACAGGACTTTCCTCTGTTTTCACTCAAAAGAATCTGAAAAGTTCATCCCCATTAAAATGTTAGCAGACAACCACTTGAAGCATCACTCCTCCCAAAGTTATTTGCATTTTAATAGAAGATTCTTAGAGACAGAAAAGCCCAAAGTTCAGTAGAAGTGTAATTTCAGGCAAAGCTATAGACTGCAAGATGCTAGGGGAAAATTTTTGGATAAGAGACTTCAGGCATACCTTGATTCATGCTAAATGGCTGGGTTACCTACTTTTACAACTTGTAAGGCTGTTCTCTGTTAGAAGGGCCTGTCATGGCTCAGTCAGATGGCTAGTTAATTCCATCAACTATAATAGATACAAAAGACTGGCTTGTAATACTTTATTTCTTCAAGTTGGGAACTTTTATTTTAATGAGGTATTTCAGCAAATAATATTCTAAACAAACATTTTAAGTGATATCTTTCAGAATTTATTATGCTGGGATTTATAAATTCTGTAAGGCTATATCACTCCTTTATTTCTCCCCCATTTAATACTCAAATCTATGTACATGTGGGCACATTATACACAGGCACTCAAAGAAGGGAAGGGTGAAGGGAATAAGCACTTATTAAGTGCCTATTATGTACCAGAAGCCATGTATCTCATTTGATCCTCTCTACAACTCTGCCACATAAGTACTATTATGATTTCCATTTTACAATTGAAGAAATCAAAGGCAAACAGAATTTAAGTGACTTCCTCATAAGTCTCTAGAGTCAAATTTAAGCTCAGGTCTTTCAGATTCCAAGCCCAGCACTCTATCCACCATACAACCTAAATGCAGAATACCTATTTTAATTTTCTAAAAAACACTAGAATATGAAAGAATATATCAAGCATATAACTTTCATAATTAATAATAATTAGAGATGTGATAAAGATGATAAAGTTAGTTCTAAATCTTTAAACATTATAAAAGCTGAAAGTTTAAAATCTTTTTTTCTAATTTAATATTCTCCCTCAAATTATTCCCTCTCATTCCCTTTCACTTAACAATCCCAATGTCAGCAGATTGAAAGATCAAAATGTTTTCTTATACAGGCTTAGATCTTATTGATAAAAATGGAACCAGGGGATCAAAGTATTAGGACAGAAGTATGGTAATACCCATGAAGGAAGGAATCTCCTTGTTGTCCTCTTCTTCCTCTTCCTCATCATCCTTCTAGGGATATGCGATGAGTATGGATACTTTCCCTAGAGATGCTCCTCACCACCAGTGCGTGTCTGAGCAATTCTTGTCCATATTTATAGCAGCTGGGAGGCACAATAGGTAAAGTGCTGGGCTTAAAGTCAGGAAAACTCATCTTACTGAGTCCAAATCCAATCTCTGACATTTATTAGCTGTATGACCCTGGGCAAGTCACTTAACCTGTTTCCTTCACTTTTCTCATCAGTAAAAATGGGATAATAATAACACTTACCTGGCAGGGTCATTGTGACAATCAAATGTGATCATCATAAAACATTAAGCACAGAACCAGCAAGATATGTAACTATATCTATATATTCTCTAGTAAATCTTTCCATATCACAATTCTCAAATGAATAAGAGAAGTAATTTTAACACCCCTTAGTATTATTTTGTAGACATCTGGAAGTATCTGAAGTAAGCACAATCAGAATGAATTACCAAGTAGTGGGTCAACCTTCAGAATGAAGTTTAATAGATTCAGTCTACAGCTGCAGGTTCTTTAAGCCTATTTGTGCCACATCGTAGTTTCTGCCTTTCAATAAAAGGCAGCAGATCATTTTAGAATATTATTATGGCCCATTTTATTATTTCCCAATACACATACCAATCCTATGATTAATTGATGTTTTTAAAAAAATAGCTAAGTTAAAAGTTAGGTCAAATAATTAGACAATAGATACAAATTAATAAAATGATTGTGACCATCATGTTTTCTCCCTGCTTTTTAATATCTCTAACAGGCAATGCATTTGCTAGAATTAAAATTGGAGATTACCACTACTATGGCTATGGAACAAAGAAAGATTATCAAACAGCAGTGACTCATTACAGCATTGCAGTGGATAAATATCACAATGCCCAGGCCATGTTCAATCTGGCATACATGTATGAGCATGGTTTAGGGATTTCGAAGGTAACTGCTAGTGTGGAAATAATAATATATAGACAATGTAATGTGTCTTTATGTAAATATGATATTTTACCTAAAGAATATAAAATATTTTATTTTATTATATTACCTAATTATATACATATAATTACCTAAAATATATTATTTTATAATATTACCTAAAGAATATAATAAAAAGAAAAAAAAAGCTGGCTTTCAGGAAGCAATGTCTTTGAGTTCTCCTCTTAGGCTGCATGTAAGCACATGTCTCCAATGACTGCGAGACATCATTGTCAATGAAGAGGGAAAAGGAGAAAGAAATTCCTTTATCTTCCATTTGCTGACCTCTGCTAGAAGTGCTCCTAGAAGTTGGCTGTCTTGACTCAACTGTCTTGACTAGACTCAGTTCTTTTGTTAGAAACTTTCTTTCTGTTCACCCACATCACTGAACAGACAAAAGGCATCAGAATAATACACAGTAAAAGGCAAGTATATTATAGCTATCAATGTTCAATCAGACTTTCTGATCCTTATGAAATGCAAATAGATCACTTAAAATCTAATTTCCTTACAAACTACAAACAAGGCCGCTCAAGGACTAGCACCCTTAACTTCATTAAGAAGATTGGAAGTGGGGCAGCTAGTTGGCTCAGTGGATAGGCAGCTAGGGCTAAAGACAAAAGGTCCTGGGTCCAAATCTAGCCTTAAACATTTCCCAGCTGTGTGAGCCTTGGCAAGCCACTTAACCCCAATTGTCTAGCCCTTAACATTCTCCTGCTTTGGATCCAATAATTAGCATTGATTCTAAGAGGTAGAAGGTAAGGTTTTGTTTTGTTTTTTAAGTAGTAGTTTGGGAGTTCAGGGCTCAATTGATGAAAGGTCCCCCAATAACACCCTACCATAGTTAGTAGTTAAATCTTGATTAACTGCTTGATTTGTTGATTATATAGTGCTTCCTTAGTGTTTAAGTACTCATCTTTTATCTCAGCCCTAGGTTCAAGTGATAAAGACAAGATTGAAAAAGGTTTGGATTGGATATAGGGCATGGGGGGAAATCAGTGTATTATGAGCCAAGGTACCAGAGAGGACACAAAGAAATATACCATTTTCTGTCTGCTCTCAAGAACTTGTAATTTTAGTCAAGATGGAGAGAGATCTCACATACAAAAAAAGTAAACAACATAATGCAGTATATATTGTGTCAAATGATGATTAGAATAATAACTGTAATAGGATTTCAGAGTAGAGAGAAATCACTTCAGGCTTGGTCAAGGAAGGTTTCACAGAAAACATCGTGAGACTTTGAATATATGATTTGCCTATGGTATTAATATATATATATATATCTTTTGAATGTTTCTCTAACTACAAACTAAGCAAAATAGAAATGACTTAGGACAGCCATAAAGTTAATATAAATTTAGTTTTGCTTTAAGAATATAGCATTCAGAAATTAGAAGATGTTTATTCCATTTTACTCCATCTACTCGGAGTATTGTATTTGTTTTTTAGTGCAACTGTTCAGTTAGAACAAGCTAGTATACACTGTACAACAGAGGGCAACTGAGATGGTGGAAGGGATTCAAATCCATGCCAAATGGGAGTTGATTGGGAAGGTTGGTTGAAGGAAGTAAAGAAAAAAAGTTTGGGAGATGAGATTGAGAGATGTGTTGGACATGAAAATCATCTTCAAGTATCTGATAAGTTGTCACATAGAAGAGGGGCAGCTAGGTGGCACAGAGGATAAAGTTCTAGACCTGGCATCCTCCTAAGGTTAGATCTGGCCTCAGATACTCATTAGGTGATCCTGGGCAAGTCACTTAACACTATTTGCCTCGGTTTCTTCATCTACAAAATAAGCTGGGAGAGGAAATGGCAAACCAAAACTTCAAATGGAGTCATGAAGAGAAGTTGGACATGACTGAAATGTCCACAACAATACCATGTGGAAGAAATGATTTGGCAGAAGTAGGATGAACTGCAAATGTAAAAGTTGCAAAGAGCAAGATTTAGATCAGATACAAATTGGGCTAGATGGCTTCTCAGTTCTCTTCAATGTCTGTGATTCTGTGAAGGATTCCATGACATTCTTTATTATCTTCTCAAAAACTGCTGATAATTGATCATTATTGGTAGCACTAGCGGAAGGAAAATATGAAAAGTCAGAAGAGGAACATAGCTAAAAATTCTCATCCTCTTGTGCTTATATCCAATGGATGGATTAGCCATGCCTTCCTTTTTTCCTCCTGCCTTTTGACCTCTCATTTTTTTATATCTTTTCCAATTACAGATAGAAAGGTCAAATTCAGATCAAGCCATTTGGCAAAATTTTAATGGGAGAGGATATTGAAACTAATAACTAAAATGAAATTCAGGGTTATCCGTAAATTCCCTTTTATCCACTGCCATCCCTATTTTAATTTCATTTCTGAAAGAAGAATAAAACTATGATAAATGGCATAATACAATGTTTAGTTCAGGAAAAGTCATTTGAATCAGAGACAAGTCAGTACTTATATTCACAATTTCCCAATGTAAGGAATGAGAGAACATAATGCAAAAAGTGAACAAAGATTTAAATGAGATAATAAATGTAAGGAGCTTAGAAAATCTTAAAATGCTATATAAATGCTGGCTATTATTATTATTGTTATTATAGGATTTATAAAAGAAGAAAAGAAATACCATTTGCTAATATTCATTATAATGACTTCAATATGAATAAAAGATTAATCTCAGGGCAATATCTTATCTACTCTAGAATGTAAGGTCCTTGAAATCAGAAACTATTTTTTGCTTTATTATTAGGTAACAAAAGCAGGTTGTGATGGTGGTGGTTGTCGTTGAGAAAGGATTGCTGTTGGTCTACTAATAATCCTTACCACATTCTTTTCTCCTTAGCCCTTTTGTCTCTGAAACTTTAATAAGTCACACCATGTGATAGCAATTAATTTATTTTTGTAAAGGTACGGTCCCCTGGAGTCAGGAAGACTAATCTTCCTGAGTTTAAATCTTGACTTAGAATACTAGCTGTGTGACCCTGGGCAAGTCACTTAACCTTTTTTGCTTGGAGTAGGAAATGGCACACCACTCAAGTATCTTTGCCAAGAAGAAAACCCAAATCAGGTCAGGAAGAGTGAAACATGACTAAAACAACTGAACGACAAACAATTTTTTACTGTAAGGTCAATATAATGCACTCTAGTGTCCATGTGGCCCCTTCTTTTACTGCTTTATAGAGTTTATTTTTAAATAAAAATTGTAACAGTTTGGTGCTGCTATTCAGGAAAATTCCTAAGGCTCCTAAGATTCAGGCATAAGTTACTCAGCCCTAACTTAAAATATTAAAAAATATCTGCATGTTTCTAGACTAGCACAGAAAGAGGGGAAATTGTTGAGAGAGCCTCCATATTCTACTTTAAGAAGAAGCTAATGGCTTTCCTCTCACTTTCTCTTTTCCCCTCTTGTGGGAGTATTATAGATTCTTTCTAGCACAGTGGGAACTCTATGTGGGTCTTTGGATACTATCCCTACTGTTTCTTCTGATCTACTTTTGGGATCACCACTTTTCAGTCTGTCTCATAGACTATGTGTGTTTCTCTAAGAACTCCATTTTGTGTTTCATTTGGACCTTTTGGCTCAATATCTCCATCCATAGTTCCAAAATCCATTCCTAAGCTGAGAAGAGGATGCTTCTCCCCTTCAACTGCAAATCTCAGGATGCCAGTCAGTTCTAAACTTCTGTTCTATTAATATCCCCTGTGCCGGCGACTTGGTGCCTTCAATTCAGTTCAATTCCACAATTTATTAGGCACTTACTATGTCCTAGAGACTTGGGGATAAAAAGACAAAAATGATAGAGTCCTTGTCTTTCAGGAATTTTTCTTTTATTGGGAGGGGGACAATATGACATTGACAAAATAAATATAATGGTTATGGCTATATCACCTAAAATCAAGATAACCCTGTAGAAGACATGGAGGACCTGCCTCTGGGAGGTTTCTTTTCCTTGCAGGTGAGAGTAGCCTCCATGTTAAGTGATCTAGACATACTCTGAAAACGTTTACACAAAATAAACATAAAGTAATTTCTGGGGAGGATGTGAGAAACCAGTCTAATACAAAGGACAATTGATTAACAATAGAATGGTGGTTCCAGAGAGCACAGAGTGGAAGGGTAGGGTAGTGTAGGGTAGGGTATGATAGGAATTGGGAAGGATAGAGCTGACAGGGGTGAGTATGAAGGAATGGAGAAAGTCCAGAGATGGTAGCTTCCATTTAGATAGGTTACAATTCAAAATCATAGAGTAGATGCTTGGAGAAATGTTTATTGAATTGAAATGAGTCAAATCTTTAGGCATGAAAAAGCAATTGTGTCCTCCAATGACTCTTAGAAACACATTTTTCTCACTTCCCTTTAGGGCAGAATGATGGCTAGTTTGAAGCAGGAAGAAGAAAATTCTATTTGCAGATTCCAATTGCCTATATATGTCAGAGGGTTTGTTTTTCTTCCTTGGATTCATTAGTGGTTGCTTCTTTCATAATGTCAAATAGAAGTAGTTGGTGGGCATAGGTTCTCATGTTTTATACATTTCACATTTATAAAAAGTCTTTGAAGGCTCCCCCTGATGAGCTCTTCAGTTCCTTTATGTCATGGTTCCCATTAAATCATGGGTGCTTCATTATTACCAGTCCTCCTCAGCCACACTTGCCTTTTCTTTTCTAGTCTTACTTTTAAAAATAAAACTAAGTAGAGTAGCAAATAGATATTAAAATTTTTAAGTTAACTAATAAGAGACCAGCATACTTTGTCTTTATTAACTTAATTTTGTTTAGCAGCAAGAAAAATAACTAGGTGCCAACGGGCAAAGTTTATGATGCTACTATATCATATTCAAATTAATTAGGAAATACCACTGATTCCTTTTGCTGAAATGAATATGATAACAATTAAAAGCCCAAAGCATATTCTGATGATGATTAGTGAGAGCAAAGAATTTAGATACTAAGACTTTCTCAGGCTTTAACTCACCTAGTTATTACTCAGTTTTCACATAGTGCAATGCTTCATAATCACCTTTTTTAGTTAATCATCATGCAAACATGGAAGTTGGGTGAACACAGAAGAAGAAACTGCAGCAAGGGAGAATTATATAGATTACTCCCAAATCAGTCAACAGGATGTGGGCCAAAGTCAGAGGACTCACTTCTAAATCCCTAGTCTTAGGCCTACCCCCAATGAGAAACCAATGCCAAGAATAACAGCTTAAAGATTGTCCATTTTTTATGTGAAACTGTTACCTAATTGAGATAATACTCTGAAATATCTTTAAAATGTTACTATGAAGAAAACTTTGTTCCTTGTCCTTTCCTTCCCAAACTCATTTACGTTCTCGCAAGGAGTATAATATCATAGATTTAGAGGTTGAAAGAGCCTGAGATGTCACAGGTCTAGTCTTCTTGTTTGACACTCCTTTTTTGCTTCGTCTATTTTACTCTTATAAGGGATGACCTCACCTTTTGTCTCTGTCCCTTCCCATCCATGCCATATGCTGCCACCATATAGCCACCTACAGGCACGGCTCCCTTCCTATTATTCCTCTGGTCAAAAGCCTCCAGTGGCTTCTCGTTGCCTAACAAAGTTCAGTCTCCTTAACCAGCTCTTCAAGGCATTCCATTCATCACCTGACACCACTCCTGTCTTTTTCCATTGACCCTTCACTAGGCATACCAGTAGGCATTCCAAACAAATTATACAACATATGGTTTCTTAAGGCTTGGTTTTTCTACCACCCTTAGACTCTTTCATGGGAAAAGAATCTGACTGAGAGGAACTGTATAGGGGATTAATTCAGTTCAATAAACATTAAGTACCTATTATATATCAGGCACTGTGCCAAGCGTTTGGGATACAAAAAAGAGGTAAAAGGCATTCTCTTCCCTCAAGGACTTCACCATCTAATACAGGAAGGGAGCAACAAATATATACAAAGAAAGTTACATATAAGATAAACAAGAAATAATAGAGGGAAAGAGCTGGAACTAAAGAGAGGTTGGGTAGAGTTTCCTGTTAGGATTAAAGGAAGATGTCATATCCCTGATATCTGGAGATCCTGCTTTCTAATTTGGTTCATTCTCCAAATCATCCAGGCTCTACAGATGTACAAAGAAGAAAAAGAGTACAATTCTTGTCCACAAGAAGCTTATATTCTGCTAAGGGGAATATAGCATCTGTGCAGAAAATTATAATGCAAAGTAGAATGTGAAGAGGCATAGGAGAGAACCAGAAAACATGGATGATGCAAGGCAGGGAGGTTTAGACTAGGACCCCTTTGCCTCAAAAGAGAGGGGACACACAAATAGAACTAAACTGATTGATGAATGTCCATGGATACCCCTGACTCAAACCCTGTCCTGCCAAACCCTACATACAGTTTTCCCTAGCCTACTCAAGATTATTGCATGTGTAAGAAGCTTCAGTTCATTGTCTTTCTCAGTATAAAACTGCACAGCCACTAAGATCTACGAGTTATCCAGTGGTCAGGCTAACAGTACCTGGATACAGCTGGTATACAGCTCCATTGGCTAGTGTCAAACAAGGCAGTTAGCAGTGAAGTAGGCTAAGACATCAATGTCTTCTTGCCTTCTTCTTGCACAAGTGAGTATGTCCATGTGGTTTATTCAAATCCTCTGGTTAGATAACTACATATGAGTTCTTAGAAGTTCTTGAAAGCCTGATCCAGACTATAGTAGTCCAAGAAATTCTGAGGAGAGAAAAAAATAAAACCTGAAATCAAGCTGGGAAGGAGGTGAAGAGAGAAGATCCAAGGAAGGCTTTACAAGAGGAAGCAGCACCTGAGCTAAGCTTTAAAGGAAGAAATTTCTAAGAGATAGAATTTAAGTAAAGGAACTGAATGCGGAACATGGTGCAAACTGTTCATTCACATTCATCAAGGTAGGAGATGGCGGGTTGAGTATAGACCACTGTAGTCTAATTTGATTAAAGCATCTCTATGGAAATGAATAATGCAGAATAGTACTCTGAAGGTAAGAGGCAGCTAGGTGACTCGGTGGATTGGGTACTGGCCCTAGAGTTAGGAAGAACTGAGTTTAAATTTGGCCTCAGATGCTTAGTAACTATGTGACCCTGGGTAAGTCACTTAACCCTGTTTATCTCAGTTTCCTCATCTATAAAATGAGCTGGAGAAGGAAATAGCAAACAACTCCAGTATCTGCCAAGAAGACCCCAAATGTGGTCACAAAGAATTGGACATGTCTGAGAAAGAACTAAACAAGATCTGTACTTTGGGAAGAAGTATTGTGTATGATAGAAGAATGAGATTGTGTGTGTGTGTGTGTAAGATAAAGACAGACAGACAGACAGAGATGGAGAAAGAGAAGACTTTTCATTTTATATCACCTTTCCAAAAGAATACCATTTTAGTAACTATGTGAAGGATGGATTGGAAAGATGAGTAGTCCAACAGAGCTGTTATTAGAGCCTGAATTCATAATTTCCCTCCTTAAGCCTCTCCCTCCTCTAAACATCTCTATGTCTGTTTGTTGCATAACTTGTCTTCCAAGGCACCTGGGCTTGAAACTTTCTGTCATCATTGTCTTGACTTTTTTTCTTGACTATGCCACTCTCTTGCTCAAAAACCAACAGGGGCTTCCTGTTACTTCTAGGTTCCCTCTGTGGTGTGCTTTTCCACTTCTCAGATATTTCATAGCATTTTATCTCTATGTTTCCCACGTTTGATATTATATACTGAAATTATAATCATACAGAACATAAGTTCTTTGAGGATAAGGATCATATTTTTTAATTTTTATATTCTCAGCATTTTTATGGCACTTGGCATAAATCCAATGTTTGCTGAATAAATGAGTCTAATTTTGGACACTATGCAAAAGTAGCATGGAAGGAGGAGAAGAAGAGTAACTGAAGATAAGAACTAGAGAAAAAGAATCATCAATGGAACAAATCATTAAAAGAGACAGGAGAGGAGAGGTTCAAGAGTACAAGCAGAAGAGTTAGTAAGAAGGGCCATCCTCTAAGAGTAGAACAAAGAAATCAGAGACAAGTGCAAGAGGCAGGGAGATACTTATATTCTAACAAGGAAAACAAATAGGCTCCTTAGTAGACAGAAGCTTATCTTAAGAGGGGTAAGCAGGAATATTTGGATGAGGGAGGGGTTCTAGTTTTCTTATTTCTTCAATTAGACTTTAAGGTCCTGGAAAAAAAACAACACTCCCTTAGAAAAATCATACAAGGAAAATGCCCCCAGTTGAAATAGTTATGATAATACAATATAACACTTCTTATTTGCTCTGCCCGACCACCTGAAAAGTGTTTATTGCTGGAAATTTTTCATAGGAATAGAAGATAAGAAGGTAAAGAAAAGTCCCATACGGACAAATTTAAAACATTCCTCCCATCACTTATGAGCCAAGGCCCCTTATTATAGATATGTCTCAGAGATATACAAAGTTTGTGAGCTGGAAGATTCTAAAAAGAGTAGAAGGGTCATAAAATATTTTAATTATGGCATTCTTGTTTTCCTAAAGGGGATATTCTTTTAAGAACAGATGGAGGTGGGGCAGCTGGGTAGCTCAGTGGATTGAGAGCCAGGCCTAGAGACAGGAGGTCGTAGGTTTAAATCTGGCCTCAGACACTTCCCAGCTGTGTGACCCTGGGCAAATCACTTAACCCCCATTGCCTAACCTTTACCACTCTTCTGCCTTGGAGCCAATACACAGTATTGACTCCCAAGATGGAAGGTAAGGGTTTTAAATTAAAAAAAAAAAAAAAAAGAACAACAGATAGAGAAGGGGCAGTTAGGCAGATAAAGAGTCAGTTCTAGTGATGGGAAGTCCTGGGTTCAAATATGACCTCAAAATACTTCCTAGTGGTGTGACCCTGGGCAAGTCATTTAGTTCTAAATGCCTCATCCTTATCATTTTTCTGCCTTGGTACTGATGTCAATTCTAATATAGAAGATAAGGGTCTAAAAAAAAAAAGAACAGGAAGGAAGCAGAGCCAGTAACTAAACACTTAATTTAAAATAAAATTAAAATCCTAACCTAAAGTAAAAGCAAAATATTTTAGGTATTTAGTAGTCTATGCTGACCTAATTAATTAGGGAAATTTTCATTAAGAGTACAAAAATATACATATTTTGGACAACTAAATAAAGGCCTGACAATATGCTATATTACAGTTATTCTTAGCCTGAGGTCTATGGATAGATTTCAGTTGGTCTATGAAGCTGGATAAGAAAAAAATCTTTTTCACCAATGTCAAAATGAAACTTAGCATTTCCTTTGATTGCAAATTTAAAAAAAAATTCTGAGTCCACTGGCTTTACCAGATTTCCAGAGGGTATGATATCAAGAATTACATAAGGGAAATGATAAATGTTGGAGTAGATATGGGGAAATTGGGACACTAATACAATGTTAGTGAAACTGTGAACTGATACATCCATTCTAGAGAGCAATATTGAACCAGGCCCAAAGGGCCATAAAACTGAATGCATTTGACCCAGTAATACTACTGCTAGGTCTTTATCCCAAAGACATGAGAGATAAGGGGGAAAGACATACTTGGAAAAAATATTTTAGCAGCTCTTTGTATAGTGGCAAGGAATTGGAAACTGGAGCGATGTCCATCAATTGGAGAATGACAAAATAAGCTGTGGTATATGGTCATTATGGGATGCTATTGTTCCATAAGAAATGATGAACCGGATAAGTTCAGAAAAACTGGACTTCTATGAACTGATGCAAAATGAAGTGAGCAGAACCAGGTGAACAGTGTATATAGTAAGACTATATGATCATCAATTGTGAAGGACCAAACTATTTTCAGAAAAATTGATTCTAAGATAACCCTAAGAGACTCATTTCTGGTCCAAACACTATTATATTTCTGGTCTTCAAAAGAAACAAATCTTTTTTGTTTTGATGGTTTCCATTCATTTCCAAGGAAGTTTCTGAATGTTTCTCCCTTTAAATATTAAAGAAGTGGGGACAAACACATCTCTTCCAGATAGTTTGTTTATATTATTAATGCTTAGAGGCCAGAAGATAACTGATGAACCACTGAGGACTCTTCCAGAATAAGTTTACTCTTTTGCATTGACAACTGAGTAATTGACATATTTGTCTTAAGGAATAAATTAATAATTATTTCCTTAAATGCCTGACATTTTTCTGTGTTACAAGAAACACTGACTTCTGGTGAACTTTCTTTTGAATTACATATGCCAGTTATATAGGAGAAGGATAAAGTTGCTATAATCATCATGTCAATTAGATGCCAAATAAATTTGACAGAATTAGATGTAAAAATTAGCACATTTATAAGATACATTTAGTATTATGCCAGGAAGATCTAGCTACAGTTCTCCATCAGATCTTGGGCATTTTAAGGCAGGCAGATTCCTCTTCTCAAATAAATTAACTAATTTACAAGGCTCTATAGCATTTGAAGAATTAAGTAAATGACTCAGCAATTCACTGATATAAGAAATGGAAAGTCATTTAATAACTATATTTAGTATCCTAGTCTTAAGGATTTGTTCCTTTTTGAAATTGGGCTGGTAGACTAGGGAGGATAAAGACATAGTCATAGGAATAGACAGAAAAATTCCCTCTGATATTTCTTCCCTGAAGTAACACCTGCTCCTTTTGAAATAATAAACATTCCTACAACCTAAACCTTCCCCCCACCCCAATCCTTGTACAGAGGTTTGGGGACAGGCTCAGAGCCAACTGATCCAGGCTTTACTAGCAACTCTAGCAATCTTGGTACATGGTGAATCTTTATAAGTGCTTTGCCCTCCATTCATCCATTATTTGGCTCTATTCATAAATGAATGGAAAAAAATGCATTCATTTAAATACTCTCTATGTGCTAGTACAGTCCTAAGTGCCTAAGAAACAAATACAAAGAGTGAGACAATCTGATCTGACAGAGCTTACATTTTAATGCAGGGAGACCACTATAGAAAAGGATAGTGATTAGGGGAGCAAATTTTCCTCTGGAGAATCTAAGGAATGATGAATTAAACCATGATTTAGTCTTTTAACATCCTTTTTTCAAAATCAATGATAGTATTAGTCAGGTTGTGCCCAAGACAAGAGGTGCAAAGAAGAGGATTGTCTGGAAGGAGAGAATCCTGATGTAGTGATACATCAGATGTAAAGAATGTACTAAATGTGGTTGGCTATATAAGAATGTAAAAGATGACCTAGTGCACAGGTGCCATGATGATCAAAACACTCCCTTTCAAACCAGATAAAAATGTAAATGAGGGGCAGCTGGGTAGCTCAGTGGATTGAGAGCCAGGCCTAGAGACAGGAGGTCCTAGGTTCAAATCCGGCCTCAGACACTTCCCAGCTGTGTGACCCTGGGCAAGTCACTTGATCCCCATTGCCTACCCTTACCAATCTTCCACCTATAAGTCAACACACAGAAGTTAAGGGTTTAAAATTAAAAAAAAAAATGTAAATGAGAAATATTTAAGAAAATAAAATAGAACATAATGTTTTCCAAGTCAATATGCTACCTTCAAGAAATTTGACACCACTGTTCTAGTGGTCTGGGGCTGTTAGAGACAGTGGCTTTGGAACATTTTTACATATTCATTCTATTCTTTGAGACAATAGCTCTAGGGAAGGAGTTCTAAAGTTGAGTGATTTAAGGTACTCAAAGCTGGAGACATTGTTTCTGCACATCTGGTAGCAGCTGAGAGTGCTGGTTAAGATGAGAAACAGAGCAGCAATGACAGGGCAGATGGCAAGATAGACTAGATAGGTAGGTATCCAGATGGACTGTGCAGTAAATTTAGTAGGAAAAATGAAAAATACTGTAAGTCATTTGGTTAAAAGTGGAAAAGTTAATATAAGTGATTAAAAGCAGACTCCCTTTCACACTGTGCCCTTTGAGGAACCAAGTTTCAACAATAAGTCCCAAAATAATGAAAACACACACACACACACAAAACCCACCAACAAAACTCCCTCTTGGGGGATAATTTATAACTGTCCAGTTCAGAGAAAAAAAAACAGAAAAATAGTAAAGTCCTGAAAACATATTCTCTTCAAATTGGAAATTAATTTTTGAAAAATGTTTCTGACAATACGCAGATGAAACCAGAACTAATACTAAGTAGGTTTGCATCCCATAAAGATTTAAGTAGACTTACTCAGATAGAAGGCGTATGTGCAGGGATATATTTAACAACTGGCTCTCTGAGCAGAGGGGGGAAAAAGAGCCTAAAAGGGCATACTCCTAAATTTAATCTGCATTATTAACATTTTCTCAGTCACTTTCTTAAATCTAGATAATCAACAAAATACTACATCAAGCCCTAATTTTTAGCATTTTCTGATTTCACCAAAAACTTAACAATTAGTTTATTATTTCAGGCTACAGCATATTCTTGTGTACGTTCTCATTAGATCTTCATGTTAGCCTTTTGAAGCAGGAAAGCTAGGTATTAGAATCTCCTTTTATCTAATGAGGAAAATTGAGCCTCAGAAAATCTAGGTTATTTGCACAGGATCTCATGGCTAGTTGATCAAACTGAATGATCAAGCTAAAACTATAACTGGGCTTTTAGCCCCTAGCTCCTCTCACCATATGAAATGACACCTTCTTTGTCATATTGACCCTTAACAAGCGGTATCTCCAACATACATGCACAAAGTTACAAGCATATCTAAGCCTTAGCATACCACATAATCCAAAAATAGTTTCTCATGGGACAACAATGGCTTAGAGAGCAAAAATATTTTGCAAAAGGCTTATTTCAATATTCATACTGTAGAGGTAATCCTGCATCCCTGAGAAGTTGTGGCACTGGAACAAATGTTCCACCGGATATGACCAAGCTGGAAAGCCTTGCTTGTGAAAGGATATGGTCCTGGCAGCAGATGGTCTCTGATGACTATTCTAGCAAAATATGGTCCTGGTAATATACGTTAACTGAGAACCACATGAATGAAAGTGATTAAATGTTGATATGAACATGGAGAAACAGACCTAACATTACATTGCTAGAGCAGCTGTGATTTTTTTTGAAAACATGATGGAAATACATACATACATACATATATATATATATATATATATATATGTAAAGAGCGCTATAAAGTTATTCATTCTCATTGACCTAGAGATCTCATTACTAATGTTAGACTCTAAGGGCATCATTGTGAGGGTAAAAAGCTGTTTTTGTATGAAAGTATTCATGGAAGCTTTGTTATGACAAAATAATTGGAAATAACACAAATTCAATGAATGGAAAAAATGGCTAAAGATGATAATTTAAAGGCAATGGATTGTATTATGTTATTGGAAATACAAAGAAAATAAAGGAAATATATGAAGAGTTTAATAAAAGAGAATACATATTATAATTACATTTGAAAAATAACGGCCAAAAAATTAAGAAAAAAATGTATACACATAAAACATCCAAACAGGAATCAAAAGCAGATGTTTATATTATAGTATACATATATAATTTACATATTTTAAACAACTTGTAAATGTGGAGTTTGTGGTTTTGCACATAATTTTTTATGCATTTTAGTTAAATGTTTTCTGTTGGTGGTGGTGGTTACTAAGATATAATTTTTAAAAATAAAGCAACAAAAAAGGGGGTCTTTTGCTTTTGTGTTCCTAGGACATTCATTTAGCCAGGAGGTTATATGATTTGGCTGCTGAAACAAGTCCAGATGCCCACATACCAGTTTTTTTGGCACTCCTGAAACTGGAAACAATGCATTTGATCAAAGATATTGTGTATTTTAAGGTAAGTCTGGTTTGAACTATTCTTACATACTTTTTAAGATAGTAGGATGAGGCAGATAAAATTGTGGTAATCCTTTTAAGAGAACTGCTCAATTCATTTTATAGATATAAATTAAAAATGCATATTTATAAAGATATATACATGCATGCAAGTGTGTATACACATACATCTTACAAAAAGAAAACCTTTCTGTTTTAGCTCTTATTTTGATATTTCTAAAAGGAGCTGATTCATTCATCTAACTAGTAATTACTGAGTACCTCTAATGTCAAATTAGGTCAACATAGCTATCTACATGCCAACATCTTGGGAGGGAGAGGGGGACACACTCCTCATAGCAGTCTAGAGCCCACCATCACACATCTCACAACTTTCCACCATGTTGCCTCCCTGAAGGGGTTAAATGGGAAGAAAGGCTTCAGAATTGGGTGAATGTATAAGGTCCTAGCCCAGTGGAAGGTGAGGGAGGAGAAGGAAGAAGGGATAATCCATGCCCTAACTCAGCAGGATTACACTTGTTGTGAGTCTTTCTCTCATAGGACCCACCAACACCAATTCGTTCCCTCACTTCCCATCCCTGTCTCTCATTGCCGACTGAATTTGTCCCAGATATTGAGGTTCCTAGTTAAGTCTCTTGAGGGAGATGAAGTTTTAGAACATACAATCCCTGCCAGCCAGGAGCTTACATACAGTCCATTGGGGTGATATACTAGTATCCACAGTAATATAAGGCAATGTATAATAAATACCTTATAAATGATAAAAGCCAAATGAAGTAAAAATAGAAATCAGCCATGAAGGTAATTGATAAAATACTTTCATGTTACCTAGTAAAGAAAAAATAAACAGGAAATAGTGTATAATCAGAAGAAGAAAAAAGATGAATTGCTCATGTAACAAGGGTTGGGAGTTCTCCAAAACATAGCCTATATGTACCACATTGGTATCCAGGCGATTTTGAAGCAGCTGGAGGATGGCCTCCAGGATTTTGGGTGGATCACTAGCAGAAGACTAAGGGAAGTTGTGAACTAGAGTTGTACAGGATGGACAAGCATGAAACAAGTTTGTGGTCTGCAGCATAAGTGAGAATACTCACCTCAGTGACATCATAGAGGTATCCAAGAAAGGTACAATTCAAAGCATGATAAAATCAGGTCTGAGGAATTCCCTAGTCCTGTGACCTAGTAAATGCTATCTATAGAGAAAGAATGATTAGAATTATGTAGGATGGAGGAGCATCTTTGCTCTGGGTAGTGTGGATTCAGAATGAGGAGAAAAGAAATTTTGTTAACCTCCACTTATCATTCCATTCCGATACCTTCTTGTGATCACAATGAGCCTATAAAGGCTATTCCAGAGAAGTACAATGCTTGTATTAATGCTTGTAATATGGATTTGGTGACAGATTATGTGCCTACCATGTTAGGAGATAGAATTCATAAATCAATACAAAGCATTACTAGGCAGTGGGGGGAAAGGTTAAAACTCCCTTAGTAATATATATCTGGAGGTCTTGTTTATATAAGTAATAGTTCTTGCCATCATGGAACTTACATGTTAGGAATCCAATTCAATAACTATTAAATGCCTTCTATGTTTCAAACACCTCTAGGCACTGGATGTATGAAGACAGAATAAATAATCCCTTTCCTCCAGGAGCCTATATTCAGTAGGAGAAAAATAATATGTACAAACATAAGTAAATATAAAAACACATTCAAAATAAATTTCTGGAGAAAAGGCACATAGGAATATGATATATACTCATCAAAATAATTCACAAAACACTATAAGTGCACTATAGAGGTGCAGAAGTGCCAGGTGTGATCCAAAGGGGACAAGGTCACTGCTGACTTGGGAAAACAGGAAGAGGTTCATCTTCATATTGGTGGGCAGACATTTCATTTAGGTAAGAATTAAATAGCTGAAGAGTAGAAAGAAAACCATTTAAGCCCAGGAAAAAGCACTGACAAAAGCACAGAGTTAGGGAAATATAGGGCATGTTGAAAGGATAGAATAATCCAATTGGGTTGAAGTGGAGCATAGAATAGGTCATGGAGAAAGTAGTATGAGACACAGCTAAAAAGGGAGGGCAATGAAACCATGAATTCATTCAAAATTTCAAAGTCTATAATGCTAAGCTAGTTTTTTTTTTCCTCAACAGTTTAATGTGAGATGGAAATGGCTGAAATTGGACAATACCCTTGGATCCTACTGGGATATATTTATGATTGTTGTCATTATGGTTATGCTGCTATTATTGCTTAGAAACCGGCCAGATTAAGACAGCAATCAAATGAAAACCTGCCAGTAGAGTCCATTCATTTCTGAACTTATTGTTTAGAACCCAACCAGTGAAAAACACCAGTCACAAAAGAGCCTGCTAATTGATTCCATTCATTACTGGGAATCTTCTCCTAATAATAAAGAAAAGCAATTCCTCCACTTAAAGATGTATTTTTTACATAAATCTTGTGCAGATTTGCCAAAACAACACATTTGGCCTCATTGTAAAAGAAGATTGGCAAAGTTTAATGACTATTCTAGAAGCAATCGCCTGCAGCAGTGGAGCAACATGCATTGGGTCAAAGATTCAAAAGACTTGAGTTCTAATCCTGCTTCTGCCATTCTATGATCCTCGGGTTTCTCATCTATAAAATCAGGAATACTACCCTACCTATCTCACAAAGTTATTATTAGGATAAAGTCAGAAAATGATTGAATGTTTTTTTAAACTTAATGCAATGTAAATTTAAGCTTCATTATCATAATTATTAAGGCAACTCTGTTGCAAGCCCTTATGAACCATAAAAATACATTGTTTTTCATTTTCCTTTAGACACCAAGGAAAGGCAAAAACAGGAAGTACTTCTAAATGATTTGCTAATGTAAAGAACATACATAGTGCCATGAAAGTTGGTGTGACTACTAAAGTGGAAAAGGTGGCCCTTTGTACTTCTCACTATCTGTAATGTTTTCCCAAACAGGAAATCTGTGCTTTTGTAGATTCTGAAAGGGTTCAAGTTTCCAAAAGGATCATGTATTCAATGGGTGCTCTATCAGTTTAAATGGTACTCCTTTCCCACCCCAAAGAGAATATAGCAGAGGGGAACTCAGAAGAGGCGATGAAAGCATCAAAGGATAGTTACTACAGGAGCAGTCAGTTGGTAGAAAAGGGGATGCGGTGAGCTGAAGGAGTCTTTCTTAAAAACTTTAATCAGAAAATATTTTGAGGTTGATCCTCTAATAATACAGCCATGGTGTATATGGCTATGGGAAAAGAGACACAACAAACTGGGTAGGGAAGTTGATACTTCATACCTTCTCCAAGAGATATCCTACAGATCTGGAATTGTAATCCTGCTATTTAATTTTATTAATAAATGTTACTTAAATTTTTGTGTGATACTTTTGGTGTCATGTGAAGTTGGGAAAGATTGCTAGGGACCTTTTCATATCCCTAAGTTACTCAGAAAATAGGGAAAAACACTAAAAGGGAAAAAACCTGAGAAGATATAGGGACCTGAAAGATCCTATCCATATCTCTTCAATAATAGTAGTGGTATACTTCTAGCTTTGTGTGAAACTGAAGGTTTGTGTGTGACTGAAGGAAAGAACTAAATTTATTCTTTTTGTTTGATCCTCCATTCTCGTGTCATAAGAGAAGTAAAATCCTCTTTTACAACCAGGATACTTTCTTTAGTTAATGCCCTGCTCCCAGAGTGATGAGGCTTTCTAGTAAACATACTCAGAAGGATGGATAATTGCCTAAGGCACCACTTCAAATATCAGTGAGCTGAGCTCCTATATGGATGATCTGGATTCATTTGTTCTCTTCTTTAGGGAAGCTTTAGCAATAACATATTTTCTGGCTAGCTTCAAAATCCCAGCTTTCTCATTTTTTTCTCGTTTTCCTCATTTTCCTCCTCCCTCTCCTTCTCCAACTCCTCTTCCCTTCATACACAAAATACCTACAAATGCCAGTAACATAAGGGTTAACCACAGTTTTCATCAGTATTTAAACAATGTCATATAATAGGCAAGCCATGCTAGTGAATGTAGCAAAGCACCATGAAGAGGAGAACGAAGTATTTTCCAGGTAGGCCAAACCACTACTACCACTTTGATTATCACCAGCCCCTCTGACTCTGATGGAAATATTCCAGGACATTTCCAAAGCTCCAGGATTAGCAGCACACCCCAGTTCGCCAGCTCTCTTCCAGCTTAGTCTCTGTACCCATTTCCAGAGGCACAATGACCATAGAGAACTCATATTGCAACTCCTCATATAGAGGCTACATTCCTTAATTTCAGTAGCCACAGATGCTGAAGACCCACAAAATCTTAGAACACATGCCAGGATGCAGCTGAACTCTCCCAAAATTCCCCTTGTGAGTCAAATTTTGCAATGGCAAAGACAAAAGTTCAGAGGGAAACATTTTTTTCTAGACCAAGACAACTTAAGAGGTCTACAGAGGAGATCTTTAACCTGGGTGGGGCTTGGAGGCAACCATTATAGCAGCAGTAGCAATGGTAGCTTCAGGAGTTGTCATCTCAAACATGGCAAGGAAGTTGGACAACTGTTATGAGTAAGATGAGATTAGCTAGTGATTAGGAATTAAGTTGTACCTAGCAGGAAGGAGCTGGAGCTGGGAATTCCAGGATGGAATGAGGGAGGAGGAAGTGTGTCTGTGCCCTGATTGAGGACTCTATTAGTGGTGGGCAAAAACTGTTGCCAGCCTGGGAGACCTCAGAGCAAAGGGCACCCTGCTTCCTGTTTTCCCCTGGGATCCTGTGTGGTGTGGCATCTAGCAAAAGGACAAGATCTACAGAGCCAAGAGAGGTAGAAGTTTGAGAGCTGGTGGACAGTGCTTCAAGCAAAATCTTCTCTACTTGGTACCTGAGACAACTTTAGCTCCTGGCATCCAGAGATCATCAGTGGATTGCAGTGAGAATCCCAAAGCCACAAAGTCTTAGCTGTACTCAAGCCTGGCAGGTTCCAGGTTTGAGGCAGAAACCCAGAGACTCCATTTATAGCTCCTTGGGCCCTGTTAGTTTAGATCACTTAGATTAGTTTAGTAATAAGTCCTTCCCTTTCCCTGTGGAGTTTTGTTATTAGGTGTTAAGGTTTTAGAGTAGACATTCCTATCCCTCCTTTTGTTGTTCCTAATTAAACCTAGTTTCATCCTGTTACCTTGTCTGTTGAATTTAAGGCCTCTGGCCAGAGTGACAGTTGGCTGTTATTTTTTCAATTAGGAGTGGCTTAGCTGTACAAGTCTTCAATGTTCAGTTTTAGTCTCTCTTAAATCCCAGAGTGTGTTCCCACAAACCCCTTAGTTAATTTATAATATCCCTGGTGACCCCATTACCTTACATATATTTTCCTACACAACTGACCAGAAAGAAATTATAAGGGACCTTTGCTGATGTTGAGTACAGCTGGTGCTGATGAGCAAATCTATTTCCCATAAGCAGTTCTGGGTTCCAGAACAGATTAGCACTATTACTTGAGGCTACAAGCAAGCAGAGAACCCTGATCACAGTCCCAAGTCAAAGAAGAATACCAGTAGTTCTGCTATAGCAGAGGTTCCCCTAGGTAAAGACCAAGACAGCAGTGACCATATCCTCCTGGGATAATGCAACCTTGGAAGCACCAAAAACTTTCAGTTCCTCAGAACTTGCTCTGAAATCAACAGCAGCATGAAAAATTTGAAGCTTGGCATAGTGGTTCTTCACCTGGAAATGAGCAGAGTCTAACTTTAACATAAAGTTCAAAAGTAAAGAAGTAGACTGGGAAAATGAGCAAACAATGAAAAAAAGAACTTGATCAAAAGATTTTGAGTGGCAAAGAAGATCAGGACATTAACTTGGAACACTATAAAGTGAAAGCATTTTTAAAAGCCTCAAAAGAAAATACTAATTGGGTCCAAGGCCAGCAACATTTTTTAAGTTAAAGATTTAAAAGTGTTAGAGGAAAAGGTGGGGTAGAAATGAGTATTACAGGAAAATTTGTAGAAAAGTTTAAAAAACAAATGATTAGTAAAAGACACATAAAAATACTAAATAAAATAACATCTTAAAAACAAAATTGGAATAATGGTTAAAGAGATACAAAAATTCACAAAAAAAGTAGAACTGGCCAAATGGAAAAAGAGATTAAAGAGTTTATTTGAAGAAAATAATGCCTTAAAAATAGAATTGGACAAGTGGAAACTAATGATTCCAGGAAACTTTAAAAGACAAAGTCAAAAGAATAAAAAAAAATAGAAGAAATGGGCAATATCTCATTGGGGGAAAAAAATGACCTGAAAAATAGATTGACATAATTGAAGGACTACCCGAATGCTATTGTCAAAAATAGAGGCCAGACATATTTCAAGAAATTCTAAAGGAAAACTTCCCTAATATCTTAGATCCAGAGGGTGAAATAGAAATGGAAAGAGATCCCAAAATGAAAACTCCCAAAAATACTATAGCCAGATTCCAGAGCTTCCAATACAAATAACTAGAAAGACTCAATTCAAATATCATAGAGCTATAGTCAGAATCACACAAGACTTAGCATATTTCACCTTAAATGAGCAGAGGCCTTGGAATATGATATTATAGAGGGCAAAGGATCTGTGGTTACAATCAGGAATAACCTACCCAGAAGACCTAAATATAATTCTTCAGGAGAAAAAAAATGTGTATTTAATGAAAGAGATGACTTCTAAACATTCCTATTGAAAAGATCAGAGCTGAATAGAAAATTAGACCTTCAGAGGACTTAAAAGAAGCATAAAAAGGCAAGCATGAAAGAGTAATCATAAGGGACTCAATGGAGTTAAACTGTTTACATTCCTAAATGGTAATGCATAAGAACTTTCTCATTATTAGGGAAGTTAGGAGTATACATAGACAGACAGCAAAGGTATGAGTTGGTTATGTTGTGATGATCTACCAAAAAAAAGATATGAGCGAGAAAGAGAGGTATATAGTGGGAGAAAGGAAGGGAAAAGTAGAATGGGACAAATTTTCTCACATAAAGTAGGCATGCAAGGAAGATCTTTTAAAGTGGAGAGGGAAATGGAGTGGTAGTGGTCAGTGCTCGAACTTCACTCTCTTCAGAATTGATTCAAAGAGGGAAGACTCGGTGGGGTATAGAAATCTATGTTACTCACTAGAAAGATAGGAGGAAAGGGGATAATGAATATGGAGGCTGGGATAAAAGTTGGGGAGGACATAGTAATAGGCACCAGTGGTTGGAAGGAAGACAGACTTTTTAGAAGGAATAGAATAAAAACAAAAATAAACTGGAAAATGGGATGAAGGGAAATGCAGAGTTAGTGATCTTAACTATGAATATTGTTAAAAAGAAGTGATGGAAGAAAGGTGTATAGATATATGAGACTGATCTGTGATCTGATCTTTTTTCTCTTTGTATATCTCCTCTTACTATTATTATCTCCCTATCGATCTTCCTTCTAGATATTAGAGGATGGCTGTCACGTAGATCTTAGGGATAGATGAAGGAGGGGTCGGGGCCCAAGGCCTAAGCCAGCTGTAGTTGGTGAAGGAGGAACCCCACTCCTCTCACAATAGCTGTTGCTGCAACCTATCCCTCTTCTCCCTGACAGGCTTTGTTGGTGAAACTTGTCAGTGACTTCTTTCTAACAGTTGCCCAGGTTGGGACCTCTTGAGAGGTTAGGCAGATGGTTAACCTCTCTAGGCCCAACCTGAGGTTGGATAAATTGTTAATAGGCTATTGATTTGCTTTGGAAACGGTGTCTGACTGTGTATTGATTCTCCCTTCCCAAGGGCTGTGATAGAATAACCACTCAGGAAGGTACTTGTTGTTAATCACTGTATTATCTATTGATGGGGAAAGGAAAACCAAGTAATAGGTTTGGGGATTGAGAACCCTATTGCTATGGTTTGGCTACTAAGCTAATCATTGATTAGGACTGGAGACTGCTAGGCTGGTAGAGGCTGGAGGTCTTCGCCCTCTCGCTATCTCTGACCTGACCTGGCCACAGCCAAGCCAGAGAATAGGGAAGGCTATTGATGTAGGTATGGATTAATGATCTGTATATTCTCTCAGCTCTACTACCAATAATATTGATGGATCACTAGCTCTCTCTCAAAATCAACAAGTTTTGGCTCAGACCTACCCTCCTCTTCTACCACCCTTCACCCTTCACCTCCCTATCCCAGTTCTTACTCCAAAAGAAGTTTGCTCCAGTCTCAGCTCTGAGTTCTGAGACCTCCCAACTGTAATTCTTAGGGGGCATTTATAGGGGTCAAACGACATTTGCCCCTGACTCATGACTCCTGGGAACATTCCAAATCTCTCAACTGCCATCCCTCTCAGCCAAGGTGGCATCCAACTTATCCCAGATAATGATTTTAACAATATGAATAGAACAGAAATGGAAAGAAGAATGGATTAGAAACTCAAATCCAACAACATGTTGTGTACAAGAAACACTTAGGATGGAAAGACACACAAGGTTGAGATGGAGGGCTGCAGCAAGTTTATTATGATTCAACTAAAGTTTTTTTTAATTTTTTTTTATTTTAAACCCTTAACTTCTGTGTATTGACTTATAGGTGGAAGAGTGGTAAGGGTAGGTAATGGGGGTCAAGTGACTTGCCCAGGGTCACACAGCTGGGAAGTGTCTGAGGCCGGATTTGAACCTAGGACCTCCTGTCTCTAGGCCTGGCTCTCAATCCACTGAGCTACCCAGCTGCCCCCCCCCAACTAAAGTTTTAAAAAAGAATGGGTAACAATTATATTCTAAGATAAATCAAAAGCAAAAATAGTCCTAATAGAAAGAGATGACCAAGGAAACTATATTTTGCTAAAATGTATCATAGATAAGTAATAGACAGCAAGTTTCTCTGATAATGACCCCACTTTTAAAATATAAAGGTACCAAAATCAAATTTATAAAAAATAAGAGACATTTCCCAATCAAAAAATGTTTTAAGGGATATAGAGAGCCAGCCCTCTATATGGTTTTTGGGTCCTGAGTGGCGTTGATGGCATAGGATGGTTAAGACAGGAAAAGGAAAAATGAGAACAACCAGACTAGTGGTTAGCCCATGTTGCTCTAACACTATGGGATTTGGACTTTATTTTATACTGGTTTCAAACAAAGAACACAAAGAAAGAGTAACAGCTGTGAAGGGGTTACAAATCATACACAATCCATTAAAGTCTAAAAAGTAGAGATATAGGTGCAAGGACAAGGGCCAAATTCCAACCACCAATTAGTAGGGGTTTACTTCTGGGAGCAGAAATAAATTTCATGGAGATGTTTACTAATTGCGTTCTGCCTTGATTTACAGATCTGCACCTGGTCAGATAGTCTGGACTAAATTGTCTGGCTCCAGTCCTTATCTAAGTAATATATTTTTTAGGGTTTAGGCTTCTTAATTATCAAGGAGAGAAATTGTCAAGGAGAGAAATTGTTAACTCAGTAGCTTCTGGTCTGGTTATGGACTGAAAGCTTTCCAATAAGTCTATAATGTTTTTCCAATAAGAAAAGGTATGGATCATAAGAGGTGTCAAAAGAGGGGTCTCAGATTTTTATCTATTCTCTTATTGGCTTCCCACAAAGGGATATGAATAGGCAGTTTTTAGAAGAGGAAATCAAAGCTATCTATAATATTTTTAAACATTTATTAATATTAATTTTTAACCTGTTTACATACTTTATGGCCCTACTTTCCCCTTCACTCCCCCCCCCGCTCTCCCCCCACCCATGGCCGATGCACATTTCCACTGGTTGTAACATGTGTCCTTGTTCAGGGCCTATTTCCATATTGTTGTTAGTTGTGTTGGTGTGGTGGTTTCGAGTCTACATCCCCAATCATGTCTGCCTCAGCCCATGTGTTCAAGCAGTTTATCTTCTATGTTTCCACTCCTGCAGATCTTCCTCTGAATGTGGGTAGCATCTTTACCATAAATCCCTCAGAGCTGTCTTGTGTCATTGCATTGCTGCTGGTACAGAGGTCCATTACATTCGATTTTACCACAGTATATCAGTCTCTATGTACAATGTTCTTTTGGCTCTGCTCCTTTCACTCTGCATCAGTTCCCGGAGGTCTCTCCAGTTCGCCTGGAACTTCTCCAGTTTATTATTCCTTTTAGCACAATAGTATTCCATCACCCGCATATACCACAGTTTGTTCAGCCATTCCCCAATTGAAGGACATACCCTCCTTTTCCAATTTGTTGCCACCACAAAAAGCGCAGCTATGAATATTTTCGTACAAGTCTGTTTATCTATGATCTCTTTGGGGTACAAACCCAGCAATGGTATGGCTGGATCAAAGGGCAGGCATTCTTTTATAGCCCTTTGAGCATGATTCCAAATTGCCAGCCAGAATGGCTGGATCAGTTCACAGCTCCACCAGCAATGCATTAATGTCCCAATTTTGCCACATCCCCTCCAACATTCATTACTCTCCCCTTCTTTCATTTTAGCCAATCTGCTAGGTATGAGGTGATACCTCAGAGTTGTTTTGATTTGCATTTCTCTGATTATTAGAGATTTAAAGCTATCTATAATATTAAAAAATGCTCAAGGGCAGCTGGGTAGCTCAGTGGATTGAGAGTCAGGCCTAGAGACAGGAGGTCCTAGGTTCAAATCCGGCCTCAGACACTTCCCAGCTGTGTGACCCCGGGCAAGTCACTTGACCCCCATTGCCTACCCTTACCACTCTTCCACCTATAAGTCAATACACAGAAGTTAAGGGTTTAAAAAAATTTAAAAAAAAATGCTCAAAATCACTGTTGATCAAAGAGGCAAATTAAAACAACTTGGGATACCACCTCACACCTATCAGAATTGACAAAGAGTAGAGAAGATGAAGAAAAGTAGGTATATTAATGAACTATTGGTGGAATATTGAACTGGTTCCACCATTCTGGAGAACAATCTGGAATTATACCCAAAGGGCAATAAAACAATGCATACCTTTTGATCCACCTATGCCACTAAAGAGATAATAGAAAAAGGAATGATGAAAAAATGCCCTCCACCTCCAGAGAGAAAATTGATGAATTCTGAGTACGAAATGAAGTATAATTAATTGGGGGGGGGGCAGTTGTCTTGTGTTTGTATGTGAGAGAGAGACAGAGAGAAATATGGCTAATATGGATACTTTTTTTGCTTGATTTCACATGTGTGGTTGATATATTGTTTGCCTTCTCAGCTTGTGGGAGAAGGGTGGGAGTAAGAGATAAAATCTAGAACTCAAAATTTAAAAAAAGAATGCTTAAATAATTTTTAAAGACTCAGAAAGTCTTTGTCACCAAAATCCTTGCAACTGCCAAATTTGTTCAATATCAGAAACATATATGACTTTATCTTTGGAAATTATGTTAAAGAAGATGCACTACCATCTGTCTTAAATCTACATTCTCAGGATTACTAGACCTTTGCATTTGACCAATAGTTGAAATCTCCTATAATGCTGTCTTCCCATTAGATTTTGTGGCCTGTTTAAGAGAAATGGCTTTCTTGTTTTTCTGTCTACATCTCCATCGCTTAGTATAGTGTTTGATACCTAGTAATCACTTAAGTGCCTTTTCATTCATTCATTTGTTCATTTATCCATTCTGGAATACTCACTAATGTCTTCCTGAAATTGAGGTTCTTAGAACTGAACATAATATTCTAGTTGAGGACAATACAGTGGGATTATCACGTTCTTATTCCTGAAAGCAGGATATTTCAATGAAGAGCAAGATCACTTTAGCTTTTTTGACCACAACACAAAACTACCAAATCAACAACCTTGAAATCCATTAAAATCCCCAGTCATACTCCAAAAGAAACCCCAAAATGATAACTCCAAGGAACCTCATAGCAAAAATCCAGAGATTCCAAGTCAAGAGGAAAAATTATTAGTAGCCAAAAATAGTCAAGTATCAAGAAACTTGAATGAAGATCACACAAGACTTTGTGTCTGTCATAAAGAAGATATCTTGGAACAGATAATTCTAAAAAACTGAATGTAATCCAACAGGGAAGAAAAAACCATCAGGGTAATGTATGACTTTCAAGTATTTCTGATGAAAAGATCAGGTCTGAATGGAAACTTTGAAATGCAAACATGTCAAAGGAAACCTAGAAAACTAATACATTTGGGGAAATAAAAGACACCCTATGCAATGATAAAGTTATATGCTAACAAAAGGATAAAAATCAAGAGAATCTTCAGATTTTTAAAGTCTTGAAAAAGTCATTGAGGGAATTAAATAAGGGAACTTTGAGGTGAAACTATTTTGATGGTGAAGAGAGGAAATAAAAGAGAAGTTGAAAAGAATACACTAGAAAAGAAAGGACAAATAAGGGAGAAAGACTTATTTCTCATAATTAGGTTCTAAAAACAGTATATAAACATAGAGGAAGGGGTATGGATAAGGTCATTATGAGGTCACTCTTACCTGAACAGGACATAGGAATATTCCTCCTGCTGCCTGGTAATTAACTTAATATGTTTCCTCAGTTTCTGGCCTCAAAAAAGAATCTCCCTCTATTTGAGTCACCAAACCCTGTACTGATAAGTGACTGCAAGAATATAAACTCTCGAGTCTTATTATGAATGTCCCCTCTTCCATTTAGCACTGGTTAGCTGTTCTCAGTAAAGCTTATTGTTAGGGTATAAAATTTTGCCACCCAAATCCCAACTTTTAACATGTTTTCTCCCCAACTCATCTATCTCACCCTCTTCCTGGGTGAGTTTCTTGCATTTATGGGAATAAATGTCCATCTATATTGCTATATAGCATGTCTGTGTCTGTATGTATGTGTATGATTTTTTGTTTCCTTGCTGTGACATAAGAAAATAAAACTTTTGTTATTGTCATCTTCACAAGTGCCAATTTCTGTAAATTTGTAGACCTACATCTTTGCTTTCATCTAAGTCTGAGGCCAAATAAAACAATCACTAAAACTGATAGTAGTATCACTAAAACTGCCACTTTGTTCTTTTTCATAAAGAATAACCATATGACAGAGTGAAAGGAGATACACAATTATAAAAAAATAATAATGATGAACATAAATGAGATGAATTCATCCTTTAAATGTAAAAAATAGTAGAATAGATTTAAAACAATGCAAAAATATAGGACTTTAAATTGTTTTACATTTAATAGTGAGAAAATAAAATATTTAAAACAATATACTGTTTGAAAGAGAAGTAATGAAACAAAATAGTTTAAAAGTAGGGGCTGTACCATTGTCACTGCTGGGTTTATACCCCAAAGAACTAAGGAAAAAGACTTGTACAAAAATATTTAAAGCTGCACTCTTTGTGGTGGCAAAAAATTGGAAAATGAGGGGATGCCCTTCGATTGGGTAATGGCTGAACAAATTGTGGTATCTGTTGGTGATGGAATACTATTGTGCTCAAAGGAATAATGAATTGGATGAATTCCAGATGAACTGGAATAATCTCCAGGAATTGATGCAGAGTGAAAGGAGTAGAACCAGGAGAGCATTATACACAGAGACAGATACACTGTGGTACAATCAAATATAATAGACTTCTCTACTAGCAGCAATGCAATAATCCAGGACAATTCTGAGGGACTTATGAGAAAGAATGCTATCCAAGTCCAGAGGAAGAACTGTGGGAGTAGAAACACAGAAGAAAAACAGCTGCTTGATCACATGATTCGATGGGGACTTGATTGGGAATATAGACTCTAAATGATCCCTCTAGTGCAAATACTAATAATATGGAAATGGGTCTTGATTAATGACACAATGGAATTGCTCATTGGCTATGGGAGGGGGTGGAAGGAGGGGAGAGAGAGCATGATTCATGTAATTATGGGAAAATAGTCTAAAATAAATAAATGATGAATGGATAAATAAATAAATAAATAAATAGATGGATAGATAGATAAATAAATAAATAAATAGGCTTTTTAAAATGGAGAGGAAAGTTGGGGCTGTAGTGGAGTTAATTAATGTCAGGTGATTTTTTTAAAGTAAGGAGTAGCAATCATAATCTCAAACAAGAAATAGTAAAAAGAAATAATTAAAAGAGATTTTTTAAGAAGAAACTATGCTTAGAGAAATCATAATGAAATGCTGTCAATATTTGATGCATATACACCAAATGGTATAGTAGCTTGTTAATTAAAGAAAAAAATTAGTCCAAGTAGAAGAAAAAAATAAGTGGTAACACTTGAATATGTCACAAAATATGTCGATATGTAAATTTTAGAGTTAGGCAAAACAAAAGGTAAATAAAGAAGTTAAGGACTTGGACAGAATTTTAGAAAAGTTAAATGTTAGATCTCTAATGAGTGTTAAAAGGAGTATAACTGTTTCTAAGTTATGTAGAATCTTTATGGAAACTAACCATTTTCAAGGACAAACAAAAAACTCTTAAAAATATAGAAAATCATAATTAAACATGCCCTGTACTGGTGATCATTCAAATAAAAAATATATGATGTCTTATATTAATTTCTATGTCCTGTTTTGTCATAAATTCTTCTCTTTATAGATCTGACAGATAAAATATTCTATGTTCTCCTAGTTTCCATATGGCATTACCCTTTATTCTAAATCAAACACCCATTATCATATCTTGGTATGGGGTATGAAATATTGATCTATACCAAGTTTCTTCCATGCTGTTTTCCAGTTTTCGTAGCAGTTTTTGTCAAATAGTAAGTTCTCATACCAAAAGCTTATATCTTTGGTTTTATCAAAAACTAAATTGCTCAGATTATTTATACCTAATCAAATTCCATTGATGTACCATTTTATTTCTCAGCCAGTAACATATTGTTTTGATGATTACTGCTTTATATTACAGTTTGAAATCTGGTGTTGCTAGGCTACCTTTCTTTACAATTTTTTCATTAATTCTTAATTTTGTAATCTGATCATCTTTATTTTATTTATATTTTTAAATTTTATTTAAAAAGGATAGCCATTCTCATAGGAAGAACTGAGAGAAACTGAATGCAGATTAAAACATACCATTTTCGGTTCCGGGTTAAGATGGCAGCAGAGTAAAAAGCAGAGGCTTAACCTCTCCTAACCGAAACATACAGGACTCCTGAAGGGGACATAAAAACAAATCCAGATGAACAGAGGGACCCCACAACAGGGCGCAGCATGGAAGGTACGTGGAATCAGGGCATTTCCATGCTATAAGGGGGTGAAACAGCTCTCACTAAATCGCAGGCTGAGCAACCCCCTCCCCCACACGTACCACCTATAGTTCCAAAGCCAGCGCAAAAGAAGTAGAGCAAGTTTGTGGCACCCATTGGGTCATTGGCAGCTCCAGGGCCTGCTCCTAAGAGCAGAAAGACTTAAGATCCCAAAAGGCTAAACGGACTTTGAGCACTGACACCAAGCTCAGGCACGGGTGGAGGCGGACGCAGGCTGGAGCGAAGGCTCTGAAACCTTGAGTGGGGAACCAGTGCAGACAGGTATACGACTGTGGAAGCAGAGCCCTGAGACTTGTAAAGGAGAAATCAAATGAACTGATAAGCAAATTGAACACCAGAAATGACCAGATTGAAAAGGAAAACCAAAATATTATAGCCGAAAACCAGTCCCTAAAGGCTAGAATTGAGCAATTAGAAGCTAATGATCTCTCAAGACAACAAGAACAAATAAAACAAAGTCAAAAGACTGATAAAATAGAAGGAAACATGAAATATCTCAATGAGAAAGTGACAGACCAAGAAAACCGGTCTAGAAGAGACAATTTGAGAATCATTGGTATTCCAGAAAAAGCAGAAATTAATAGAAACTTGGACTCCATACTAAAAGAAATTATTCAGCAAAATTGCCCTGAAGTTCTACAACAAGAGGGCAATATAGACATTGAAAGGATCCATAGATCACCCTCTACACTAGACCCAGAAAGGGCAACACCCAGGAATATAATAGCCAAATTCAAGAGCTTTCAAATAAAAGAAAAAAATCTTACAAGAAGCCAGAGACAACTCAAATATCAAGGAGCACCAATCAGGATCACACAGGATCTGGCAGCCTCCATGCTAAAAGACCTCAAGGCTTGGAATATGATATTCAGAAAGGCAAGAGAGCTGGGCCTTCAACCACGGATCAACTACCCATCAAAACTGACTATATACTTCCAGGGGAAAGTATGGGCTTTCAACAAGATAGAAGATTTCCAAGTATTTGCACAGAAAAGACCAGGACTAAATGGAAAGTTTGATATCCAACCAAAAAATCAAGAGAAACATGAAAAGGTAAATAAGAAACAAAGGGGAAAGAAAGAAAACTCATATTTTTTAAATTTGCCTCTTTAAGGGCTTCAATAAGATCTAATTAACTGTATTCCTATGTGGAGAAATGCTATGTATAATTCCCTGTAGTGAACTCTATTCACTATTATAGTATTCACTATTATAGTAATCAGAAGAATAATTCATAGGGAGAGGTCAGAATACTAAATGGTCTAAGATGATATGGGGTTGGGAAAGAGTGGGGTGAATAGTAGGGGACACCAAGAGAAACTTGATTGAATAAGAAAAATGGGATATTCTATTATACACAAAGAGGGCATGGGGGAGGGGAAAATACTATTATAAGAAGAAGAGGAAGAGAACATTAAGAGGTAATATTTAAACCTTACTCTCAGTGTAATTAACCCTGAGAGGGAAGAGTAGCTATATTATCCACTGGGATATAAAATTCTATGTAACCCTACTGAGAAAGTCAGAAGGGATAAACCAAGGGGAGCAGGGAAGTGGGGAGGTCAAAAAAGGGAGGGGAAAAGAAGGGGGAGGGAATTCATTAGGCCTTTAAAAAAGAGGGGAATAATAAGGGAGGGGGTAGAAAGGGAAATTAATCAAGGGAGAGGATAAGGGTTACCAGCTTAAAGCAAACCACTGGTTTAAAAGGAAATAGTGTAATAAGAAGGGGTAGAACTAGGGGAGGATACAAAAATGTCAGCAAATGCACAACTGATAATTATAACTCTGAATGTGAATTGGATGAACTTGCTCATAAAACGGAAGCAAATAGCAGAGTGGATTAGGAACCAAAATCCTACCAGATGTTGTCTACAAGAAACACATATGAGGCTGGTGGACATACACTAGGTTAAGGTTAAGGGCTTAAGCAAAATCTTTTGGGCATCAAATGAGAAAAAAAAAGGCAGGAGTGGCTATTATGATTTCTGACAAAGCCAAAGTAAAAATAGATATGATTAAAAAAGACAGGGAAGGTCATTACATCCTGATTAAAGGCAGTATAAACAATGAGGAAATAACACTGCTCAATATGTATGCACCAAGTGGCATAGCATCCACATTCATAAAGGAGAAACTGGCAGAGCTCAAGAAGGAAATAGATAGGAAAACCACAATAGTGGGAGATCTAAATATTACTCTTTCAGATCTAGATAAATCAAACCAAAAAATAAATAAGAAAGAGGTAAGAGAGGTGAATGAAGTCCTAGGAAAAATTAGATTTAATTGATATGTGGAGAAAAACAAATGGGGACAAAAAGGAATACACCTTCTTTTCAGCTGCACATGGTACATTCACAAAGATTGACCATGTAATAGGGCATAGAAACATTGCAAACAAATGCAAAAGAACAGAAATAATAAATGTAACCTGTAATGTGGGTAATTTGAGGAAAGGTGTTTGGGATAAGGGAAATTGAAAAGGAGGATGTTGGAGACTTGCTAAGTGAGTAATTTCGGTTACAGATAGGCTGGGATTAAAGGAGATTCAGGGTATAATAGGACTGAAGTCAGGAGTATAACACAGAAGGAAAACAGATCTTCAGGGAGAAGAGAAATTAAACTAAACAGACAAACACAGCAGGCTTACAGACTGGCTCTTAGACTCAAACACAAGCTGAGGGAAATAGACTAGACTGAAATTAACAAACAGGCTTTAGTTAATTTCACAGGAAGGGACCTGTTTTGAAGTAACACCTTCCTTCAAGATGGATGCCCAGCTTCCCTCTAAGCCCAGAGTATGTTGTCTCTTTCCCTCTTCTTCCCTCTTGATAACTAACAGACAAATTATGCTAATAGGGCTGTTGAAACATAAAAGGGTTTATTTTGTTTGAAGGATGTTTGTTAGGAAGGTGGATCAAAGGAAAGCCCTATCAGTGGTCTCAGGAACCTCAGGTGGGGGAAGGGAAGCAAAGATGGAGTCTGAGTAAGGACCTGCCTTTAAACTCAGCTTTACAAAGTGCTATTGCTATCTAAAGGGAATAAATGATGACTAACTATAACTAATGCTGTCAATTAGGTAACTCTTCACAGATTTAACTCCTCTATAATTACTCTCCTTATTAACTCCACAGACATATAAGGCAAGGGAGGGAAGGCAGGGATGGTATTAGGAAAGGAAGATATAAAGGGTTTATCTAAACAATAATTTCTTAAGTAAATATATCAAAGCTAGGCTAAATTTCAATATTAAAGCTAGGTAATCAAGCAGCTCAGCTCATTGACAACCTCCCTCCACGGAAGATCCAGCCAACTGCCTTTTTCTCAAGATTCCAAACCCCTAAAAGCTTTTGGAACTCAGCCAAAGCTAGAAAAAACTATATCACCCCAATTCTGTATACTACAAACCTTCTCAGATCATAATGCAATACAAATAATAATTAGTAAGGGCACCTGGACAGGCAAATAAAAAACTAATTGAAAATTAAATAATATGATTCTCCAAAACCAGTTAGTCAAAGAAGAAATCATAGAAACAATCAATAATTTCATTGAAGAGAATGACAATGATGAGACATCCTACCAAACTCTGTGGGATGCAGCCAAAGCAGTATTCAGGGGGAAATTTATATCCTTGAGTGCATATATTAACAAATTAGGGAGGGCAGAGATTAGTGAATTGGGCATGCAACTTAAAAAATTAGAAAGCCAGCAAATTAAAAATCCCCAGATGAAAACTAAATTAGAAATACTAAAAATCAAGGGAGAAATTAATAAAATCAAAAGTAAAAGAACTATTGAATTAATAAATAAGACTAGAAGCTGGTATTTTGAAAAAATAGATAAAATAGAAAAAGTACTGGTCAATCTAATAAAAAAGGAAAGAAGAAAACCAAATTGACTGTATCAAAGATGAAAAGGGAGACCTCACCTCTAATGAAGGGGAAATTAAGGTAATCATTAAAAACTATTTTGCCCAATTATATGGCAATAAATATAACAACCTAGGAGATATGGATGAATATTTACAAAAATATAAATTGCCTAGATTAACAGCAGAAGAAATAGAATACCTAAATAATCCCATATCAGAAAAAAAAATTGAACAAGCCATCAAAGAACTCCCTAAGAAAAAATCGCTAGAGCCTGATGGATTCACAAGTGAATTCTATCAGATATTCAAAGCGCAACTAATCCCAATACTATACAAATTATTTGATCTAATAAGCAAAGAAGGAGTCCTTCCAAATTCCTTTCATGACACAAATATGGCACTGATTCCAAAGCCAGGTAGATCAAAAACAGAGAAAGAAAACTACAGACCAATCTCCCTAATAAACATAGATGGAAAAATCTTAAATAGAATACTGGCAAAGAGACTCCAGCAAGTAATTAAGAAGATCATCCACCATGATCAGGTGGGATTTATACCAGGAATGCAAGGATGGTTCAACATTAGGAAAACCATCCACATAATTGACCATATCAACAATCTAACAAACAAAAATCATATGATTATCTCAATAGATGCTGGAAAAGCCTTTGACAAAATACAGCATCCATTTCTATTGAAAACACTGAAAAGTATAGGAATAGAAGGACCCTTCCTAAAAATAATAAACAGTATATACCTAAAACCATCAACAAGCATCATATGCAATGGGGATAAATTAGAAGCCTTCCCAGTAAGATCAGGAGTGAAACAAGGATGCCCATTATCACCTCTATTATTTAACATTGTACTAGAAACACTAGCAGTAGCATTTAGAGAAGAAAAAGAAATTGAAGGTATCAAAATAGGCAACGAGGAGACTAAGCTATCACTCTTTGCAGATGATATGATGGTATACTTAAAAAATCCCAGAGAATCAACTAAGAAGCTTGTAGAAATAATCAACTTTAGCAAAGTTGCAGGATACAAAATAAATGCACATAAATCATCAGCATTTCTATATATCTCCAACATATCACAGCAGCAAGAGGTAGAAAGAGAAACACCATTTAAAATCACCCTAGACAATATAAAATACTTAGGAATCTATCTACCAAAACAAACACAGGAATTATATGAAAACAACCACAAAACACTTTCCAAAAAAAATAAAACTAGATCTAAACAATTGGAAAGCCATTAATTGTTCATGGGTACGACGAGCTAACATAATAAAAATGACCATTCTACCCAAATTAATTTACCTATTTAGCGCCATACCTATCAAATTACCAAAAAACTTGTTTACTGAATTAGGAAAAACTATAACAAATTTCATTTGGAATAACAAAAGATCAAGAATATCAAGGAAAATAATGAAAAAAATGTGAAGGAAGGGGGCCTAGCAGTACCAGATATTAAACTATACTATAAAGCAGCAGTCATCAAAACAATATGGTACTGGCTAAGAGACAGAAGGGAGGATCAGTGGAATAGACTTGGGGTAAATGACATCAACAAGACAGTGTATGATAAACCCAAAGAGCCCAACTTTGGGGACAAAAATCCACTTTTTGACAAAAACTGCTGGGAAATTTGGAAAACAATATGGGAGAAATTAGGTTTAGATCAACATTTCACACCCTACACCAAGATAAATTCAGAATGGATGAATGACTTGAATATAAAGAGGGAAACTATAAATAAGTTAAGTGAACACAGAATAGTATACTTGTCAGATCTGTGGGAAAGGAAAGATTTTAAAACCAAGCAAGAGTTAGAAAAAATTACAAAATGTAAATTAAATGGTTTTGATTATATTAAACTAAAAAGCTTTTGTACAAACAAAAACAATGCAGCCAAAATCAGAAGGGAAACAACAAATTGGGAAAAAATCTTTATAACAAAAAATTCTGACAGGGATCTAATTACTCAAATATACAAGTTAAATCAATTGTATAAAAAATCAAGCCATTCCCCAATTGATAAATGGGCAAGAGACATGAATAGAAAATTTTCAGGTAAAGAAATCAAAAGTATCAATAAACACATGAGATAGTGTTCTAAATCTCTAATAATCAGAGAAATGCAAATCAAAACAACTCTGAGGTATCACCTCACACCTAGCAGACTGGCTAAAATGAAAGAAGGGGAGAGTAATGAATGCTGGAGGGGATGTGGCAAAATTGGGACATTAATGCATTGCTGGTGGAGTTGTGAACTGATACAACCATTCTGGCTGGCAATTTGGAACTATGCTCAAAGGGCTATAAAAGAATGCCTGCCCTTTGATCCAGCCATACCATTGTTGGGTTTGTACCCCTAAGAGATTATAGATAAACAGAATTGTACGAAAATATTTATAGCTGCGCTTTTTTGTGGTAGCAAAGAACTGGAAAAGGAGGGTCTGCCCTTCAATTGGGGAATGGCTGAACAAATTGTGGTATATGCTGGTGATGGAATACTATTGTGCTAAAAGGAATAATAAAGTGGAGGAGTTCCAGGTGAACTGAAAAGACCTCCAGGAACTGATGCAGAGTGAAAGGAGCAGAGCCAGAAGAACACTGTGCACAGAGACTGATATACTATGGTAAAATCGAATGTAAAGGGCTTCTGTACCAGCAGCAATGCAATGACCCAGGACAGCTCTGAGGAATTTATGGTAAAGAACGCTACCCACATTCAGAGGAAGGACTGCAGGAGAAGAAACACATAAGAAAAACAACTGCTTGAATGCATGGGTTGAGGCGGACATGATTGGGGATGTAGACTCAAAACCACCACTCCAATGCAACTATCAACAATTTGGAAAAAGGTCTTGATCAACGACACATGATAAAACCAGTGGAAATGTGCATCGGCCATGTTTGGGGGGTATGCGGGGGATGAAGGTGAAAGTAGGAGCATGAATCATGTAACCATGTTAAAAATGAATATTAATAAATGGTTTTAAAAAAGCATACCATTTTCTACTTTATTCTCTAAGTGAATTTTTTTCTTACAAAAGAAGTATGTGTTTTCTTTCACAACGTGATGCACATCAATTGCATATTGCTAAATAGCATATACATAAATAATACATTACAAAGATTACTCATTATAATCAAGTAGAATTTATACAAGGAATGTAAGAATGGTTTAATATAAGGAAAACTATCAACATTATTATATCAATAACAAGAAAAATGAAAATCATATGCATATATCAACTGATGAAGAATTAGCCTTTGACAAAATGTAACATTTATTCCTATTCAAAACACTTTAAAGCATAGGAATAAATGGATTTCTTTCTTTAAATGATATGAAGCATCTACCTAAAATCATCAGGAAAGATTATTTGTAATGGGGATAATCTAGAAGCCTTCCCAGTAAGATCAGGAGAGAAACAAGGATGCCTATTATCACCAATATTATTCAACAGATCATTAGAAATGGTAGCAATAAAAATAGAAGAAAACAAAATTGAAGAATAAGAATTATCAAAGAGGTCATGAAATTATCTATGTTTACAAACAATGCGGTGGTATATGTGGAAAATCCTAGGGATTCATCTAAAAAGTTAGCTGAAACTAACAATTTTAGTAAAGTAACAATATATAAAATCCATATACAAGTCATCATCATTTTTATATATTACTAATAAAGTCTTGCAAGACATAGAAAGAGATACTCCATTTAAAATAACCACAGATAGATTAGAATACCTGGGAGTATGCTTGTCAAAAGAAACCCAAGAAATCCATAAACATAATTATAATACAATTTTTGCACAAATATTACCAGATATTTCTATTATTTTGTTCTTCCAGATGAATTTATTATTTTTCCAGGTCTACAAAATAATTTGTAGTAGTTTGATTGGTATGACATTGAAAAACTAAATTAATTTTGACTATATCAAATTTTTAAAAACCCAATGTAGGGGGCAGCTGGGTAGCTCAGTGGATTGAGAGCCAGGCCTAGAGACGGGAGGTCCTAGGTTCAAATCTGGCCTCAGACACTTCCCAGCTATGTGACCCTGGGCAAGTCACTTGACTCTCATTGCTTACCCTTACAACTCTTCCATCTAGGAGCTAATACACCGAAGTTAAGGGTGAAAAAAAAAAGTTAAAAAAAAAACCAATGTAACTAAGATTGGAAAGGAAACAACAAACTGGGGAACATTTTATAACAAATTTCTCTGATATAGTTCTCACTTCTCAAATATATAGAGAGCTAAATCAAATTTATAGGAACACAAGCAACTTGTCAATTGACAAATGGTCAAAAGATATGAACAAACAATTTAAAGCTATCAATAATCATATTAAAATGTTTTAAATAACTCTTGATAAAAGAAATATAAATTAAAATAACTATGAGGTACCACTTCACATAAATCAGATTGGTCAGTCTGACAGTAAAGTGATGTCTCAGAAGCGATGTGATAAATTGGGATGTTAATTCATTGTTGGTGGAGTTTTGAACTGATCCAACCATTCTGGAGAGCAATGGACTGTAGTATAGAGAGAGGGGGGTCATATAGTTTTTTCAAGCTTTGGCTGAGTTCTGAAAGCAGTTAGGGGTTTGGAATCTTGAGGGAAGAGGCAGTTGGTTAGGGTCTCCCGTGGAGGGAGGTTGTCTGACCAGCCAAGCTGCCTCCTTACCTATCTGTAGAATTGAAATTTAGCCTAGCTTTGAAACATTTATTTAAGAAATTGTTATTTTGGATAAACCCTTTATATCTTCCTTCCCAATATTATTTCCTACCATCCCTCCCTTACCTTATATGTCTTTGGAGTTAATAAGGAGAGTAATTAGAGAGGAGTTCAAATTTGTGAAGGGTTAATTATAATTGACAATATTAGATATAAAGAAACTAGTCAGTCATCATTTATTCCCTTTAGATATCAAGAGCACTTTGTAAGCTTGAGTTAAGGCAAGTCCTTACTCAGACTCCATCTCTGCCTCCCTTCCCCCACTTGAGGTTCCTGAGACAACTGTTAGGGCTTCTGTAATCCACTTTCCTGTCAGATCATCCTTTTGAAATAATAAACCCTTTTGTGTTTCAACAGACCTATTAGTTAATTTGTGTTAGTTATTAAGAGAGGGAAGAAGAGGGAAAGAACCAACATACTCTGGGCTTGAAGGGAAGCCGGGGTATCCATCTTGGAGGAAGGTGTAACTTCAAAACAAGTCCCTTCCTATGAAATTAACTAAAGCCTGTAGTTAATTTCAGTTTAGTCTATTTCCCTCAGCCTGTGTTTAAGTCTGAGTCCTGGAGGTCTATAAGCCCTGCTGTATTTACCTGTTACATTAATTCTCCCTCTCCCTGAAGATCTTATTCCTTCAGTGTTATACTCCTGACTTCAGCCCTATTATATCCTGAATCTCCTTATTCCAGCCTACCTGTAGCCTACAGTTACTATCTTAATAAGTCCCTGATAACCTCCTTTCAAAATTCCCTTGTACCACACACCTTTCCTCAAATTATCCCCATTACAGGACCCATGCCCAAAGGGCCTTAAAACTGTATATTACCCTTTGATCCAGAAATGCCACTACTAGGTCTGTATCTCCAAAAGATCAAAGATATGGTAACAGTACGTACAGGTACAAAAATATTTATAGAAGCTCTTTTTGAGGTGGTAAAGAAGTGGAAATGAAGAAATATCTATCATGGGAAACAGCTGGACAAGTTATAGTGTATGATTGTAATGGAATGCTATTTTGCCATAAGAAATAAAAAACAGGACTATCATTAAAAAATTCTGTAAATACTTATATGAAGAAATGCAAAGTGAAGTGAACAGAATCAGGAGAGTGTTGGACATAGTAGCAGCAATCAGGTCTGATGATCATCTATGAATGGTTTAACTATTATCATCAATGCATGGATCTAAGATTACTCTAAGAGATTCATGATCAAAAGAATATCCATTTCATAAGAAGAACTGATAGACTCTGATTGAACCATGCCATTTTCTACTTTATTCCTTAAATGAATTTTTTTCCTTGTAAAGGTAATATGTGTCTTCTTTCACATGATGAACATCAAAATATGCATTGTAAGATAGAATATACATAAACTATCATTTTACCTTCCATCTTGGTAAGGGATAGAAAAGGAAGGAAAATGGATCACAAAATGTCAGATAATAATTATCAAAATTATATTAACTAAAGTTGGAGAAAATATAATTAAAATCTTTTAAAAAGAGATAAATTATGAGTCTAGCTTTTTCAAAGTAAAAAAAAATTTGTCATAAATTTTAAAAAAGAGACTTCATCACAAATTTAGAGGAAGTTAATGGAATTATTAGAAACGATTTTGCTAAGTATATGCCCCCAAAATGGTAAGTTTAACTGAAAGGGATGAATATTTACCAAAAGGTAAAATACTCAGATTACTAGAATAAGAAATAAAAATATAAATTATCTAATCTCAAGGAAAAACTGAATGAACCATAAATGAATTCTAAAAGTAAAAAATGTGTACTATATGAATTTACAAATGAATTCTATCAAATATTAAAATAACAATTGATTTTAATATTATGTAACTGCAAATACAAAAAAAAAAGAATCCTAGCACTTTCCTTCTATAGTTTTGATATCTAAATAAAGAGACAAAAGAAAGGAATGTATAGCCAAATAAATTTAATGAATATTAACAAAAATATTAAACAAAATATTATCAAAGGGATAGTAGAAATATATTAAAAGGATTATATACTTCAATATAATTGGATTCATACCAGGAAATTAGAACTAATTAAATATTAAGAAAACTGTAACAACCATTATTAATAACAAGATCAATAAAAATCATATAGCTATGCCAATAGGTGTAGGGAGAAAAAAAGCTTTTGACAAAATTTTTCTTTAAAAAAGACTAAAAGTTTAAAAGATTAACTTTCCTTAACAGAGAAAATAGTATCTATCTAAAGTCAAGAGTTAGTGAAATGGAAAAATGTTAGAAGCCTTCCCAATAAGATCAAGATAAAGAAAGAATACCCTATTATCACCACTCTTTCACATGATATAGTACTAAGAATAGCTAACTATAACAAGAAAAAGAAATTGAGAAAATTAAGGAAACAAAATTATTCCTTTTTTTGTAAATTATGCATTGCTCTACTTAAAGAACCCTAAATATTCAATTAATAATTAATTTTTAATTATCTTTAGCAAAGTATCAGTATATGAATAAAATCACAGTTTAAAAAATCAGATTTTCTTAATCTTCCTTTTTGAAAAACAACAACAACAACAAACAGATGGACAGAATCAAATTAAAATAACTATAGAATATACATCATATTGGGGTTTCCATCTACAAAGACAAAGATGGGAACCATGTGACTAAAATCACAAAATATTTCTTAAAGAGATCAAGACAGGCCTAAATAATTTGAGAAATATAAATTGTTGATCTCTATCAACATAATAAAAATGACAATACTAACTAAATTAATTTGCTTATTTAATGCCATGCTAATGAAACAACCAAAATATTTCCTCAAAAAGATAAAAAACAATAAAGCAAACCATCTGGAAAAACAAAAATGTTACGTATAACAAGAGAAATTCATGGGGAAAAAATGAGATGGAAGGGGGTCCATATCAAACTATGTTGGAAAAAAGTCATTATCCAAACTAGTTGATACTGAATCTAGAACAGATTAGGTATAACAATTTAAAGAAGTAAAAGAATATAATAGTATAATGTCATCAAAGATCCCAGCCCCTGGGAGTTAGGAACTTTTTAGAAAACTTGAAAGTAGACTAGCAGAAATTAGATCTAGTAGACTAGATAAATTAGATAGAGATACCAATATCTCACACAATAACCTAAAATAATCTCAGAATGGATACTGTTATATTTGTTAAACAGTTATATTTGTGGGAAGCTGTAAATATGCCAGTGGTCTGTATCAAGCAGGTATCACTCACAGCCACTGACAAGCTTGAGAGGAAGGGAAGGGTAGGATCTTGCTGATACTCCTTCACTTTCCCCCCTCCCACTAGGCAGTTGGAAAAAACGGTTACTGAAAGATGATGGTGGACAGACTTGATAACCGCAGGGCCAGGTCAGTAACTTGGGAAAGGCTGAACTCCTAAAGATGTTAACTTTCTCTAAACTATTTCCCCACAGGTTTGAGTAGGAGAAAATAATAAAAGCTTGATGTCTTGAAGCTTTCAGGCACAGAGGAAAGGACTTGCTTTTGGGGCTACATGGCAGGAGGAAGTCAGCTTGAGGAGTTGTGAGAGTATCCCTAAATATAGCCAGATACAGCTCCCAAATGATGAAAGGTTTAATGTTATGTGGGGAAGGAAAGGAAGGGAGAGCAAACAAGGATAGATAAGGTCTGGAAAGCCCTAAACTGTTATGTCCAAGCAGCCCCTCCCCCCCAGAGAGGAAAGGTATCTTGGTTTGCTAATTAGCCCTCTAACCTAATAGATAATTTTCTCCTATGGTCTAAATAACTAATTAGAGGTAACCACGATGTTGATTGAAGGTCTAGTCAAGCTAAAGCAGGTTGGCAGCAGAGAGTTAAAATGGCTTGGTTCAAATTCAAGCCTAAAGCCCTCAAGAGCCACCAAGATATGGGATGGCAAACAGAGTGATCTGCTCCCTTCAACCCCAAGAATCAACTGCCCTTAACTGCCTTAAAATGCCCCCTCTCACAGAGTTGGGGGGAGGACCCTCTGGAATTCTGAGCTGTGGTTTGACCCCCTATCTTGCAAGCTGGAATTCCACTCTGCAATATCAGGGTCACAATACGTGGCCTATATATGAAAGACAACATCATAAATAAATTAGGAGAACAAGAACAGAAACATCCATCACAGCTATGACTAGGTAAACAGTTGAAAACCGAACAAGACTTCACAGTAGATTAAATGGACAATTTTGATTTATGTAAAATTTTTAAAGTTTTTGAAATTACAAAATTAATGAAATTTAAAAGTTAACTGAGTGAAAGACTTTTTAACAATTATCTCTGGTAAAGGTTCTATATGAAAAAAAAAATATAAAGAGAGGCAGCTAGATAGCTCAGTGGATAGAGAGTCAGGCCAAAGATGAGACATCTTTTTTTTTTAATTCTACCCCAGATACTTCCTCATCGTATGGCCTTGGGCAAGTCATGTAACCCCAATTGACTAGCCCTTACCTCTCTTCTGCCTTGGAACTAGTATTTAGTATTGATTCAAAGATGGAAGGTAAGGGTTTTAAATTTAAATCAAGCTGAGAGTAATATCTCTGGCCTCCCTGGCCATGGTCTCATCTGATTGAAGTATAAATATTCCCAAACAAATTGAAGAACTGGGGGCAGCTGAGCCAGCCAAAAGCCTCACTTTGTAGGCTTAATTTGACACTGTATACCCCAGTAGCAAATACTGGAGTCAACAAACAAGAGCCCTAGGAGAATCTGGGTGGGCACAATCTCAGATCCAGAGATTCCCACCCACCCATGTTCATGGCTTGGGAGGCTGACCAGATCAGGATTTTGGGGCCACAGGCATGCTGATAGAACACTACTCTGTCTCATGGTAGAGCTTTTGCAGAGGTATAAGAGAGCACAAACTGCTGAGTGAACTTATTGAGGGGCAAGGGCTTCGTGGGCTGTGGTCATTACAAGGAGTCCTGGCAAGAGCAACCTGAGGTCTATCTCAGACTAGGGGGCAAGGTGGGGGGAGCAGGGACCACACTTGGCCCCAGAATTTAAAAATTGGAAGAATTAAGTAGAGCTAAGGAAATAAGATCATAAGAACCCTGAAACAGCATATCACACACACTGGGAAGAGAATAAACACTATCATAGAGGTAACAATTAAGACTATTGGCTGTTAATTTTTTTAAATGATTAAACAAAAGAGAAAGAACCTAATCATAGACAGCTATTATGAGAACAGAGAAAACCAGGGTTCAAATTCAGGAAAAAGTTAAAATATTTCCTTATAAAACATCAAAGAAAAATATCTCATGGTAATAAAAAAAAAAAAGAATTTTTGGAAGAGCTTTAAAAAAGACTTTAAAAATCAAATGAGAGAAGTTGAAGAAAAGTTTTAAAAATAAAACAATGCAAAAAATCATGAAAATTATGAAAACTGGAAAAAGAGATCCAAATCCTTAACAAAGAAAATAACTTATTAAAAATTAGAATTTTTGAGAGCAGTTAGATGGCTCAATGGGTTAAGAGCCTCCTACATGGAGCCTTTCCTGATTCCCTCTTATGCTAGTGTCCTCCCTTCCCAACTTTTTTCTACATCTTCTTATATGGGTATTTATGTCCCTGTTAGAATGTAAACTTCTTGAGAGTAGGAATTATTTCTTTGTATTTGTATCCCTTGTGCTGTGCAGTTCCTGCTTTATAGAAAACATTTTAAAATGTTTGTTAATTGATTGATTAATTAATAATGTCAACCCAAGATTTCAGGGCACAGAGCAACCCTGGTTTCTGGTCTATGTTAACTTCTCTCAAGATTTCTCCAAAAATAGGCAAAAGAGCAAAAAGGACAGACTTCAGTGAAGATTTTGTTTTAGGCTTTTATTAATAATAGACTGAACCAACCAAGTCAACTCTAATAAATGTTTGCTGAACAAACTCATCCTCAGGTATCAATGGGTCCAATAAACATATTCAAATCCTTCATGGGGAGATGCAAAATTCCAAACAACCAGAGATCTCACAAAGATGATAATAAGGGAACTCCTCTAATCAGTGCCCACAAAATGCATAAAACCCAAACAACTTCCAGAAGTCTAACCCTGGGAATAATTTTATGGTTAGCAGGCAGCTAGAAGTACAATAGATAAAGTGCTGAATCTGGAGACAGGAAGTCTTGAATTCAAATCCCACCTCAGACACTTATTAGCTATATGACCTTTGGCAGTCATTTAGCCTCTATCTGCCTCATTTTTTTCAGCTTTAAAATGCATAATAATAGCACCTTACTTCCTAAGATTGTTGAGAGAATTAAATTAATTAACACTTGAAAAGTACACAGTGCTTGGCATATAGTAAGTGCTATATAAATATTGGGTATAATTATTACATATTATTATTTTGGACAATATGCATGGAATCAGCTAAAATATTTGTAGGCTGAGGATAGGGCCCATGATATCATTGGTTCAGGGAGCTCCTTTTGGAAGGATTTCCTCTACCAAGGCAATTACAACAATAAGTGATCTACAACTTATAGTCTTAGAGAGCTGCCTACAGGACTAGAAAGTTAAAGGTCTTACCCAAATCATATATATGTTCCAGAGGTATGACTTGAGCTTAGTTGGTCCTGCTTATGAAGTCCTCTTTCTATCCACTTCATCACATCACTTCTCATAACCACATTTAAATGAGAGGCACCATACTGTAGACTGAGGAAAGAGCCAGGAGACTTGAGTTCTAATATCAGCTGTACTATTGTCCTCATGCATTCCATTTCCCTGGCTCTCATTAAATTTAGACGGTCAGATTAAATGATATTCTAAGACTCTTCCTACTCTAATTTCCTGTCTACTATTTCAGCATTGAGATGGTTCATTTCCATCCCTCTGGTCTCACCTTGAATTATAGCCTAACTAATGGTATCAACTATATTCATACAACAATTTTATCCCTTTGGGGATAATGGTAGGCAAAGAAAATATAATGCATTCCTCAAACTTAATATCTCGTCATTAGCTCCTACACGTGTGAGCTATGTTATTAATCTCCCCTGGAGTACTTCAACACTTTGTGAAAATAGAGGTCATTTTTGCTAGCTCTTCTCCATTTTCTGAATTCTGCAGGTGATTACAGAGACATTATAATACTTATCTGTTGCCCTAAAAGCTTTATCCAACTCTCCAGTCTTTCCTGTTCCAAATCATTCTATATTATTTGACTAACAATCAGGAATAACCAATCACACACTGCAGAAAGTACCTTCATTTTCACCCTTAAGGGAAATGCTTTTGGATCTATTGTCTTACCATATTACTACATCATGAAAGTCTTCTTAATCAAATTCTTCAAATCCATCACATTCATCATTTTTGGGGATAAAAATATGTTGTTACATTCATATATCATAGTTTATTCAACCATTCCTCAATCAATAGACACATAGTTTTTTTATGGTTCTAACTCTTTGTTGCCATGGAGATGAGAGATGCTCAATCATATGCTATCCTAGAGACCAGCAGTTGGTGATAGTTTGGAATTCAGACTTCCAGAATATTTAATGAAAATTTTTTAAAGGACAAATGTAGAAGGAGTGATTTAGTTACAATCAGGAAATGGAGTGTAGTACGCAGAGCACAAAAGATTATGGATTTGGTTGTCTATCTTGGGGCCATGGAGATAGGCAAGAGTCAAATAAGTGCCCTATTTCCCAGGGTTTCCTTCTCACTTCTCCCTTTCCTAGAAACTAGAAAGAAACTCTGCTGATGTCATTCCCCATGTGATTGCTTAGGGAAGGAAAATAAACATTTATTTATTGTCTACTATGTGCCAGGCACTGTGCTAAATGCTTTTACAAATATTACTGAAACATAGGTGCTATTTTCCTCATTTTACAATTAAGGAAATTGAGGCAACCAGAGGTAAAATAATTTTATGAGGGTCATACAACTAGTAAGTGTCTGAAACAATATTTGAACTCAAGTCTTACTGCCTCCAGGTCCAACATTCTATCCACTCTGCCACAGCTATTTTACTCTTGCTAAGGCTATGGCTGAGTTGAGCATAAGAAGTCATGGCTGAGATAATAACAAGAATGAGCTAACCCAAGCATTGCCTCAGAGATAAGTCCTTCCCCATCTTTCCCCTGAGTCAGTCTCATCATCTGAACAACTCCTCTGAGTTATACCTTTCCCTCTTTCCCAAAAGAGGAGAAGAACCTAAAGCAGAAAAAGTTGATTTCTTCTCCTTTAAGTTAATAGAGCTTAGTGCAGGCTAGCTTATTGCCAATGAATTGCCCCTCCCTCCAACTGGCCCCTTTTCACTATATCATGTTATTCCATTTTATATAAAAGAAACCCTGAAAACTAGTAATCCTTGTGATTAATGTTAGCATGAGGAAGGCTAGGGACTGGAGAGAATTTCCATTTCATGTGGAGGTACAGGAGGGATAAAGAAGGCACTGACTCTCTCTGGAAGTCAAAAGCACATTGTAGAAACATTTAGCTATTACTCCTAAGCTAGTTCAAATATTATAAGCAGTTTATAATATTATATAAAATATAATATAAATTTATAATATAATATAATAATAATAAGCAGTTTAGGCAGTGAGTGAAATATTTGCCAAAGTGAATTAAAACCACTAGACATATAAATTGTAAGCTTTTGAGGGAAAGGTGAAGCAAGGAAAGGGATATTTGTAACTAAATGTGGGTATCCAACAATATTTCTCTTGAAGTCATCATTTGTTATTGTTCAGTCATTCAATCATGTCTGACTCTTCATGACCCCATAGATGAGTGATGGTGAACCTTTTAGAATCTTTTAGAGATCATGTGCCCCACCAGACTGTGAGCAGTGCCCTGCCCCTCCACACACCCCCACCCCCCGCCAGAGACTGAGTGCCCCACCACCCCCTGCTTTCAGGGGTGAGGGTCAGGCTCCCAGCCATCTCTTGCCTGGGGGAAGCCACCTCCTGCTGCCATGGGAACCCACTACTATATCCAGCCATGGAGCAGACTGATCGAGCCGGCTGTTGCTAGGCTTCTTTGAGTATTCTGATTCCTTCCATTTCTTTTTCTTCTCTTTTTGCTATTCTCTTATTGCTAATATACAAATTGCTAGCATTTGTAATACTATGTTAAATATGAATATAAACAGGTAAGGAATTGTCTTTTTAGCAATTTCATTTTTCTTTAAAAAAAAAAAAAAGGGGAATCCTACCATGGATTATACTGTGAGTCTAGAGATCCCTAGAGTAATTTGGGAGGGAAAACGGGACTTACCACAGAGAAAAGGAAGATATTCTGATTAATTATTTAGACTACTATGAGTTTTTTATTTGATCTTTGCATTTGCTATAGAACAAAATAAAGGCTATTTGGCATTTCATATATATCTAGTTTTGCTTTGAGTACTTTCCATGAAAGCTGGAGACAATTTCAAACACATCTATGGAGACCATTCTAGTATCTTTGCCCAAAAAATCCCAAATGGGGTCATGAAGAGTTGGACAAAACTGAAACAACTAAGCAATAATAAAAATGAAGACTGAGATACTAGCTATATATATGTATATATAAGCTAGATGGTAAAATTTCCCAGAGATGGCTCTGGATATAGACAAAACAAGTCAAAGAGATGAGAGTTGGAAGATTGCCTCCAAGATTGAGTGGTCTTTGAAAGTCTAGAACTTGGGATCCAGAAATACTAGTTACAAAATATTAACAATTGACATTTATTTAGCACTATCACATTTTAGTATTCTTCATTTGAACCTGATAATAACTATATGTGGGTTGGGTTAGGTCTGGGTCTCTTCCAGTTCTAAACTGCTGATTTTATGGTCTGATGAACTTTATGATCTTCATAGAAAGCTTTTCAAATGAGATAACTGAGAGTCTAACAAGTTAAATAACTAGTTCCTTCTCGAGGTATTGCACATCTAAAGTAGGATAGCATTCTATCCATTAAGCCAACAAAGTTGATAACCAACTTATTTCTTTTAGTCATAGGAGGTTTTCTTCTTCCTCATTAACAACTAAACTATTATGTGAGAACCTATGCACTGTTTTCAAGATTTAGAAAAAGACCGAAGAAAATATTTTGTACTCTAAAACCAAATGGACTCCCACATAATAGAACAAAAAGGGAAATAATTCTAGCATGTTTGGAGTTCTAAGACATACTGAAATCATAGAAAGAGTACCGAAATTGGAATCAGGAAATCTGAACTTCTGTCTCAGCTTGTATACTTGTTAGCTGTTATTAGCTGGGAAAATATAAATAGCTAAGTAGCTAGAGTGGCATAGTGAATAAAGCTTAGACATAGAGTCAGGAAAACCTCAGTTCAAATTTGAACTCAGACATTTTCAAACTAGGTGACCCTAGGCAAGTATCTAACCTCTGTATGCCTGTTTCCTTATCCATAAAACAGAGATAATAATAACCCTAACTCCCAGGGTTGTTGTGAGAATAGAATGTGATATTATTTGTAAAATAAAATATTCAAAGTTCCTGGCACATAGTAGATTGCCAGATGCTAAATGCTTATAAAAAATCACATAACATCCATTTCCTTTTCTATAAAATAATATAAATAATTCCTCTGCTACTACCTCACAGATTTGTTGTGCAGAAATTAATTTGTAGCTCTCTATATAATATTGAATTATTTTCTTTTTACTACTTAGACTACTTATAAGCACAAATTTAGTGATCAAATGGGATGATGTAAATAGAACATTTTACAACACTAAAGCCTATATTAATTTATATTAGTACTGGACAGACTCAGCGCTTCATCTACCTTCCTACTCTTAAAGTCTATTTCCCTATTACACTCCATAGCAAAAACAGTTCTACAAAATCAGTTGATCCTTGACATGCTTACAGCTGCATCAGGAGGTGTGTGTGCCTTTATTAATCAATCTTGTTGTTCTTACATAAATAGATCTGGAGAAATTGTGACAAATATCTGGGAGCTTCAAAGGATTTTAAATGATACACAAGTGAGTATAGAGACTCATGTGACTCCTAATGGTAACTGGTAGAATCTCTCATGGCTGCAAGGAACTGGTTTATTTGCTATTATCATCAAATGGGCTCTTTAATTTTGGGAATTGTGGTACTTCTTAGAATCTGTATTAGCTGTTGAGCTACTATTTGCAACAAGCTTTTTCCTGGTGAAAAAATTAGGTACATGTGCACCATGGATCATGGCCAAGTGAGAGAGGAAATAGAGCTTACTTTTGAGCAATAAACCTTTGTGTCATGCCTCTGTTTGGCTGGCCTATTGTCAAATGGGATGAGCAATATGAATTCCTGATTTTTAATTATAATTCGTTTTCTATGTTTTCAATAGAATATTTGATTGCTCTTTTTCTTATTATTTTTATACTTTACATGGAATCAGTATTAATGTTTTTGATTTTGAAGGATAAATTTACAATATCAATTAGCCCAAATGCCAATGCATATTCTAAAGCTTTAGATTGTGGAAACCTGCCATTGATTGTTAAGTATTATGAGACTTTAATAATTGTGTCTGATTTCAGAAGATGAGATTACTAAGGAACCCTTGCACAGTGCAAAAAAGCACAAGGTCAAGGAGACCAACAATCTCTGAAGGATTGATGAGAATCTATACCAAAATAGAGGGCTTGTTTTGAGGCTCGAGGAAATGGCTGATTGACAAATTCAGACGCTGGACTTCCCAATGCCACATTTCTACAAGTACTTTCATTTGGCTTTCATTCTGGCTCCCTTCTCCCTGATACTGAAGGTAAAATCAGATCAGGAAATCATACTTCCCTTTTACCTCAGAATCTTGTCCCCTTCTCTTTTATAGTATAGCAATTTTCCACAGTCCTGGCTGCTGATGAATGAGTGCAATATTGCTGCAACTGTCCTGCAAGCTTGCAAGACATAAGCCACTTTAATTGGACCTTATTGGTGATTCAAAGACCTGTTATAATTTTGGAGTTTGGAGTTTTCTTTTCAGAATTGATTCATATACCTCATAACTCAGCCATGTATCTCAGGGTGATTCTAGTGTTTTTCAACACCCTCCTAAGTGGGGATTGTGCAATTATCCTAAAATTGAAGGTTTAAGATCTCTTAAAGCAATTTTAGGAAGAGAAAATCACCAACACCATAAATCAAGAAGGATCTTTTAGAGAAGGTGTCATTAGGATACCTATAGAAACCACACACTCTAAAATCTAATGATGAACCAAATTTTTACATCAAAAGATTCAGAATGAACTTTGGGATAAAATGAACTGAACTGAAGGTGACTGGACATATTATTTATGCTGAATGCAAACTCTTATGCCAAAGAGGAGTGCCTCCTAATTGGCTTTTTGTCAGTGTATCCAACAATAATTTTGTTTGTTTTGTTTCTCCTTTTTTCTTTTTTTCCTCTTATCATCAAATTGTTGTACTTTCCTCTATATCAATTTATACACTGGATATGTGAAATGATTCATTGGGGAGACTGAGCATGTTAACCTCCCAAAGATCCCAAGTGAGGAAATTTTAACATGCTTGTCTCCTTATAAAATTACAGCGGAATTGCCTAAAGTAAATTTCTCTCTCTCCCTTGTTGCTCTCTTAATGTTAACTGGAGGTCAAATACCAGTGAGTAAATTGAGATAGAGAAGCCACTGCCAAGTGAAGTTAAGAGTCTTGAAATGGGAAGCAATGATGTCAAGAATATCAGGAGACGGCAGTTATTTCTCTGGCATTCTCCCTCTGGGCAGCCCAGCCAAATTAAGAAACTATGGTTGGCTCCTGAAATGTGATGTATGAGAGTTAGTAGGTGGAGAAAAGACTTCATGAGATAAGACTAGGAGAAAGTAGGAGTCTTTGGGGTGCTGTGGATGGTGCTGACTGGACCTGTGGTGGAGTATAGCAAGGAGGTCCACAACTGTGGCTACAGATTAGCCAGCTAAGTACCTACTTTTCTGTTTCCCTCCTCCTCCTCCTCCTTTTGATAGAATAAAGTTGTTAAGCTACAACTAGCCTTATAATTTCTTATTTAAATGGCAGTTGTTTACTGCTCTTCTCATACAAGAGGGAATGATACTGTCTCTATGGGAAATCAACAGGCAGATATTTCAGCTAAGCTTGCAGACTTTGAACAATCTTTGTAAATTTTGACTCTAACATCTAATGATGAACCAAATTTTTATCTCTTATAACAGGAAGCAGTGAAGTGGAAGTCAGGTTTGAAATGAGATTAATGGGGCTTAGGTATCTTCAGAAGAAAGCCCTTACTTCCCAGAAGCTGCTACCATCAAATATGCATATCTATTGAAAGAAGTAGCCACAATGGTAATCAGGGGATTGTGTACTCCCTCAAAAGAGTTTGGGTGGCTATAGTTATTAGCAATATAGCCTCTTATATGTGTGCCTCTTGTCAGACCTGCAAGGTATATAATCAGCATGCTTTCCATGCCAAGGCTTTGATGAGCATCCCCTGACTTGCACACCTTTGAACATTTAAAAATTTATTCCATCAGTATGCCTGAAGTTGGACATTGTAAAGTTTGTCTTGTTATGATGTTCCAGCTCACTAGTTGGATAGAAGCCTTCTCTTGTACTCATGCCATAGAAATTTTTGTTGCTAAAACCTTATTGAAGGAGATTGTTTCCTTGTTTGATCCCCATTTGTACACATTGATTCAAATAAGGGAATTCATTTTACTAATTCTGCTTTATCATAATTTATTCTCGTTTGAGAATTACTCTTAAATTCCATACACCTTACTATCCCCAAAGCTCAGGCCAAGTTGAATGTGTGAGTAGAGAACTTAAAACCATAATTGGCAAACTATGTACTAAGACTCATTTAAAGTGGCCTGAGATTTTCTCCTTAGTCCTACAGCAGACCTAGGAGAAATCTTTGTCTCAATATTAGAAATGTTTTTTAGACATCCCCCTATATAGGGGACCAGCCTCTACATGCAAAATGAGGGTTCTGAGTGGCGTTTACGGCGTCGGATTGATAAGACAGGAAAAAGAAAAATGAGAACAACCAGACTAGTGGTTAGCCATGCTGTTCCAAATTCTGTGGGCATGGAAGTTTATTATATATCTTTCTCAAAAAAGAAGTCACAGTTGGTAAGGGGCAATAAATCACGTATAATCCATTGAAGTTTAAAGAATACAGATGCAAAGACAAATGGTCAAATTCCAAACCCCAATTCAGCAGGTTATAATTCCGGGAGAGGAAATATCCTATGGAAATGCTCATCAATTGAAATCTGCATTCAGACTAAAGACTCAGGTTTTAATCTGAGTATGGAATCAGCGTTTGTTTAAGATTTAGGCTTCTTCAATTATCAAGGGAGGAAATTATCAATTCAATAGAAGCTGGTCTGCCACTTCAAAGCTCTCCAATAAGAATTGTAAAAAAGGTGGGGATCAAAGACTGAGTCAGAAGAAGAGCCTCAGATTTTTATCTTAGATGGCCCATTCTGTCTGCATCCTGACATGCAGGGCAGAAAAATCATACACACAGTTTTACTTGCCGATGATTTTGTAAAGGGATCCAGATAAAATATCTGTTACAGACTCTGTTTCTCTAAATGACTCCTAATAACCTTTTTGGAGGGATCAAGTTGATTTTGTATTAACCTACTTGCTGGTACCAGAGCCTTTTTGGGGCTCAGGTGACCAGGACCAAACACAAAGACTGCCTCAGCCTGGATTGGTCGCGTAGGGAATCCAGATAATAGGCCCTAAATTTGATCCTATTTCTCCAAAGGTTTTAATACATAGAATGGCTTCCCACACCCCTATTCAGGCCAAACATTTCTTCCTTTCCCTTCTTATATTCAGTGTGTGTTTGGGATTCAGGGAGGTGCCATTTAAAAGTATCTTACAAACTTCCTGTGGACACGTGGGGCAAACGTATAGGGCAGCTTAAATTCAGAGGGAGGCCAGGAGACGGCCTCTTGGTTACCTGAGTGGGCTGGCTGGCGTACGAGAGAGACAGGATGGGCACTGGCAGTAAATTTAAAGGATAGTCAGGGGTGGTCATATATATTTTACCAACATGGCAATGGCAATTAAAATATTAATTTCTCTTATAATATCAGTCTTTATCATTTTTAATCATAACATCAGGAATTATAAGTCACAATGAATGAACTTCATGACTCTGGAGCAACAGTACAGGTAAGACCCTTGAACTTCTCACTCCATGATCTACCCCCAAGTGCAGTAAGAAAATTAGAATATTGATTAAGATATTGATTAAAATAAGACATTTGATAAAGAGATCTCTGAAGGTACAAGCAAGGTAGAAAGCAGTGCATGAAACCAGAACTTGGAAGGAAGAACGCATAAAAAGTTCTGTCAGTTGGTGAGATCCTCTCACTGGGTCACTAACTGACTGGAACTCTCACTGACTGACTCACATTCACTGGGCTTTGGTTAGTGAACTTGCTCTCTGTGGCTGCTGTTGGAGACAGACATCTGAGACTTTACTCTTGGCTGGTGAAAGGGAAGAGATAACTCTGAATCCCATCTGAAAAGTGTTTCTACTTTCTTGATCTAAAAAAGTCATCTCTAAGAAGAAGCTGGTAGATCTGCTTTGCTGAATAACAGTTTTGGAGGAGAAAGATTGAAGCTTTTGTTCTGGACTCTGGGCCATACCAGGGCTACCAGATTGTCAGTTAGCAGCTGCCATCTTGTCTGACTGAATTTATATGTACTTGGAGAATCTCTTTATTAAATTAAGTTAATGAAATAGGGATTTTAGGTAGATTTATAGTCAGATAGTGTTTTGGGTTTTAGTAAGCGTCAGTGTAGTTTTAGTGTAGCCAGAAGAACAGAAGACTCCACCATGAGGTGGATTTAGCAGATGGGTGGAGACAGTTCCCAGTTAGTGTTGGGGTTTCCTTGTTATTAGTCTTTATTTTCATCTTATTAAACATAAATAAATAGCTTTATATATATATATAGAGAGAGAGAGAGAGTGTCTCCAAGAACCTTCCATATTGACCTAAGGAAGGGAAGTCATCCCTGACTTTCCTTCAGAGAGGAAAGTTAAAAGATACTTTTGTGGACACCAAACAAAGTATCTTATCACATCCTCCTCCTCACAACTCCAATTTATCAACATTATTTCTTCATAAGAGACAAAGTATATATAAAGAATTTTAAGAGAACTGGTAGAATTCAGCCTGCTTCAGAATGCCCCCTCTAAGTGTTTACTACTCTGCCTGCCATCAAAATTTCAGAAAAAGATTCTTGGATTCATAGCTTACAAGTAAAATCAACACCTTATACTAGGTAATCCTATCTCCTTGTGCTGAAATGTATGCCAAACTTTTAATAGGGAAAAACATACGTATATACATTCTGAGAGTCATGGCCATGTTGGAGATATAGTGAATTTAATTTTTAAGTAATATGTTTCTTTAAAATACATATATTTAACTATTACATTGTTGAATGAGGTTTGGGAAATGATCTTCCTTTTAATCATTTTCCTCCCTTTTGTTTTGTTTTGTTAGTTTTAAGTATGGTTTTTCATTTGAGTTTATGGAATTATACCTGATATTTGGTATCAAAGGACTAGCTTGCAACATCTAATAGCCCTGACAGCATTGTATACTCCAAAATTTAGACTATTGAAACCTGCCATTGATGATTAAATTTCATGGGACCATAACTGATATTTTAACTGATATTTTGTTGGGATTTGGTTTTTGATCCATTCTGCTATTTCTGTTTTAAAGGGCAATTCATCCCAGTGACAGTCATAATTACTAGTTGTGTATTTCCCTTCTCTGTTTTTCCTTACTGTTTGTCCTTCTCTTCCTCTCTTTTGGCTATATCCATCCTCAGATGTTCAATTTCTTCTGTACATTACTTCTCCAATTCACACTCCTTCTTAGAAGCCTTACTATATCCTTTCCCTTTGTCCTCTGAGTTCTAAACTGGCCCACCTTTTAAAAGGTTCTTCCCCAGGGGCAGCTGGGTAGCTCAGTGGATTGAGAGCCAGGCCTAGAGACGGGAGGTCCTAGGTTCAAATCTGGCCTCAGACACTTCCCAGCTGTGTGACCCTGGGCAAGTCACTTGACCCCCATTGCCTACCCTTACCACTCTTCCACCAAGGAACTAATACACAGAAGTTAAGGGTTCAAAAGTATAAAAAAAAAAAAAAAGGTTCTTCCCTTACCCCTTTCTCCTTACCTTTTAGTTCTTATTGTATCTGCCTCTTCATAACTCCCTTCCTTATCCCCCCAACTTCTATTTCTTGATAAGCTTGATTCTAAAAATCCTCTCTTATCTTGTCCTAAGTCTCTCTCTTCTCCCTCACCTTTCTCCTCTCTTTCTTGATATGTACTTCCTACTACATATTCCTCCCTTTTCTTATCCCTTTGTCTTCTTTTCTCTTAATCTACTTCCTTCTCTAAGTCTCTCAGTTCCTTAAGGGAACTCTTAGTCACTTCCTTATCATGTCTGCTTTCTTTCCTATTTCTCTGAATATTAAGAATTATACCCTTCTAGTTGTATATGTTGTTCTCTTTAACTTAGATTTGATGAGAGTAGAGTTCTAATACTATCAACCCTCCACTCGCTACTTCCATTCTGTATGGCAGGTCTTTCATTCATTCCTCTTTTATGTTAGGTAATTTTTCCATTTTTTCTCTACTTGGTCTATTTTATTATTATTTTAGCTTATTCCTTTATATTCAACCTTATCTCATCTTCTATCTTTATATGTTCTTTGTTATATCACACAGGGGTTGATGAAGGTGCTTCTGTAATGTGGGCCTGATCAGTTGGCCCAAGATCCCTAGATGGTAAATGGATCTAGGCTGAGTGAGGTTAGGATGCCTGGGTGACCACCAAGGTGTACTGGTAACCTCCAGGGTTTATGAATGTTCAGCTCAGCCAAACACTTGAACCTGTTAACAGTGCCCAAGCCAAAGTTGACAAGTGAGAAGCTGTGTATTGTTCCACACAGCTCCCTGGGTTACTTGGCTTGGGGTTAGGTAATGGATAAAGGTTTGTAGTAAAGACAGTCATTGGTATTGGCTAGGATAACGCTAACTGACTGTGATCTGAGTAAATCCCTTTCCCCTTTGCCTGTAATTGTTCACTAGCTCTTAGGAAAATACCAGTCTTCACTTGAGTTATGTTTCAAAAAGGTTTAATGCTATAAGCTCAAAGGGATAGGGTTCAGGATAAGGAAAATGGTGTTGGGAATGGCTATGCTAAGTCTATGGGGGTTAGAACAGGCTAATCAATGAACAGGTTGGCATCTGGCTGGAGATGCTTCTCTCCCTCACAGACCCTGGTCAGACCCAGCCGTGGTCCAGACCAAGTGAAAGGATGGGATTGCGATTTTTCTTCTTGATGGCAGATGTTGGTGTTTATCTCTCAGACTCATCTAGTAATAAGATACTTTGATTGCTTGAGGCAAAAAGGTATAGATGCTGGATATGTAGGTCTATAGGCCTACCCACCCTTCATCACCCTCTACCCTCCAGAAATCCCTTCTCAAAAAATAAGCCCCTGGGTCTTCTACCCCTGGGATTTTATAGAGGTGGTCTCAACTATCTTTTGCCCTTGGCTCATGCCATCTGGGTAAATTCTAAGTTCTATAACCAACAATCTGTCACTCAAGCTAGTCTCCATCTTCTCCCCAGAAGTCACCTATTACATCTTTCAAAGTACCCAGATAATGATGTCATTCTTAAGGGTTATAGATGATATTTCCCCATATAAGAATTAAACAATTTTACCTTTTCAGTCACTTATAATTGGTGTTTAATTATCTTTATGTGTTTCTTATAAATCTTATAAATCAAATTTTCTACTAAGATCTGGGTTTCTCCCTAGGAATAGATGAAACCACATTCACCAGTGAGTATACTCTTTTTTCACTATTACTTTCATGATTCCGAAGCCTGGGATAGAATGGGTGTCTGGACCCCCAAAATATTTCCCTAGTTATCATAAAGATCAACAGTCCTGCCCTCAGAGACTAGCACCTAAAGACTCTGTCAACCCTTAGCTATGGGCAAGTGGGGAACTTTCTGAGCAGGGGCTACAGACCACAAAGCTGCACTAGAGCCCTCTGCCTGCCAGTTCCAGTAGTATTCTTCAATCCTCCAACAGTATGGAAACTCCTGGGTCCAGCAGATAAGATAAGGCTACTAGTCTTGTGCCTAGGACCTGCCTTGTTAATTCTATTTGTTTGCTCATGGATATTTACCCTATCTGGTGGGATTGATGCCAGGGAAGTCAGAGACTCGTTATCCTTGACAGATTAATTTCATTCTTGACTCATTTTATAAGTTTCTGACACTTTGAGCACTGGTTCTGTGGAGGGTTTGTTTTTTTTTTATTGTTTGTAGAGGATACTAGGAGAGTAAGAAAGCTTCATGTTCAATTCCACCATCTTCCCCTATATTAAAAATAAGACATCTGTTTCCTGAAGGGACACATTAAGATTAAAACTCTGTTTAACAAAATTTATTTAACTTTTATGACATTCAAGGAAGTATGAGATTATGGATCTATCTTTTCTTTAACTTTTATGACCTAAGAGGAATGTACAGAATTGCAATATGTATATGAATTCTCTGTCACTGACATAATTTTGCCTATAAGAGGATTTGTGAGAATCTTAATAAAGGTTCAAGTTTTTTTCTGAGAACTGAACCTATGATTTGATATAATAAAATAATTTCAAGCCATTCCTCAAGATCAACCTAAGTCCATGTGAACTTGAAGACCTTGGGCTATGGGTTACAAAAGAAAAATAGTCTCTTTTCTGAAAGGACTAACATATTATTAGGAAATAAAATATATGAATAAGTAAATATAAGGGAATTTCAGGAGGGGGAAATGTTTTCAGTCAGTCAATATAAAGGCATATGTTGAACACACGCTAAGTGCCAGACACTGTGATTAGCACTGGGGCTACAAAGAAAGGCAAGACTATTATCCCTACCCTGAAAGAGCTGCCATTTTAAGGGTCAGAGAGCATATGAGAAGGATATATAAATAACTGTGAACATGTAAGCTATAGAAAGGGAAAATGCAAGGTCTTCTCCAAGGGAAGATACAAGGAGCAAAGAAAGAGATGGCCAGTAGAAGGTAAAATTTTATTTGAGTCTTGAAGAAAATCAGGAAGCTTTGAGGCTGACATGAGAAGGGAGGGCATTACTAGTAAAAGGGAAGGTCAGTGTAAAGTCACACAGAATTGAGAGTGAAGAACAGCAACAAGCCAATACAGTTGTATTTTAAGATGCATGGAAATATCAGAAGACTTGAAAATAATAGTCTGGATTATAAAGGGCTTTAAAAATCAAACAATGGTATTTATCCTACCATTATTAGGGGGAAAAGGGAGCCTCTGGAATTCATTGAATAGGGAGGGGTGACACAGACTTGAGTTTTAGGGAAATCACCTTGGCAGGTAAGTAGGGATAGACTAGGGTCAAGGAGACAAGTTCAAAGACTATTGAAATAGTCTAGATAAGAAGTGAGGAGGTTCTGTACTAGGGTAGTGACTATAGAAGGGTTCTTGGTGTAGTTTTTTGATGCTGATGCTGGTTTCTGATTAGCTGAGGTGCTGGGCTTTTTTGGGGACTCCAGAAGGGTAAAGAGGCCCTGGGCTGCCAAAAGTTTTAAAAATAGGAGGTGATTCAGAGATGGCTAGATACTAGATACAGGGAATAGGGATGTGGCATGATGGTGAAACCTCACTATAATGATCAGCTTGAGAATGAGAGAAAGGTCTGGTTTTTGTTTTCCTAGTCAGTCCAGAGACCAGGGGAATTTAAGGGTGAGATCTCCCATCTCTGCCTGGTAGACATTATTGAATCTGATATTCTGATCTTGGGAGAAATATTCCTTCCAGTTTCCAGTTACGCCTAAAGGGAAAAAAAGGACACTGAGTGAAATTCTGTGAGAAGTGAAGACCCCTCTTCTCCCTGGTGGAGGCTTGGGAGAACTCCCCGGACAGGTGTCCTTCCCCAGGTGCACCCCTCCTTACCTTTCCTGAAAAACTTTCCATTACTGTGGTCATAGTACTCATGAGGGACCATGGAAAAGTTGAGATTGTCATTTTGACTCATGAAAGAAAAAGTGCTGTAATGCAGGATGCTCGCGACATACTCCGGTTCTAGATGCTGACCCAGGAATTTGGCCAGGCTCTGAATAGCTTGTTGAGGTTCCTTGGAAATAGGGAGCATGGATGAGGCTGAGGCTTCATAGCACCCAGCCTCCCTTCCTCCCTTAGAAAAGCAGCTTCATAATCCCTGCTGCCCTTGATGGAGGAGCTTAAAGAAACCAAACTCAGGGATTCTGAAGGCAGGGTTGACAATCAGAGACCAAGATTGAAGATAAGGAGCAAGTACTCACTCCCTGTAATCATTGGTGTGTCCATATCCATCCATGTATTTATAAGCATATGTGTGTATGTATATGTATATAATGCATGTGAATGAAAACATATCAGCATATCTATGAAAGTGTAATTATGTGTGTCAACTATACACATGTCTCTGTGACAATGTGTATGCATTTGGGATTGTGTTGGTATGTTGATGAGTACATGTATGAGCATATGTTTGTGAGAGTATGTTTGTGGAGATGTATGTGATTTAAGTGTTTGTTAATATGATCTTGCATAATTTATGAGTATATGACCATGCTGGCAAAGATGTGGGACATGTACCCCAGCATGCTGGAGGGGGCTACTCTAGTCCCCGTCTCCACGGTGCCTAAGGATATTTTTGCATGTCCCACGCCTCTGTCCAGCAGAACTATGTGAGCACTTCCTCCCTCCACTCTCTGGGGTAATATGGGGGTCTTACAGGCAGCTTGAAGGTACAGTTTGGGCATGTGGTCCCTAAAAGGTTTGCCAGTGCTGACATATGATGTTTGGGTGATGTGCGTATATGTGAAAATGTAGATCTCTCTATTTGAGAAAGTAGATATGATTACATGTGAAGAATATGTTTATGTTTCTCTGGGACAATGCATTTTTGTGATTATGGGGCTATTATGAGGATTATATTAATTTGTGATCCAGTAGATAGATATATGAGTATATGTATGCACGTGTGTTTCTGAGAATGTATTTGTGGAGATGTATGCATTTATATATGTTTGGGAATATGTGATATGTGTGTTGCAAATGCATGTATGTGTATGTATTTTTGTTGGAGATTATATATGCTTTAGATGTATAAACGTGTATCTGTGGCACAATGTGTCTATGCATATATTTGTGGAGCCATGATTCTGCTCACTTTATACTCCAGCATCCCAGCACCATGTGCTTGTGTCCCTGGGTACTTTGGACATCTGGGAAGATCCCAGGGGAATTAGTAATCCAGCATATAAAGTTTTTAATTAGGAAAAAGCTGAAGGCTAACGTGAAGTATGTTGACCACCTCTTATTTCTAATAGAGGCATCATGAGGATTGATTGGGACCAGGAAAGAAAAGACCCCATAAGAATAAAATGTGAAGAGGCTATGAAATCCAGTACTGATGACTGAGCACAGGGAAATATGGCAAAGAAATGTTGGTCTTACCTGGGACAGGTCTTCATAAGTGATCACAAAGAAATTCAGTTCATGCTGGACACCTAGCCAGCCCTTTATGTGATCAAACCAGGAACCATAATGCACTGGGGGAGAGAAGACAGAAAGAGGGTCAATGGCATGCTCCCAAGCCATGCCCAGGAGCACGCTGACTCTGAGCATGGGAAGCACCCAGACACCTGCCTTTAACATGGCACAGAGGACAGGAAGGCATCTGTTTCAGGCCCAGAATAAAAACACATACTATCTAATCTTTCTGAATCAACAGCAATGTCCTCAAGGCTTAGAAAACTTCCTAGCAACCTGGCGCTGAAAGGATTTGTTCAGAATTGTTGAGTACAAGACAGAAAGAATTAGATGGAAAAGAACCCTGACTCTGACATCAGGAGGTCCTAAGGCAGAATTTATGGTCTGCCACTTACCACTTGTGTGACATGGAGGAAGTCACTTAACCTAGGTCTCCATTTCCTCATTTGTTAAATAAAGAGTAGGGAGAAAAATAAGCATTTGTGGTGCCTGTTTTGTACCAAGCACTATACCAAATGCTTTCCACAGAGTATCTCATTTAATACTGAAAATAATCCGGCAAGGTACTATTATTAGGCCCATTGTACACTTGAGGAAACTGAGGCAAACAGAGTTTAAATGGCTTGCCCATAGTCACATAGCCCCTAAGTTTCTGAGGTAGAAGTTAGACTCAGTCTTCCAAATTCCAACTACAATCTTTTTCTAGATATGTTATTTAGATAAATTCTGAGGATTTTTCTAGCTCTAAATTGACTATTCTATGATTTCTAGAAGGGACAGTGGTGGTTTCATTTGTGGCTCTGCTCACATCCCATGGCAAGCCAGAGTCTTCTCTCATTTGCTTGACCCACTAATTATATCTTAGACTAGAGGTCTACCATGTGGAACACAACACTCCTGACTGCAACTTGTACCAGATTAAAATGTAAGGGGGAAAACTAAATCAATATAAAGCCCAGAGGGATCCTTATGTTTGGTTTAGTGGATCCATTTCTATTTGAGTTTCACTCCATTGTCTTAGACATAAGTTTGCCATCTTTTCCTAATTTAAACAGAGCAGATGGGGAAGAGTAAAGCTAGGAGAAGCTTATGGTCTCTTTGGCCCTTCTACTGCTCCTATCCCATGAATTGTAGTGGAGTCTAGGGAAGAAACAGGACTCCCATAACCACAATGCAACCAAAATAACTGTCTCCTTATCCAGAATCTGGAATATTCCCCTCCACCATAAGATAAAACTTGCCACTGATGAAATTATAGAATCTTACAGTTAGGATGGATCTAGAGACCCCTGGAATAGAATAAGCATCCCTTTTAACTCTAGATTCGGCTTGAAGTATTCCAGTTGTAAGGGGGGAAAAGGGGTTTTTATTAGGTAAATATTAAAAGGTGGGTTGCCAGGGGATTGAATAATTATCAATCCCCAATTAAGAATAACCTCAAGTTAAATGACTTTTATGGAAATTTATTTACAAAATACAGAAGAGAGTGGAAGTAGAGAGATGAGAAGAGGGTAGAATAAGAGTTCTATATTCAACTCTGGGCTTTTACTCCGGCAGGGCTCCAGAGGCCCAGTCAGGGAGCCTCCTGGAGGCTAGTACCTCCTGGGAGATTAAAGGAGTCAGCCTTATTCACTCACCACGTGTAGTTCTAAGAGTGAGATTTAAGAACAGTCTCACCAAAGTCTCAGAGTCCCAGGTCCAGGTCACGAACCAGAAGTGCTCCTTCAGGTCCCATTCATGAACCAGAAGAGAGAGCCCAGCTCACTGAGATCTCTTTTTAAAGGGGCCTCTTTTGCATCACTTCCTGTGGCCTCCTCTTAGTTTATGTGTCCAATCACAACAGATGGACTGCCCACAAGGCAGTCAGTAAATTTTGATTTGTTACTCTAGCACACGTGAATTACAGACCACCCAACTTGTGAGTTAAATGGAGATGTTTTTCACCTTTGGTGATTAAATCTAAAGATGGGCAGGGTATATTTAAACTCATTATCATAATCCCCCTGTGATCATTTGGGAGACTCATCTCCCCAGTTGATCATTTGATGTAATCATCTAGTACCCCTAAAAGTCTTCTAACTACAATAGTTAGAAGAGGTAAGTAGAAGAGATAAAAGAGCAAAACCAATGTTTTGCTAGATGCATTGACAAAAAGCCAATTAGGAGGCAATCCCCTTTGGCATAAGAGTTTACAATTCAAAATAATTGTGTTCAATCCCCTTAAGTTCAATCACTTGCATTCCAAAGTTCATTCTGGATCGTCTTGATTCACTATAGGTTTCTGAAGGCAAATAGTCCATTTTCTGGTTTCAAAGCATTAGCAGATTTCTTTTTCTGAAAAATTTTCTCAAACAAAATTTTAAAACTTGGATTTTTATAAAAAAAATACAATCCCCCCTGAGTAGAGTGTTGACCCACACCCATATCAACTCAAAATACATTGTTGAGTTATGGGGTGGATGAGTGAGTTATCAAAAGAAAAACCAAAAAAGGAAAAAGAAAAACAGAAGAAAATTAAACTTTGGGAGAAATAAAAATTCAAAATAAGAATCAAAATATAAAAAAATCTACTTATGTAAAAAAATTTTAAGTAAACAAGGATAAATTCATAACAGGACAAAATGCAGTAATATTGCACTTACCCATTGGCAGCCAAGACTACACAGTGAAGAATTTTCTCCCAACTGGAAGAATGAAGTCCTCAATACAATAATAAGTCCTTCCTACTTTTGGATAGCTCTGATTATTGAGAGTAACTAGGTACTGGGAATATTTTTAGGTGACTTCATATGTATAATGGATATCATAGTTCTTGGCTTCTGAATGGGGTGAGAGAGGGAGTAGGAGAGACAGAATCTGGAACTCAAAATTAAAATTAAAGGATTAATGATGAATAAGATTTGGGACTCCTCTCAAAAGAGCTTATAATTTGGCAATGTTTTCTTCCTTGTCAGTTCTGTTCCCACCACCCTATATTCCCAGATACAAACCTTTGCCTTCAAGGAACTGGTCAAAGAAGTCATCAAAGGAGCTGAAATCTGGCAGAAATTTGGCAAGAGTATGAAAGTGATAGAAGGAGACGAGGACATCCTTTGGGTTTCGTGCCATATATATCACCTAAGGACAAGCCAAATGAAGAAAGGATAGGAAGAATCCTGAAATTCTGGGTCAAACTGTTACCTAAATAAGTTTCTAAAAGCATCCCCTTTCTGCCCACTTACTTGTTCCCCATTTCTCTCATTTCCCATTCCCATATATAATCATGGAATTCAAGATCATTCAAACTTAGCAAACCCTAAAAATTAATTTATAAGACCAAAAGAAAAGAGAGGCTGGAAAAAAACTTAGGAATAACATAATCCAATGTCCTTATTTTATAGAAACTGAATTCTAGAGAAGAAAGTGATAGAGCCATGACTAGGACAGGTCAACTGGTGCTTTTTCACAGGACATTGAACTTTAGAGGATGCTGACAACACTAGTACTACTATGGCACACAAAAACAATTGAGCTAAGTATTTAGCAAGGATAAATCTTTTTTCTTTTTTTAACACTTACTTCTATCTTAGTATCAGTTCTAAAACAGAAGAGCTACAAGGGCTAAGCAATTGTGATTAAGTGACTTGCCTAGATTCACACAGCTAGAGAAGTGTCTAAATCTAGATCTGAACCCTGATCCTACTGATTCCAAGTTTTACACTCTATTTATTGTGCTACCTAGCCTTCCCAAGAATACTTCTTTATAAAATAGTAAACTACTAGATGCTCTCTGTGACCCCAACTCCTACCGTACCAAGATAAGATCCACTCTGACCTGGCCACATCCTCTTCCCTCTTGTTTCAGTGACTTCCCCAGCATAAGCCTGAAGGGGTCTAAGCCTCTCTGTCCATGGAGACTGTGTCCTAGAGCCTCCATCTCTACCAACAATACATTAGTGTCCTAAGACCTGGTTAATTAAAAAAAAAAAACTTGGAACGACTTACATGAAGTTATGAAGAGTGAAACAAGCAGAACTAAGAGAATAAGACTTGTGGGTTACATAGTTTTATATATACAAATATCTTTTTGTTAAGTTATATCTTCACTAGTACAGGGAGAGGAGCAGGGAGAGTACAGGTGGGAATTATAGAGTATTTTAACATAACAAGTAAAGAAAGAAATTGAAATTTAAGAAATAAAATATTATTCTGAAAAAGAATGTTAGTTGATTGAGTAGATCATTTGTTAATTTTAAGTCAACAATTCACCTTGACAAATATTGTTGTTTTCAGTCAACAAGCATTTATTAACCACCTACTATATGTCAAGCACTGTGCTAAGGCTACTGGAGACACAAAAAGAAGTAAAAGATAGGTCCTGCTCTCAAGGGCATATAAGGTATATAAGATAAATTTGAGGTTATTTCAGAGGGAAGGCATTTGAGGGGCCTTGAAAAGCTTCTTATAAACAATGAGGATTTGAGCTTTCTCCTTGGCTTAATACAATCTCCATTCCAACGTCTACCATTGCAAATTGCTCTCTCCCAAGTTACTAATGACCTCTTAGTTGCCAAAACCAATGATCTTCTCAATCTTAATTCTCCATGACTCCTCTGTAGCCTTTGACAATGTTGATCCTCTTCTTCTTGATCCTCTTTTCTCTCAAGGATTTTGGTATACACTCTCCTCTACACCATTCTCTTCTATCTAACTTCCCCTTTTCTGTCTACTTTACTGGATCCTCATCTAAGTCAAACCTTCTTAGCCATGCTTATCCCTCACAGTTCTATCCTGAGATCTCTTCTCTTCTCTTCTCCATCCATACTACCTTATTTTGTGATATCTTCAGCTCCCATGGATTTAATTTTATCCTCTTTGCTGAGGACTCTCAAATCTATCCATGCTACCTCACTCTCTGATGACTTCTAATATAGCATCTCTAACTGCCTTTCAGACATCTTGAATTGGATGTCAAGACTCCTCACTCTCTCTCAATCCATCCCTCATATCCAATCTCTTGTCAAATCCTGGGGATTTCACTTTTGCAACAGCTCCCAAATATATTTTCTCTCCTCTGAAACTGCCACACTTCTAGTTCAGACCCTCAAAGCCTGCCTCAAAGCTCTCCCCCTCTCCAATCCAATCCTCTATCCATACACAAAAGTACCTTTCCTAAAGCACAGCTTCTACCATGTCATCTCCCTACTCAAATTCTAGTGGCTCCCTATCACTTGTAGGATCAAATAAAAAATCTTGTACTTGTTGTTCCCTTTCCAATCTACCTACACCTTATTCCCTGCTGTGTACTCTTCCATCTAAAAATCCTGGTCTCCTGCTTATCACACAAACAAGATACTTTATCTCTGTTCTGAGCATTTTCTCTAGCTATTTCCCATGCCTATTATAATGCTCTTTCCTCCTCTCTGACTATTGGCTTCCTGTAAGTGCAGACTAACATCCCTCCTATATTAAGCCTTCCCCAACTCCTCTTTGTTCTGCTGCCTTCCCTCTGATAATTATGTCCCATTTATCCTGTATATAGCTTCCTTTATTTTTATAATTTTTGACGTGTTGTTTCCCCCATTGGACTGCGAGCTCATTGTGGGCAGAGACTGTTTTACGCCTCTTTTTGGATTCTTGGAGCTTAGCAGAGTGGCTGGCACCTGGTAGTTGCTTAATAAATGTTTACTGGTTGGTTGAGATAAATGTGAAGGGAGCCAGGGAAACCAGAAGACAGAGTATTCTAGGCCTGCATGATGGCCTATGAAAACAGAGATTCATGAGGAATGGGAACAGTAAGGAGACCACTATAGTTGGATGGTAGAGTTCTTAGAGGGGAGTAAGATGTAAGAAGTCAGGAAAGGTAGGAAGGGGCCATATTGTAAAAGACTATTAAAGCCAAAGAGAGAATTGTCTATGTGTTCATGGAGATAATAAAGAGCCAATGGACTTTATTAAGTAGGGGAGTAAAATGATCAGACCTATGCTTAAGGTATATTTAGGAAGCTGGGTAGAGGATGGCCTCCAGAGAGGGGATGCTTGCTTTGTCCTTTGCACTACCTTGAGTTCTTTTCTGAAACATAATCAAAGGATCCTAACTCTAGATTTGGATCAGACCTAAGAGGCTACCTAGTTTAACTCCTTTTTACAGATTAAGAAGTTAAAGCAGAGGTTAAGTGATTTGTCCAAGGGCATAAGTCCCAGAGGGACAATTTTAACCTAGATGTTTTGGATTCTTTCCACAACACAAGCATATTTAAGACTTCATGTCTTACCTAATTGATTGATACAACGTTGGCTTAATAAGTGCCCAGGATCTTAGGCCTGCATGCTATATTCCTCTTATTTTCCTCTTCCTCTTAAAAACAAACAAATGAAAACAAACAAACAAAAAAAACCCTTTCTTTCTGTCTTAGTAACAAATCTAAGGCAGAAGTGCAAGGGCTAGGCAAACAGGGTAGAGTGATTTACCCAATGTAACAAAGAATCACAATTTTAGTGATAGAAGGTCACTAAATGGATGGAGGTCATTGAGGACAAACTTCTCATTTTAAAAATGGAGAAACAGAGGGACAGAAAAGTTAGGTGACTTGCCCAGTCACCCAGCAAGCAAAGGAGAAAGATGGTTATTTGAGTCTTCCTCTTCCTGATTCCAAGTCCAGTGTTCTACCAACTCTACCATCTGCAACCTGTCAATCATCTTGTCATATTCCACTTACAAATTTGATTTCTTCCACCGTAACTGGAAGCTCCCATTCCTCATTTACATATGGCAAGGCCCCAGCATTTGGCTCTTGAATCTTGCTACTGGGGATTCTGCACTGATCCTCAGCCTGCTCTAGCATCAATCACTTTAAATTTATATATAGATATCAATATTGATATCAAACACACATACATGTATGTAACATACATGTATATATTATTTTCATAAATGCATAACATGGTTAGACATGTATTTTTTATTCTGAACTGAATAAACACCAAATAAATGTGCATTTCCACATACATAGGAGCATAGAAAAAGTAGATTGTCCATGAAACTATGGGTACATAAGATGTATTTTTCTTTTAAAGTATATAATAAATCCAGCAAGTGACTTATAAAGCTATCTTGATTCTCCATTCTTCCTTTCTGCTTTTCTGTTCTCCTCTCTTCATTTTTAAAAAAGATGCTTTGATGGCCCTCTTTTCTTTTTGTTTTGCTTTTTCCTATTCTGTCTCTAAATCCTACCCACCTGTTTTGCTTTTTGAAAGCCTCTGGGCCCAATCTCACTTACTCGAACCTTGGAGTTTTTTAGGTTAGGGATTATAAATTTGGCTTGGAGATGAGTGGTGATGATGCGTGGTCTGGACTTCTCATTCCTGGCCGAAATTTCGAAAGAGTCTCTGTGTTCAAGCCAGAAGGCCCGATAAAAGGTAGGTATGTTGCTTTGGTTCTGGATGTCATCCTTGCTGAGAATGAGGCTTAGGATATGCTGTACCCAGGTTGTACCTGAAGAGAAAAGAAAGTGGTTTTAAAGGCTTAAACTCCCACTATGGCCAAGGGTGGCACCCTCTCCCTCAAGAGTAGGGGCCATACCTCCTCCCATTCCTCATCCCAAAGAAGTGGATGACCACTGCCTCCATAGCTTGTCCCCAAGCACACTTCTAATGAAGGCTAAATTCAACTTCAGTATATCCTTACTTCTTCCCTCTTCAGAGTATTCCAAGTCAGGACAGACAAAAGATAATAGGCCTTTAATTAGGTGAAGAACAGAAATTTAACAAAGATTATATTTGATGTAGTTAAAGGCCTACTTGTCAACTCCCTACCTCCATCTGATAGGAAAGAATCCATCAAGGGGCAAATTCCTCCCTCTTTCCCAGAATGGATTAAATTAGACTATTCCCCCCCCCTTTAAATATTCATTTTCATTCAATAAATCACTCAAATTGGATTGTCTATAATGTGTCATAGGAAGAACACATTGATTCCTGGAGATGAGTGGTCTAGGAGAAAGGAAATAATGATATGGTTGATCAGCTATTAAAAATGTTAACCTAAAACTGGATAGTTAAATGCCTCGATTTTTGTTTTTGGAGTCCTATAAATTTTACATAAAATTTTCTTGGAGCTGAGAAAATTAAAGGGCATTAGGTAACATTACTATTTGGATATCTCCTTACTCTAAATCAGAATGCCTTGGAATTAGATTAATCATAAATTAAATATTCTAATAAAATTAATCTTGAATTGAAATCATTTCTGGCAGACTGGTATCTAAACACAGAGTACAAAATTATTTTTATAATAATATGAAGAAGTATGATGGATGATTATGAATTGTGTCATTCCATAAAACTGAGAGAAGCAGTGAAGGGTTGAACCATTTGAAAGAAAAATTTGGCAAGACCACTAAGCAAAGTGGTCCCACAGGCAATTCAAAGATGAAAATTGAAGGAGATTCAAACAGAAGAAAAGTGGAGATTTGCAAAAATTCACTATAACAAACTGTATCCTCCACTAAAGATAATGGAACCACTACACCTGGACCTTAACATCAGAGTTCCTGTTGTGCTTCTAGAAGAGGTAGAAATGACATTAAAGGGGAAAATAGAATAAAACAATTGGATTGAGCCAAATGGATACAGAGACCTATGCTGGGAGGACAGAACCACGAGGGAATTAAAGACTAAGAATTTGTGCTATGTACTGGAGATACAAAGACAAGGATAGGGGAAGGGAAGGGAAAACATATTTATTAAGCACTTGACAAATATTATCTCACTTAACTGTCAAACAATCCCAGAAACTCAGTTCTTTCATCATCTCCATTTTATAGTTGCGTGACTTGCTCAGGATCATACAGTTTATAAATGTCTGAGGCTGCCTTTAAACTCAGGTCTTACTAACTCCAACCCAGGGTTCTCTCTACTACACCACCACATCCTAAAGGATATTAAATTCCTCTAGAATAAATTTTGACCTGAAAAAAGCTTGATGGAAGAGAGGGATGCGGTGGGCCAGGGACTTCCATGATCCATTCCCCATGTGAAAATAGAATTAACTCTCCCCTTATCTATTTTTACCTAATCAAATCAAGAACTTAAAGAACAACAACAACACATACAAAAGTAGATTGAAAAGTAAAGGTGTCACACAAATTTATGATATAAGACCAACTCAGAGGAAGCTAAGTGGTTTAGTGGACAGATTACTTGGCTTTTGAGTCATTTCAAATCCTTCCTCAAGAACTTACTATCTTGGGACTATAGTCAAGTCACTGAATGAGCAGGTTGGATTTGATGGTATCTAAGGTCCCTTCCAGTTTTAAATCTATGATCATTTATTGGCCTTTGGGCATAAATATACTCCAGCTCTTTTTTAACCCACTGTCTTCTCTTGGGCTTTTCCAGTGTCTTGTTGCCATTGTCCTAGAGTTTAGTTTTGGCCCTTCTAGAAAACTAAAGGTCCACGTCCTTTTATCATCAAATAAGAATTACAGCTTGAATGACAAAGAGCAGGTTGGGATGGGTGAAGGGACCTGTTTGTCACTCAGAAAACATCCACAGGGACACTATCTAAGATCATAGTGTGCAGGAGGCATGGTATCTGACTTACCTCCTATACCAATGATCCATCCTAGTCTTATAAAGTGGTCCAACACTATAGGTTGTTATTTCAAAAGAAGCTTCTTCAAGGTCTGTCCATCCATTAGACCTTTTAATTCAATGCCATCTCTTCAGATATATTCATCTTTACTCTTTTTTAAAAGCCTTACTTTCTTAGCACTAAATTCTAAGATAGAACAATGGCAAAGGGATAACAGACATCAATTGATTTGCCCAGGGTCACATAGCTAGGAAGTTTCAGAGGCCAGATTTGAATGCAGGTCCTCCAGACTATAGACCTGGCATTCATATTTACTCTTATTTTATCTATTGCCTTTAGAAATAGGGATTTCTGTACTATCATGCCATAAGAAATGATGAAGGAGATAGTTCCAGAGAAACCTGGGAAGACTTATATGAGCTGATGCACAGTAAAGTAAATATTATCACAATTTATATATTAATAACAATATTATAAAAATTAAGCATTTTGTAAGACTTAAAAATTTGTATCAACTCAGTGATCAAATTGTGATTCCAGAGGACCAATCATGAAAAATGCATCCCACCTAACAAAAAGATAATGTCCCAAATATGCAGACTGAGACCCATCTTGACAGGTATGGACAATATGAGAATGTATCTTGCTTGACTATGTATATATGGATAACAATTTTTTAAATTTACTTTTTTGGTTGATGGGAAGCTGGAAGGAGAAAAATAAATGCATGATAATTGAAAAAATACTTAAAATAAGAAACAGAGTCTATTATCTATTATGGAAGGGTTCTAACATAGGTTGTTCAAGAAAGACAAAAGAGCTGGGGCTCTTTTCATTATGACTTTCAATTTATTCCATGCTATGCTACTCCAGAAATATTTGTGGGAGGTGAATGGAGAAGAGAGGGAACCACTCTAAGATCCAGAAAGATCAATTAGGATATACTGTCTCTGCTCTGGATTCACCCAACCTTTTAATTAGTCAATATGCATTTATTAAATACTTGCTACTATCAGGCACTTGCTCTAAGCACTAGAGATACAAAGATGACAGAGAAAAACTCGCTGCTCTCAAGGAGCTTACATTCTAAATAGTGAAACCATCATGTATATAAATGGGTATATATAAGACATATACAAAGTAGAAACAAGGGAGATTGAATTTGATTTTTTTTATTGTGTTTATTCACTGTGCTAAGTACCAGCAATATAAATGAGGAAAAGAAAGATAGTTCTTGACCTCAAGGAGTTTACAATATAATAGGAGAAGACAACAAACAAAAGGAAGTTGGAAAGTGGTGATGGTAGAAGAGAGGGATACTAAGGGGAGTCAAACCAAGCAGAGCTATAGATAAGGGAAAATGGAATTTGAGTGAGAAAGTCCAAAATCTGTCTTGTTTTATCTTAGAAACCAAGGGTTCCATGATTTGAAAGTGAGGAGAGCATTCCAGAATCCAGCACCACAAAAGCAAAGGTACAGAGATCAGAGGTAGTACTTATGTGTGAGGAATAGCATGTACATCAATTTGTCTGGACTATAGAGCTTATGAAAGGGAGAAATATATATAATGATTAGAGTAGAAGGAAGAAAGTTCTGAAGGGCTTTAAATACCAAATAAAGTTGGATATCTTCAATCCTAGGGTTTATAAGATCTTACTGGTGAGTTTACTGAGTTTGAGTAGGAGGGTATGTGACAAAAGGAGAAGCGGGAATTAAAAGGGAGATTGAAAGCCAAGCACTATTTCACTATTTTTCAGAGAGCCAGTTATGCCAGCTACATCTTTACCTGATTTGGGGTAAGTGACCAAGAGGATATCTGTATCTTGGAACTGGAAGTTGGTGGCAATGCTCAGGCTCTCTTGAGTGCACAAATGTCCTGGCAGAGAGATGCCCTCAATAACTTCAGTGACCTTATTCCTGGCCATTCCAGTTACTTCTCTGCAAGGAAAGGAGAACCCAAAATAAATGTCAGAAAAATTATCTGAAAGGATCCATCACTTGAGGAATGTCTCTAAGGCTGGCAAATCCAGTTCTCTAAGTCTCTGGGAAGATGAGAGTCCAAAAGAATCACTCTTCAAGAGCTTGAATTGTTCTATGCAACCAAATGGATTCTGTAGGTGATTAGTTAGATTTTTAATCTTACTGTCCTTGAAGAAAAGTCCCTACATAGAGAAGTCCATTTAGCCATGCCTCAGTTGTAAGTAGGGTTGGGGAAAGGATGTATTTGACAAGAAAATGGGGAGAAGGAAGTGCTAAATTCAGTGCTGAGTGGAGAGTTCCTCCACTAGCCTTCACCTAAGGATGTTGCTCAGGCCAGCTATCTCTTCTTTTCCCACTCAGCTGTGTCCAGAGGGAACTCTCCATTATGCTATCTGTAACCTCATTATCAGGCAAGATCAGGTCAACCTTGATACTCTCATCTCATTAGGATCCTCTCATGTGAAGAGCCCGCTCTTCGCTCAGGAGGGTCTCTGGAGGTGGGATGGCATGGTGAAAATGAAATGAAAATGAGCCAGTGTAAGTGGAATTGCAGAGGCTGTTCTCTGTTGCCATCTGCTGATTTTTATTTTTATACCCTTTTTTCTTTATGATCTCATACAGGTTTTGATTTTCCCATAAATTCAAAATCACATATTAACTTTTGAAACATCATATGATTGGCATTTACTAATTATCTTACTGTGGTTAAACAAAGGAGCAAGCTTGTCAAGAATTATTCATTATTGAATGGCTTAGTTGGAACTTATTATTTTCAGCCATCCGTAAGGTTCAAGAACATCATTTCTTAACTAAGCATAATAGTTAATTATATTTTAACTAATTAAATCATGTATATTGTTATGTTATACTATTCATACCTATCATCAATCAAGAAGATAGTTATGGTAGTTGATTACATCAAATAAGATACAATAATATCAGTCTAGTCCAAATTTTGTTCCCATTATGTTCTTTCATTTTTCACTATTTTTTTAAAAGTATGTTTGCTGTTCTTTCTGCTATAGGGTTAATAAGAATGCAGTTCTGGAAGGTTGATTCTGTGCTAATTTGTCATTACCCTGTTTTCCTTGTGTTTCACTGTTTCCTTGGTCTATGGGAGTTTGGGAACAAACCCAGGCCAGGTACTTTCTTGCTGGGGAATTTAGAAACTTGCATTAACTCACTAACTGCTGGTTTTTTGCTGGGCTGATTCTAGGGAAAGTTTCTATACTCTGGGGGTTTGTATAGGGGTTTATTTTGGGATAGTGGGTAGTCTGTGACTGTGGTTGTTCTTGCCATGAGCCTGTATTGTTTTTCTGTGTCTCCCTGGAGCTGAATAAGGATACTGATTGCAATAGTTTCAATGGAAGTGAATGTCACTGTAAAAAGAATCACATAGGGTAAACTGAGTGTGGAATTTCCATCCTCCTGACAACCTGCTGTGCTGGATTGTCAGAGCTGGTGACTAGCTGTGCTAAACATCATGGCTTTGATGGCTTCCTGCACTCTCACCCTGGGTCATCTCTAATTAGATCCAAACTTTCATTTAAAGAGGGGACCCAAGTTACCCATTAGTTCATTTTCCACCTACTTGTACTCCTTTGGACCTCTCTATCTTTTACCCATTTCCCCTCACCAAATACCTTCTCTCTTCTCTTACTCCCATTTTTATTTTCCTCCACTCTGAGGTTTTTTTCCATTAGACTGACAACTCCTTGAGGTCAGGAATTGTCTTTCTTCCTTTTATATCCCCAGAGCTTAGCATTTTGCCTCATACCAGAATGGGAACTTAATAAATATTTATTGACTGACAACTTCAGGTCTTAACTTTCTGTCCTCTTACAGTTAGGATGGGGTGAGGGTAGTAGAAAATCACACAGAATTGTAGGTTTGGACAAGTAAATGATGATAAGGAAGGAAAAAAGGAAGAAAATATGCATTTATTAAGTTCTTACTTTGTACCAGGTACTATGCTAAGCACTTTATAAATATCATCTCTTTTGATACCCTGAGGGGGAAGGAGTTATTATCCCCATTTTCATGTGAAGAAAGTGAGCAGACGGAAGTAAATAGACTTGTTCAGGGTTATGCACTTAGAAAGTATATGGGGATGAATTTGAACTTAGGTCTTTCTTACTCTGGGCCCATTGCTCTATTCACTTGGTCACGTAGCAGCCAACAAGAAGCAATTTGGTTAGTGAGAGCAGGTAAGTGAGATAGTGCTAGAAACAGGATAGCACCCAAGAATAACGTAGCTGGGAAAACTGAGTAAAAATCTTACAGGGAGAAAATGAATGTTCAATAAAATAGGGGATTTCCAAGCATTCCTAATGAAAAGACTAGATCTGTAGAGAAAACTTGACATTAACCACAAGACTCAAGAGAAGCATAAAAAGATAAACATGAGTAAGAAATCATAAAGGGATTTAAAAAGGTTAATCTCTTTGCCTTCCTTTATGGGAAGATTATACATGTAACACCTAAGAATCTTATTATCATTAGTACAATTAGAACGAATCTACTTTGACAGAGGACCTGGGAGTGACAATATAATGTTGGGATAATTTAGGAAGAAGGATGAAAGGATGAGGAGTAAAGGATTCCAGGGCAAAAGAAGAGGAAGAATGGGTGAAATTATTTTAAGTAAAAAAGGAACAAGGAAGATTTTTTACTATAGGGGGGAAAGGCAGGGAAGGGCAATGCTAGACTCTTTCTCATCTGCACTTGTTTAAAGAGAAAAGTATACATACTCTCAAATACACAGACACACAAAGTTGGGATTAGAAATTCATCTTACCTAATAGTAAAGTAATGTGAATGTGAAATCCCCAACCTCCTTTTATGATTATAATAGTATTAGCCTTTATGATTATTTTTATAATACAATCATTAGTTTCGAATTAATAGTCAAGTAATATAGTTAAATTTAGAAGCATTAGCTAGGAAAAATATAGATTAGGGTATTATTAAATTTTGCTGACAGGCTCTGTGACCTTGGACCTGTAATCCAAATGTTCCTACCAAGTCCAGCACACCCTGACAGGATAGATGGTTAATCAAAGGAGGTGCAATGACATAGGCAGTCAAAAAAGGGAAGTTTATCCCTAAAGGTGTACTGACCTATATTTGCTACCAACTTAATGACTTGCTCCTGACATCCATAGGAGCTGTTCATATATCAGACCCTATTCCCTTGTTTTACAAGAATTGCAGTGGCCTTTAAAGGCCAGGCCTAAGAATAGATACTGAATACCATCCATAAGTGATAACTCTGTATTTTCCAGCTTATTCAGCATCTGCATCATCACTTGCATCATGCCCATCTGGAATCTGCATATTCATACTATTTTGATTCTTACTATATCCAATATTTGTCTTGATCTGACACTGGATCAACAGATTTCTGTTCATAAAAAAAGGCCCCCTCGTAAGGCTCTCTTGTCTTTGGTCTTGACCAGAGTCTGGCTTTATTGTGAGACTACCCTCTCTCAATAAAACTATTTCTTTTTGCGTTAGAGACTGCTTCTCTTATTGGAGTTTCTACTAATAGAATTTTCACCACAGTAGGAAGAGAAGAAGCCAAGAGAAATGGGAAGTGATAAGTGGGAGAATAGATTACAGAAGGTGGTAGTCAGAAGCAAAACACTTTTGAAGAGGGAACAGGGTAAAAAAGTGAAGGAAAAATAGAAATAAATAGGATGAAGGGAAATATGTAATTATGTAAATGGAATGAACTAATCTGTAAAATGGAAGAGGAAAGCAGAATGGATTAGAAGCCAAAAATCTAACAATATGTTGTATAGAAGAGACACACTTGAAACAGAAAACAGACCCAGTTAAAATAAGAGGCTACAGCAGATTCTATTATGTTTCAGCTGAAATGAAAAAAGCAGAAATAGAAATCATAATCTCAGAGAAAATAAAAAGCTAATTTTAATTTTGAAAATGATTAGTATGAATTCCATATTCTCTCCCTCCCTCCAACTATTCCCCTGCCATTAAAAAGATAAGAAATACAATAACAAATACATATGAGGTCATGTAAAACATATATACTTAAGTGCCTTACATGTTATAAAAAAAAAAGCAAAAATAAAAGTGAAAAAATATGTTTCAAATGGTACTCAGAGTTCATCTGTTCTCTCTCTTGAGATAGACAGCATTCTTCATCATGAGTACTTTGGAATTGCCATGGATTGTTGTATTGATCAAAATAACTAAGTTTTCCACAGTTGATTATTGTTACAATATTGCTGTGTACAATATCTTCCTAGTTCTACTCACTTCACTTTGCATCAGTTCACATAAGTCTTCCCAGGATTTTCTGAAAATATTGTCTTCAGAAACCAACCTCTTCATCATTTCCCAGAGCATAATCCTATATCACAATTTTTTCAGGTATTCTAATTGATAAGCATCTCCTTGGATTCCAGTTCTTTGTTACCAAAAAAAAATCTAATATAAATATTTTTGTGCATGAGACCTTGTCCATTTCTTTGATCTCTTGGGTGTACAGACTTAGTAGCAGTATTTTTTAATGTAAATTTATTTATTTAGAATATTTTCCAGGGTTACATGATTCATGATTTCCTACCCCTGCTTCCTCCCCCTTCCCAGAGCTGACAAGCAATTCCACTGGGTTATACATGTATTGTTGTTCAAAACTTATTTCAATATTATCCATATTTTCAGTAGAGTGATCTTTTAAAGCCAAAACCTCAATTATATACCCATCGAACCATGTGATCTATCATGTGTTTTTCTTCTGTGTTTCTGCTCCCACAGTTCTTTCTCTGGATGTGGATAGCATTCTTTCTCATAAGTCCCTTAGAATTGTCCTGGATCACTGCATTGCTACAAGTAGAAAAATCAATTAATCAATTACATTTGATTGTGCCGCAATATTTTACTTTCTGTGTATAAGGTTCTCCTTGTTCTTCTCATTTCACTCTGCATCAATTCCTGGAGGTCTTTCTAGTTCACATAGAAATACTCCAGTTTATCATTCCTTTCAGCACAATAGTATTCCATCACCATCAGATACCACAACTTGTTCAGCCATGACCCAATCGATGGGCACCCTCTCATTTTCCAATTTTTTCCCACACAAAGAGCGAGGCTATAAATATTTTTATAAGTATTTTTCATTATTATCTCTTTGAAGTGCAAACTCAGCAGTGGTATGACTGGATCAAAAGTCAGGCGTTCTTTTAAAGTCCTTTGGGCATAATTCCAAATTGCCTTCCAGAATGGTTGGATCGTTTCACAGCTCCAATAACAATAACAATGAGCAATAACATCCTGATTTTGTTACATCCCCTCCAACTGTCATATTGGTCAATCTTCTAGGTGTAAGGTCGTACCTCAGAGTTGTTTTTATTTTAATTTCTCTAATCAAGAGGGATTTAGAAAAATTTTTCATGTGCTTATTGATAGTTTTGATTTCTTTATGTGAAAACTGCCTATTCATATTCCTTAACCATTTGTCAATTGAGGAATGGCTTGATATTTTCAAATTTGACTTAGTTCCTTATATATTTGGAAATTAAACCTTTGTCAGAGAATGTTTTTATAAAATTTTTTCCCCAAGTCTATTGCTTTCCTTCTAATTTTGGTTGCATTTGGTTCTGTTTGTACAAAACCTTTTTAATTTGATATAATCAAAATCATTTATTTTATATTTTGTAATGTTCTCTAACTCTTGTTTGGTCTTAAATTCCTTCCTTTCCCACAGATCTGACAGGTATGCTATCCTATGTTCACCTAATTTATTTATGATTTCACTTTATATTTAAGTCATTTACCCATTTTGAATTTATCTTGGTATAGGTTGTGAGATGTTGATCTAAATCGGATTTTTCCCATACTGTTTTCCAATTTTCCCAGCAGTTTTTGTCAAAGAGTGAGTTCTTGTCCCAAAAGCTTGGATCTCTGGATTTAATCAAACATTATCTTGCTGAGGTCATTAATTCCTAGTCTATTCTGATGATCCACCTTTTTAATCTCTTAGCCAGTTCCATATTATTTTGAAGACCACTGATTTATAGTACAGTTTAAGATCTGGTACTGGTAGGCCTCCATCCTTCACATTTTTTTTCATTATTTCCCTTGAAATCTAACATAAAATAAACAAGAAAGAAGATAAGAAAATAAATGGAATTTAAAAGAATGAAGACTGATTCAACATTAGAAAAATAATAATCATAACTAACTATTTCGTTATGAAAAATAACAAAAATCATTTGTATCAATAGATTCAGAAAAAGCTTCTGACAAAATGTAACACCTTATTCCTAATTTTTTTAAGGTATAAAGTAAAAGAATAAATGAAGTTTTTCTTAAAATAAGAAGAATCTAGATAAATCCAAGAACAAGCATTATATGTAATCAGGATAAACTAGAAGCCTTTTCATTAAGATCAAGGGTGAAACAAGCAAGTCCATTATTACTATTATTATTCAATATTGTACTAGAAATGGAAGCTATAGCAATAAGACAAGAAAAAGAAATTAAAGGAATAAGCATAAACAACAAGGAAACAAAACTATCACTTTCCACAGATGATATAATGGTTTACTTAGAGAACCTTAGTCAACTTAAAAACTAGCTAATTAACAACTTTAGCAAGGTTCTAAGATATAAAATAGACCACACAAATCTTCATTTATATGTGTGTGTGTGTGTGCATATATATTTGTACATAATATATGTGTGTGTATATATATGCTTCAGTTTAAATTATTTTTAATGATTGATTTTTGGTGAGAATAAAAATTTATTGATTACAACCAATAAAGGGATAGGTCAAAAGCCCCCTCAAATTACAAAAAAAAAAAAAAATCCTAACACTTCTTTGGCAGATCTACAAATAGTTTAGGAGCTTGGTATTCAGTCCCTCCTTTGCATCCCAAGTCATCTCTTATTGGTAAATACCTAATTAGGAGGTGGTCCATCAAACTCTCAGCCTTTCCTCAAACTGACAGGTTATGGATGTCAGGCAGACCAGAAAAAGAACCATTGTAAAACATTCCTATCAATAAGATTTTATGAAAGGAACATATTCTTTGGGATTTCTAAAAAGAAAGAAAATGTAAAAATATGAAGAATGGATGCTACCTATGATTCAAAACCCTGGCACAGGAATACTGTCTAATATACAGGAATTGATTGGACCCTTTCTAACCTAGACTTCTATGTAGGAATTAATACAGTAAATGAAAAATAAATTCTTACATATACACACAGACATACACACATCCATATACATCATCAAAGCATGTCACTTCAACTAATTGGACAGCCTCAGTTTTCTCATTTGTATAATAGAGACAATAACACAACCTACAGCGTTATTATGAAGCTTAATTGAAATAATGAATTGAATGTGCTTTGCAAATAAACTGAAGCATTAGATAAATGGGTTGTTAAAAACTTACTCATTATTACGATTATTAGATGAAGAAAGAATTCTCATCTCCAAATAAATAACTGCACGTGTGGCAGATTACTTTTTCTTTCCCTTTATAGTCCCAACTGGCCCCACACTGCAGCACCTTTGACACCCTTCTTTGGCCAACCGACTCCCCACAGTCAGCCCCATAAATTGCCTCCCATCCCTCTCCTTCTTCCTCACCCGCTCCTTATGCGGGTTTTGATCAAATCCTCTCCCCAACACTTGCTTTTTCTACCTTTCCTGTAAGATGGAGAAGCATAGCCAGAGGCCGTGCTTGGGAACTACGGGATGTCTGATGGCTTTTCCGTAAACCCCACAGGACTCAATCCCTACCTCTAAGTATTAGGGGATTCTCAAGCTCACCTGGCCAATGCAGTCAGAAAGGGCTTTCCTCCACTTCCTACAGCTCCTGTCGGAATTCCGTGCTCTAAGAAAAGGGACCCAAAGTTGCTTCTCTGAGAAGGTGGCAGGCTTCTTCCGACTTTGTTTTGATTCAGGAGCAAAGGTATGTTTTAGTAGATAAAAGACCACAAAGTTAGGGGAGGAGTTCCCGACTTCCCTAAGGTTGCAATTTGAGCAATGCAGGGCGGAAGAGGTGAAGTGGGGAGGAAACTCTAGCGGTGCCAGAGCTGGTGGGCTGAAAGCCTGATATCCTACACTCCCTTTTCTGCCACACCCTCCTGAAAGAGTGAAAATGATCCAAACTTAAGGGATCTTTTCCCAACACCGGTATGGCCAAGACCTGATTTCTAGGAAACAAGAAAGGGCTTCTGCCTCTTCTGAGTGCCCAACTTTCTGAAACTGGAAGGCATATTAAAGGTCGCCCAGGATAGAAAGCATCAAATGTGGAAAGAACACTAGAATAGAATAGAATAGAATAGAATAGAATAGAATAGAATAGAATAGAATAAAATAAAATAAAATAAAATAAAATAAAATAAAATAAAATAAAATAAAACAAAACACAGACCAGGAAATTTGGAATAAAAATAATTTAAATTATTTTTTATCCAAATTCAAATTTTTTTAATTTTATTTAAAATTAATTATTTTGTTTGCACGTGAAAATACCCAGTTAACTCCCTCTCTCCTTCTACTGGAGAAGGCATATGACAAAAATATAGATGTATATATAAAACTATGTCTTGTGGATTTTAATTTATCTGTTCTTTCTCTGGATGTGGGCATACACAAGTCATTCTTCAAACAATATTTCTGTTGCTCTCCATAATGTTTTCTTGGTTCTGCATAAATATTGATATAAAAATATTAAAATATTAGCACAAAGAATACGATATTCTGTTCAAAAGACTATTTACTATAATCAAATTAGATTTATACCAGACATGTAATTCTGTTGCAGAAGAACTTTATGATAAAAACCCAAGGTTGGGAACAGGTTTCCCTTTGAAAGAATGCAAGACTCCAAAACTTAGTTTTAAAAAAGGAGAAATTTATTAATTTAGAAGTCATGTTGAAATGTCCAGGAGACAATATGCAAAGGTAGACAGGGCCTCCCTGAGGAGATAGGGTAAAGGGATTTTATGTCCTTTTCACAGCAGGAGTTACAATATAAGAAGGGGTGTGGTGGGGGGGGGGGAGATGAGGTAAATTAAGAATGATGCAATTCTTTAAGTTTGGGAGTATAAAGAATGTTCTGTTAAATTCAAAGGATGAATCTAAAGCTAATAGGAGTGGAACCAGGAAGTACATATCTATGTTAATTGAAGATCTAGGGAAAAGTTCAAAGGGGAAATGCTTCTAGAAGGGAATTCCTCATGTCCCCTTTGACTTAGAACACTTCTGGAGTCTGGGGTGTCCAGAGAAAAACCAATGCCCCTATATCAATTCAAAATTAAGAAAATTACAGGGCAGCTAGGGGGCTGAATACATAGTCAAGGCTGGAGATAGAAGGACTTGAGTTCTGTCGCAAAAATTTACCCACCACCCCAATTTAAACAATTTAGATAAATAAAGTCAAAAGCCAAATTTCTCCAAGACAAGGTAAAATTTTAGTTTGTTGGAAGAGGGCCAAGTCCTCCATATAAACCCAGATGTTGTGTGCCAATTAAAGGGTTAGAAACCAGCAGTTGACAAATACCCAGCAACAGAGACCTGGTTTTTATACCAAGACAAAGTGGATATTTCCAAACAAGGATTATGACTTATACCACAAGACACAACTTTTTTAGAAACTGTCACCCAACTACAAAGCTGATTGGTTAGTTCATTTAGGAAAACCCATATTAGTCTTAAGGTCAAATCACAAGACAATACCCTTATTAAGAAATACTGATGACCATTATCTCAGAGCTCCTCTGATCTGTTTGGAAGATATTATCTCAAAACAGGAAAGAGTGAGCATTCTTGCACCATATCGGGACATGATGCAGCATTCAGGGACCTGAAACTTATATGGTCAGTATCTCATGGTAGAAGGGAAATATGATTTAGGGAGGGGTTAGAAATCCCCTTAGAAGCAGTTTTATGTTTTAGAGATCCTTATAAAAATCATGAATTCTACTAATTATAATTAAGATTATAATGGAATTATACTAATCACTTTAAAATCACAATATTGATTAGGTTTAAATTTATCACTATCACTAAATCCAAACAAGTATAAGGGGGTTGGGGTTTTTCTTCCCAACAGTTCCAAAATTGGTTTCACATACTTCCTGGCTGTGTGACACAGGGCAAGTTACTGGAGTTCAAAAAAATAATCCCTCACCATTCTTTTGCTCTGGAACCAGTATCAATTCCAAGAAAGAAGATAAGGATCAGAAAATAATAGAGAAAATAAGTCCCAGAAGTCAGCAGAGAAGTAAGGAAAGCTGTAACTCCATGAGAATCTTCTCAAACTAACCTTAAAATAGCCTTCAAAATGAATATAGGAGTAACAGAAATAAGGGGACAGAGTGAGGCAATTCTCCTGAAGAAAGCAACTTGGAAGGTAGGCAGAAAGGTTCTGTTTCATTAAGTTGTGTCAACTTGAAATCTGTGAACCCCATGTTTTGCTCCTGTCCCTTGAGAAAAGGCCTGAAGAGTCCCAGATTGACTTTGTTTCAGACTGAACAGTAGACCATAATGTAGTTAAGGATCCCAGTTTAGATGGGACTAGTAGATATAATTAAATGTTGAGTACCCGTTTTGTCTTGGAAATTTCTCCTATTATATCAGAATCCTCTCCCAGGTAGCCCAGGCCTTGGCTGGACCTTTAGTATCCACTGTAAAGCATCAGCCTCTCCCTGACAATTCTGTCTTGGACTTCTCATTTCCTTGTAGCCATTGTAAAGCCAATCAATTATACTTCCCTGTCCTCGGTTCTCCAAAAGGTATATAAATCCCCCAGTTCTATTGTTCTTTAGAGAATCATTTCAAACTGTGTAATCCTCTCTGAGATACTGTTCCCAGAGTCCCAGAGCCAAATATCTGTGTGGCAGCCAAATATTGAATACTATCTCTTTCCTGATTAAAGACTGGGTTTTCCTGACTACTTTAGTGGTGGTTCTGTGTTTTTTCCAGGTTGAGAGGTGAGAAGGGAATAATAGCCAGAAGCAAAACCAGACACTAAGGAGTACAAGCTGCTGAACCCCCAGTTACTCCTCCCGGCTCTGAACCTTGGCCCAAGTCAACTTGGGACCCTGTCTAATCCAGAGCTCCCAAAGTGCTCCCCTTGAAGTTCCAAGCCCTAGCACAAGCTGCAGTGAGGCCATCAAGCTCTGCCTCAGGGCAGCTCACAGTATACCTGGCTGGTGTAAACTTAGAATGAGGCTCTGAGCCTCTGTCCAAGTCTGCCTTGAAGACTCCAATCCCAGTGCAACACCAGTGAAAGGTAGTCCCTACCTGGCTATCTCCTAATGATTGTTTTAATTTCCTCTTCACTGGTGATGAATTCACCCTTTTAATTTTTGATACTGGTAATTTGATTTTCTTCCTTCCATTTTAAGATCAAATTAATCAATGATATTTTAATCAATAATTTTTTTTCATAAAACCAACTTCTAATCTTATTTATTGGTTCAAAATTTCTCTTACTTTCATTTTTTAAATTTCTCCTCTGATGAGGTCTTGTACTTTCAACTACTAACTTTTAAGCTGAAACTAAAACAACAAAAAAAATACCATTACTGGATCTGTATACTGTTAAAAGGGTAGAGAAACCCTTAGGATGTTGGAATAAATGACTGACCTGGTTGGTTGGTTCTGTGAGCTGACTTGTCTGGGTATCCCTCCCTTCTAGATAGAGAGTAAGTGGCTTCTTCTGTCCCTGATGGAATAGCTTGGAGGCAAAAGAATACAAGAGTCTGTGCCAGATAGGGATCACCACTGGGTAATGAATTAATGTTTAACTAGAGCTTTGCATAACCTAGTCACCCTAGATGGACTTTCTGTTACAAACCTGTCAGAGAGACAGCAATAATGGCCAGCATCAATCTGACTGCTTTGCCACAGTTGATGAATATTTATTAAAGGGGTAACAAGCTAAATTTGGGAAAGAGGGAAATAGGAGATCCCTAATTTGAAGGCATTGATCAATTATTCAAGTTCCCTCAGCCTCAGCTAAAGCTAAAGCCGGGCTGACTTTACCCTCTCTGTCTGTTCTAATCATAATGGATATCCTAGGTTAACTAAGAAAAAAAGTTTATAGTCTCTAGACTTGCTGGAACAAGTTCCTCTCAGGGTGGTCCCTTCAAGATAACTGGCTGATGATCTAATTACACAGGTTCTCTCATTTTAGGATAACAAGCTGATCAGGATGAATGGCTTCTCTGAATGGCTCAGGAAAATGACTGTGGAGATATCTCCTCTTTCTAGGAGTCTCTCAGTGAGTTCCCGCTCTGTCCACAGTCCAAGACAAGACTCCCTCCAAATGTCCATTAGCCTTCTCAACAGCCCCCTGCTTCTAGGGTTCCAAACAACCGTTGGCCTCTTTCACTGTTCTCTTGCCCTCATGGCTTCCCTGTATAAATTCCATTCTTCAATACCAAAGAGATTTTTTTTAAAAGGAGGAAAGGATCTACTTGTAGAAAATTATTTATAGAAGTTCTTTTTGTGGCGGCAAAGAAATGGAAATTGAGGGGGTATCCATCAATTGGGGCATGATTGAGCAAAGTGTGGTATATGGTGGTGATGGAATACTATTGTGCAGTAAGAAATGGTGAACAGGATGATTTCAGAAAACTGGAAAGACCTATATGAACTGATGCAGTATGAAATAAGGAGAACCAGGAGAGCATTATACACAGTAACAGCAATTTTTATAGAATGATCAGCTCTGAAAGAGTCAGCTTCTCTTAGCAATACAATGATCCATGACAATTCTGAAGGACTTATGAGAGAGTGCTATCCACCTCCAAAGGAATTACTGTTGTAATCAGAATGCAGATTAAAATATATGATTTTTACTTTAGTTTTTGGGGGGTTATATTTGGGGATTTTGGTTTTATATATGGATTCTCTTAAAAAATGAGCAATATGCAAATATGTTTTTCATGATAATACATGTATATCCCAGATCAAATTGCTTATCAGCTTTGGGAAGAGGAAGGAAATGGAGGAAGGGAAGCAATTTTCATCATATAACTTCCAAAAAGTTATATAGAAAAATGTTATTACATGTAACTGGTAAAAAAATTTATTTAAAAAAAGAATAAGCCCTACATTCAAAAATAAGAGAAAAGAAAGAAAATTGTATATGTGGACCACATTAACAACAAAAACACTGAAAATCCTATGACTCTATTAACAGATTAGGAAAAGACTTTCAGAAAATATAGAACTTTTTGTATTAAATGTTTAGGATAAAATGAATTCTTCCTTTTTAAAAATTTAATTTCTTCTAAATACATGTGAAAAGTTTCCAACATTTTAGAAAGAATTTTGAGTCTTAAATTCTCTTCCTTCCTCCTTCTACCTCTCCCCCACCTGAGATGATAAGCAATCTAGTATATTTTTTACATGTGCAATAGTGTTAAACATTTTTCTATATTGATTCCATTTTCCATATTGATTCTTTTGTGGAAGGAAAAATAATAAAATTAAATAAAATTAAATGTTAAATTATTTATCATATAAATATAAAAATTAAAAACAAGTAAAAAAAGTTTGATTTGGTCTAGATTTCAATCAATTCTGTGCCTGGAAGCAGAGGTAATTTTTTATCATGAGCTCTTTGAGATTGTTTTGAATCAACTGTATTGTTGAGAATAAGTTATTCATATTTGTTCATTGTGCATTATTCCTGTCACTGTGTATAATATTCTTAATATAATATCTAAGATGGTTGGATAATTTCAATGTGAGAAGGGGTCCAGGGATGAATCAGGATGAAGAGGCTTTTCTGGCATGGCAGAGAAAGTTCTAAGGAGATTGAGCCAGCAGGACAGCCTGAACAGGGATGAAGACATACACAAGAAAGATACATTGAGAAGCCATATCAATAACCCAGATAAAAAGTAATAAGCTCATATTTAAAGAGAGGACATGTGAGAAGGAGAATAGAAGTGTAGAGGAGAGAAAGAGTTAGTTTGGCAAATGGTTGGATGTACAAGGTAAGAGAAATGGAATAGGCAAGGATGACTGTTGTTAATCTTTGGTTTGTTCTCTTCCTTTTCCATAGTTTAGAATAGTAGAAAGAATCTTGGATCATTCCAGCTCTGAAATTCTTATGATCTAAAATTCTCTGTCCCCTAAAGTTCTCTGTCCCATCTATCACTTATCAGGCATTCACCAAAAAAAAAAAAAAATGGGTTTAAAGGTTATTGGAACTCTTTAGGCTTAGGACCATAACTATTTTGTCCCATGAGGCTCACATCTCAACTGGAAACCTCTTGGAAGCACACCCACACACCAATTATTTCAAACTGAGACTAAGTGACTTGCCCAGGGTCCCATTCTAAAAAGTGAGGATCTGAGGATGAATTGAACACAGGTCTTTCTGACTCCAGGGTCCAGAACTCTATCCACTTCACCACTTAACTACTCTAAGGCCTAGGCTTCATTGGCCATTACCTCCCATTAGAAATACATGGTTCTTTACAATTATTGCATAATTTCTAACCACAGGAACACAATTACGGGAAAGGGCCTGAACATATCTCCTGGACAAATGGCATTCTTACATATATCCTGACAGACCCCAAAACCTTTGTAGTTCAAAATAAGTCTTTGTAGTTTGTGATGAGTCCAAAGAGAACTTTGTAGATTAGCCATATGGTACACTTGTATCCCTCCTTGTACTTGTAGCTGTGTTTATTCCTTGATTACTTAAGCACAAAATTCCTATATATACTGGACTCAAACCTGAATAAATCAGATTTGTGCATCACTGGACTACCCTCTCAGCCCCATTCATTTCAGTCACACTAAGTCTCTCATGCCCCTCTGTTTTCCTGCTCTCTCTCTTCCTTATCTCTCTGTTCCTATGTTTCTCTCTACCTCCATCTTAGGCTTCTCCTTGAGGCCTCAGATAAACTGTAACATGATCCCACTCAGCTGACACCCCCCTCTCTGTGCTGGTCAGTTCTCTGCCCCAAAGTCAGGGGCTCCCCCCAATCCTTGACATAAAAGTATAGACAATGCATCTTTGTGTTAGGCTATGTGAGATTGGGCAATTAAGGTGTGTGGAGGACTCTGGATGTAAGGAACATTCAGCTCCTCTAGCTAAAAGTTCTTTTATCCTCTTGCTCAGGGAACAAAAGAACTCAAAGCACATTAAAGGAATTCTATGGTTTGTCTTCCATGAGAAGGGGATACTGAAGACCCTTCTTTTACCTTTAGGAGGTCAGTTCTACAACCATAGGGTAAAACATTGGGCATTTGCCCAATGCCAAAAAAAAAAAAAAATTGGGGCATTCCAGGCTTGAGAGTAAATAAGGAATCTTTATGCTCACTCAGGTGGCACAGTGGTTAGATGGTTGGCTGAGGAAATGGGAGCCTTCCTAAGGACAAATCCAGCCTGTAGGATTTATATTAATATCCAATACTCCAAGTATTATATTTTATAAAGTTTATAATCACTAGATGTAAAGGAACAAAAGAGTAATTATCTAACAAAATAGAACCACGTGACTAGACTTTCTTACCTGTTTAAAAAGACTGCTGGTCACTGCTGCCATTACAGGAAGAAGAAAGACAGAGACAGAGACAGAAATACATAGAATTACATCCTGCCTAGTCAGCACATAATGACAGGAGGAGAGAGGGATGCTGGGAATCGTAGTTTTTAGAGTACAGAAATTAATTACAGAATCCTCCCTGTGATCCTTTGGGAGACTAGTGTCCCCAGTGGATCATTTAAACATAACCAGTTTATACTTCTAAGGATCTTGAACTAGTGTACATACAATATTGCACTTGCTAAGGGGAAATTACAATAATTTGGGGATAAAAGGGAAAGAGAACAAAGCCAATGATTGCTATGCACATTGACAAAAAAATAATTAGGGGGCAGTCCCCTTTGGCATAGGAGTTTACATTCAAAATAAATGCATTCAACCCCCCCACAGTTCAATTTCATTACATCCCAATGTTCATTCTGGATTTTTTTGGTGCAGTGTGAGGTTTCTGTAGGGATCTCCATGGCGCCTTCTCCAAGCAGTTCACTCTCTAGATTCTGGGAGGTAGTAAGTTTCTTATCCTAAAAATACTCTCAAACAAGAAAAATTTTTATAAAACTAGAATTTAAATTAATTATACAATCCCCCTGAGAAGGGTGTTGACAAATACATGGATCACCCAGGGATACATGGCTGAGTTATGAAGTATGTGAATCAATTGTTAAAAGGAAATCAAAAACATAAAAAATAGAAGAAAAGAAAAAAAATTAAAATTAACTAGTATATAAAAATTCTGAGTAGGCAAGAATAAGCCTATAACAGGTCCTAGAATCAGAGCGCAATAAAGTAATTTATGTCCCACAAGCTTGTAGGACCATCGCAGCGGTATGTACTTACTCAATCAGCAGCTAGGACTATAGAAAATTGCCACACTTATGAAAGACAGAAAATGGAATACATTTAGCAGCAAATGGGAAATATCATTCCCTAGTCTGATTTTACCTTTGCTCTCAGGAATAGGGGAGTCATCATTGAAACAAGACTGAGATACTTGGTCTGGATCTGGCATGGGGAAATTCTGTGCCTGATATATATCAAACAGCCTCAACCTCAAACCCAAAACAAGTCCTCTGTCTTGGCACAGATTCTTGTCAACCTCATCAGGATTGGTTGGTCTTCTTTGACATTGTGCTTCTTGAGACTGTATAATGGCTCTTTTGTGATCCCTTCTCCTGGAATCAGACACAATCATTAATCAAAGTCTCATAATATTTAACAATCAATGGCAAGTTTCCATAGTCTAAAACTTTTGAGTATGCAGTAACATTAGGGCTAAAGGATATTTTAAGCTTATATTAGTGCAAAATCAAAAGAACCATTAATACTGGTAACATGTGCTTCAAATGTAAAAATGAGAGAAAAAAGGAAATTCAAGTGTTCTATTGCACGTACAAGGAAAAACAATAATAATAAAATTTTTAAATAATTAAAAATATTTAGTTCACATCAGTGACACACTTTGTTTTCCCAAGGAGAGGCAGAATACAAAGGTTTCTTACCCAAAAATGAGATCCATTTCCTTCTTAACTTGGCCATGATCCACAGTATGAGTGCAATTGATATTTTACTAAGTAACAGCTTTTCAAAACAGTAGTATAGCAGCTAATGCAAATTCAAAGAAGTATCAAAATCCCTAAAATCACATGATCTCATAAATTCTACCAAGGTTACTGATAGTTATAGCCAGTTTGATGAAATACATCCATCATCTATATGACAATTAGCAAAGGCCAAAAAGGCACAAAAGGTTATATAGGCAATATGTGACCTTGATTAGATCTGGTGACAAACCCAGTATTCATAAGGACTTCTATTTTTGCAATGGAAAAGGTTTGCCCAACTTTACTATGGACTTTTACAATGGTATTTAGCCCCAGTCCATGTATAGGACATTACAAATAAAGATAATAGGATGGTACAAATAAAAACAGTGTAACAGAACATATAGTCAATAACCAAAATACATTAACTTAAAGTGATATAGTGTAGCAGAATATATTAGATTAGATCAATATGTGAACTTAACAAAAAATTAAATTTTAAAACAAATAATCAGCAAATACAATAAGTATGACAGGATATGGTCACTCAATGTCAGTAGAATGTGCTCTTATTACATGAGAGCAATGAACCTAAGAGTCCTTTTCTCCAATTTTAATAGCTGTTGGAGTGGTTAACAGGATTTTAAAAGGGCCTTTCCAGGCAGGCTGAGTTGCCCCAGTGTGCTAAAAGTTCTTTATATATACCTTGTCTCCTGGGTGTATGTCATGGAGCAAGAACTCTATAGGGCCTGCTTGTGTTCCAGATTTATGGAGTTCTCACAATTTGATTTGTAAATCTTATATATATGAGGCAATAGAAGTGTCTCCCCCTAGTAATGATGTATATGCAGGAGAGAAAGGTTTAGCCTGCATAGGGGGATGTCCAAAAAGCATCTTAAATGGTAAGATGTGTAGATCTCCCCTGGGCCTGCTTCTAAGATAAAATAGGGCCAGAGGGAGAATTTTAAATGAGTCTCAGTGCACAATTTGCCATTCATAGTTTGAGGTCTTTTTTCATTCTTTCAGCTTGCCCTGAGCTCTGGGGATGATACAGTACATGGAATTTGGAAGTTATCTCCCAACAAGAATATATCTGAGATAAAACTGAATTGGTAAAATGACTTCTCCTGTCTGAATCAATACATGCAGCCAGGCCAAAGTGAGGAATAATCTCTTTTAAAAGCACTTTGGCAACAAAAGCCACTGTGGCTTGGGTGGTAGGAAAGACTTCTGGCCATCTGGTCAGTCGATCCACTATGACTAGACAAAATTTATACTGTCCAGCCTTTGGCATAGTGATACAATCAATTTGCAGGTGTTCAAAAGGTGTGCAAGCCAGAGGAACTCAGGTCTTTCTTATTCTAGACCCTGCACTTTATTCACTATACCTCCTAGCTTCCCCACTTCATACTTTACTAAAAAAAAAAAAATAGAAGCTATTTGTCTCCATTTCTTCTTTATCCTAATTCTTCACCTGAAATCCCTTTAGAAACTTCTCCCAGTTTCCTCTTTTTTTCTTTTTTTCCTTTCTTCTGCTATAGGAAGAAGTGGTTCCTTTCTTGTCAAAGTCATGTGTCTTTGATCCCCTGCCATCTCTTTTGAGAGCTTATCCTTTCAGTCATACCATCTCCTCCCTTATTCACTGTTTCTCTTCTGTTCACAGTGTAGCTATAGTGCTCTTCACCACCTTTGTATTTTTCCATCCCTTGCAAAAGTTCAGTCCTTGGCTTCTACTTACTGATATAGCATACTGAGGCCAGTAGTTAAAAAACATTCCTCCCTCCCCACCCACCCCCACATTCACCCCTTCCAGCTAAACCTGGGACTATATTCTACTCAATCTCAGTAATATTTAATGTGAAATTTTCCCCCACTTGATAATTTCCTTTCATAACCCTATTAATTTTGTTCATGTAAAAACTTCAGTTTCCTGTGATTGAAATAACTTTTTAGGATAATTTATAAGGAGTGAGACAGATAGATGAAACTTGAACCAAGACCTTGACTGTTTATCACTTGGATTCATCACTGAGGTAAAACTGTTCTTTCCAAGGTTACCAATGATGTAATGGCACTGTACACACTGTATACTGTAGAACATGGTCACCTCCTGGTTTTTTCTGTCTTAATTCTTTTCTGATGAATCCATCTCAGTGGGCTTTAAAGATTAATTATAGGTTAATCATTAATGGTCCTGAATACAGTTCAACAATGATTGTACACCAGAGCAGTGTCCTAAACTTTCTCTTCTCAGTACACAATCTCCTATCATCAGCTTTCATAGGTTCAATTGTCATCTTTATGTAGACAAATCTACATATTAATATAATCTTCTTACCTAACCTAAGCTTCAGGTTTGTACCTCCATCTCACACTGGGCCTGAATGTCTTATAGGAATCTCAAACACACGTCTCCAAAATAACTCATTCTTTGTTGTTAGATTCATTCCTCCAGCTTACTTATTTTCCCTTTTCTGGTTGCCTAAGGCTTACATTTTAGGTGATATCCTCAATTTTCTGCTCTCGTTCACCCACCATATCTCATCAGTTACCAAAACTTATTGATGCTAGTCATGCAATATCTATTATTTGTCTTTTCTCCACTGACATAACCACCACTTAATTTCAGGTCCTCACACCTCTTTTTAAAAAGAGTACCTTACACCTACTTTAAATTTATCTAATTTTTATTGGTGCCTTTTTTTTTACATAACATTTATTTTTCAATTTATCCTTTCCCTTTCCCTACTAAATGAACCATTAATTATAATAAAGATTTACAAAAGTAAAAAAGAAATTTCAGCAAAGCTAACCAACATATCAACTCTGTCAGCATATGGAACTCTCTGCATCTGTAGCTTCTCATATCTGTAATTAAGGGAAGGAAAGGCGTCTTTTCCCTATTCTTTGGAGCCAAACTTGGTGGTTATATTTAAATACGGTTCACTTTCTTTTTGTTGTTGTTCTTTTATTCAGTCTGTTATAAAGATCATGTAAATTATTATATTCATCTTGATTACTTCACTTTGCATCACATCATATCATAGTAGCATCCCTTCTCAGTCACTTCCTTAACTCAGCACTTGAAGGTTGCAGGTTTTGTCACCAAGGGCTAGCTACTACCTCAATTTATTCTGTATGTCCATACTTTTTTTTTAAAAAACCCTAAATACTGTGTATTGGCTCCAAGGCAGAATTGCAGTAAGGGTAGGCAATGGGGGTCAAGTGACTTGCCCAGGGTCATATAGCTAGGAAGTGTCTGAGGCCAGATTTGAACCTAGGACCTCCCATCTCTGGCCTGGTTCTCAATCCACTGAGCTACCCAGCTGCCCCTGTATGTCTGTGTTTCTAAAGCTACATACATCACAAGTCCCTACTACTACATTTTCCTTTTACTGTCAGCCACTAGATATTAACTCAAAGCAAAGATAATTACTAACATGGCACAGGGAGGCAGTAGCTTCAAAAGATTCACCAATAAAACTGGAGGTACATTACACCCAATCTCAAAAGGGATGTTTCATGCAAAAACTGCCCCAATTTGACAATTTCCTTACATAACACTATTAATTTTGTTCATTCAAAAACTTCACAGTTGCTTGTAATTGAATTAACTTTTAAAAAACATTACCTATTTTTGTTTGGTTCAAAATTTCCCCCTTCTATAGTTATAAAAGCTACCTTTTTGTTTTCTAGTCTTGGGTTGCCTATTAATTGGGAAATGGATGAATGATTTATGGTAAGTAAATGCATTAAAATATTATTCTGCTATAAGAAATGACAAAGCAAATGATTCAGAAAAACCTGGAATGATTTCTGTGAAATGGTGCAAAGTGTAGAGAATAGAAGGAGCCAAAAGAATTGTATTGTATTACAATACATATAATATAAAAAGTAACATCAATATTATATTATCAACTGTGAAGAACTTAGCTATTTTGATCAATACAATTCCAAAATAACTTATGATGAAAAATTCTATCCTCATCCAGGAGAGAATTAATGAATTCTAAGTGTATATTTAAGCTATTTCATTTCCTTTATTTTTTTTTTTTGCTTCCCCATCCCCAAACATAGCTAACATAGAAATATGTTTTGCATGTCTTTATTTGGATAATGGATATTGTATCTTGCCTTCTCAATGGTTAGGGGAGGGGATGGAGGGAGGGAGAAAATTCAGAATTTAACATAAGCAATTTTTAAAAAAAGAATGTTAAACAAAAAAATATTACTTTCCTTCTCCTACTGTTCTCATCAATTTTTCTCAGTCTACTTTTTGAAATCTTCAATTATGTTCCACTTACTTTGCGTGACTGTTCCCCAAGGTTCTGACATGGGATCTCTTCCCTTCCCTTCCCTTCTCTTCCCTTCTCTTCCCTTTTCTTCTCTTTTATTCCCTTTCCTTCCCTTCCCTTCTCTCCTCTCCTCTCCTCTCCTGTTCTCTTCTCTTCTCTCCTCTTCTCTTTTATTCCCTTTCCTTCCCTTCCCTTCTCTCCTCTCCTCTCCTCTTCTCTTCTCTCCTCTCCTCTTCTCTTCTTTTTTCTTCTCTCTTTTCTTCTCTCCTCTCCTGTTTTTCCTTCACAAATCTTTGCTAACCTACTTGCCCCTTGCCACTTGGAATTTTTTAAAGCTGACATTAATGATTTCTTTTTCATTGTAGTAAAGAAGAAAGGGGAGTTAAGATTTCAGAGCCTATTAAGGAGACTCTACTTCTTCTAAAATCTACCCTTGAAATTTGTTGATTTTTATTCTACTTGAGTAAAGATAATCTATTTATGACCAAATAATTATTTCTGGTTCACTCAAAATTGTAAGGAGATTAAATTTTCATAGAAATGCTTGTGAATGTGAGACAAATAAGAAATGGATTATTATTGGGAATATTCATACCCCTTCCAATAGACTAGACCAAACCTGGGATGGAAAGGGAAAATACAAGTCCTGTCTATACATGTACAGAAAGACTGAAAAAGATTCATATGGGGCTTAAAGGTGTGAGGTCATGCTTATTCCTGTGTGGAAAGGAGCTAAAGTAATTTAGATGGATCATTATCTGTTGAGTCAGGCAGAAATTACACTCTCAATTGCTAGTCTAGGCATACCTCTACACATGCACCTGTGGAGTGAAGCAATCCACCTTTTTATATTCGTATAATTTAATAAATCATTTTAAAATGCCCTTGCCCAACAGTGATTTAATAGAGTTGAAAAAAACAAATAAAATCCAATGTTATCATATTGAAAAAGGGGCCAGATGAAGGAAACAGTACACTCTCCAGGGCTCCTTGAAATATAGATGTGGATGACTGTCAATTAGGAATTCTATTACCTATGTGGCTGCAGGGTCCAAGAAGCAAAGACTGATGGCAATGACAAAGATTTCATCTGCATGAAGAGATGTGCTCACAGGATGGAGACAGGTAGAAGAAAGAAGTGGGATCCTAGCCAGCCCATAAAAAGTCCATAGCAAGAATTCCAAAGTCATGGAATGGAAGAGAGAATGAAAGAGAAATGGGTTAAGACAGAGGTGTAAAATTCAAGGTACATGGGTTGTGTAATGTACAGAAGATGGAAGCATGGGATCCCTGCAAAATACAGGGAGAACCTCACCCAGAATTCCAGGGGACCCCCCCTTGAGAATTTTGGGTGAGGGGACAGTTGAGAAGAGTTGGTCAGTTGCTTCTGGGGGTTAATGTGGGCAGATCTCACTGCTTACTGCTCCTGACTTGGGGGTTCACCTGAGAGGGCCATTGTGGCTAAGCCATCGTGGTTTCTACTCAGGAGTTAGCCTGCTTAGTAGGGTTAGTCCTTACCAACATCAATACAACAATTATTTAGTGATTTAGAGATTAGAAATATTCACTATTAGCAAGAGAGCCAGTTTAGCCAAGTGCCCATCACCCCCTCCTGAAGGGGGGAAAGGGCAGTTTCAACCTAACAGATCAGGGTTACCCTTTCCCTCATCCTAAACCTAATTACCCCCTCTAGCTTTTCCATTTCCTTCTTAATATAAGCTTTACCTTCAATATCTGTGCCTGGGAATTATTTGGGGATACTCACAGCTCAAAATTATCACTTAGCTTGAATCCTCTCAGCTGGCAGTTTTAAGAAGATCAGATCCATCTCAGTCCTCAACATTTAGATAACTAGCTTCTACTTATTCCTCTATCAGACTTATGTGGAACATAAGTTAAAGAAAGGGAACATCATTGGAGTTCAGCCTTAACAGAAACTTGCCAGAAGTACCTTAGTCTCCATTTTCCAACTGAAAATCAACTGCTTGAGGGGGAGGGGTTTGAGAGACAGGAGTGTCAAACCCCCTCCCTTCTCACTGAAGCCTGTCAGTCTGTGTCTGTGTCTTGGAGGTCACTGGCCCAGGCATAATTATCTGCTTCCCCAAAATATCTCTTACTATCAACATAACAGTTGGCACCAGAGATTAAAATGTAATTGAGAAAAATTGTTTAACAGAATAAATATACAATAAAACTCAACAGAGATAAGGTTGATTTGACATTTTCTAAGTTAATATGTGGTTCATTTCTATTTGTATTTGATGCCAATGGGCTAAAACATCAGGCTTCTAGTCACCCTAGGAAGAGTTGGGTTAACAAAGCCAAAAAGATTGTCAAAATCTGCCCATGAGATGTCTTGGAGGATGCTTATGAAGGGCAGCCAATTATGAAATTTTTCCTTTAGACAATTTACACTTTAGAAATGATAAATGGTATAAATCAGGACTGAATTAATTGTTTTGTTGATTTCTAGACTTAAGAAAGTGGTAGAGAAAATATAAAAATGTGCACTAAATTTAAAAGTGTGTCCTCTGGGGTTCCACCCACCCAGAAAACTGATTGTTAAATATTGATCAGAACACCACTGCAGAGTTAACATCCAAAGATGCTTAAGATGGTGGACATTTTATTCTGTTTTTTCATTCACAGAAAGGAGTCTTTAATGGAAGCTTCCTCTCTGGACTATGCTGGAGAAGAGGAGATTAGGGATACATTCGCTTGAGGAATGGTTACTAAGAATACTTCTCAATCTCTCTGTCTCTGTCTCTCTCCTTCCTTTTTAATCCAATAGCTATAAATGTGTTTGCTAATCCTATGCTGTGGCTTGCCTAGATTTTTTTTTTATTTTTTATTTTTTAAACCCTTAACTTCTGTATATTGACTTTATAGGTGGAAGATTGGTAAGGGTAGGCAATGGGGGTCAAGTGACTTGCCCAGGGTCACACAGCTGGGAAGTGTCTGAGGCCGGATTTGAACCTAGGACCTCCTGTCTCTAGGCCTGGCTCTCAATCCACTGAGCTACCCAGCTGCCCCGGCTTGCCTAGATTTTAACTAACATGGTTATTTTTGAGTAACTGAACCTGAGTTAATTTAAACAAAGGCTCTTAACTGGAAGCTCGGGAATACTTAAAAATATATATTTGAAAGCTATAATTCAACTTAATTGTTTTTCTTTGTACTCCTATATATATATATATATATATATATATATATATATATATATATATATA